>NC_090940.1:439993548-440296578 GCF_040938575.1 Ambystoma mexicanum
CATCATAAAAAAGCAAGATGTGAGTGCAGAGATCAAACAACGCATCACTGAAAATGACCTGCAGACACTTAAAACAAGTGGAATCTTCAATATAGACCATCCCATTACTCTTCAATCCAAAGTGTGGTACGATAACCAACTACATTTTGCACGATGAGGTAGAGAAGGACAACGTGCCCTACCAACTGGTGCCTTCAGTATTTGCACAGATGAAAGCGGCCGCAAACATGCCACATTAACATTCAACGAAGCTACCAAAAACCACCAATCTATCACTGAGAAAAATCGAGAGCCTTTGTGGGGCAATGTATGAAGTTCCAGATGAGGACTGCCCCATTACGTCGCTGGAACTAGATCTACAAAAACTCCCCCAGAATGCACCATGCTTGTTTGTCCTGGCCAGAAAAAATTACAATTGCTGAAGCCAAACTGAACCTCATTTGGTATACCTGCAGACAACTTGGGGAAAAATACACTGGGCTCAATGACGCAAACAAACAGCAAGAAAGCCAAAGTAAGTACTAGCTTCACAAACCACTCCTTGCGTGTGACAACTGTGCAGATTTTAGCAGATGCAGGTTTGGAAACTCGCCAAGTAATGTCTGTTACTGGGCACAAAAACGAATCTTCCATTAAAAGCTACTGGACCCCACATTACTCGGAAAAAGGGAATGGTCTGGACTTCTTCATAATGTAGGAAAACCTAACAACAAATCTTCAACCTTCCTTTCTACCACAAAACCAGACACAAATACACCTACAACAAGCAAAAAAAGGCAATTTTCTGCAGTGTCACAAAACACTGGAAAACCAACTGAAATTACTGTACCAGATGAACTTCCATCAAACCCCAATACTGTTATTGTAACTCGGCAGAGTGTGTTGAGTGTTTGGGACAATTGATACTCTGTGATGACGTGGATACTTTGTGGCTACTTGCTTGCGGAGTCCCTGACGCTGCGTGCCCCAGAGCTTTTGTTCACTATATCCATTGCCTGCACATTTAAAATCTGCTGGAAGGAGCGGAGCGACACAGAGTGCGTGGTAGGCGTGGGACCTGTGGGCCTGAAGCTCCGCTGGATAGAAGCCAAGCATGCTCGACCAATTCTGCACACGGAGGACGTTGAGTCCCACACATTAAGCCGCTGCCCATCCATAACATTGCTTAACTCCAGTGATGCAGCCTGATAAGTGATCATCCCAATGGGAGACATCTTGCTAATAGCGACTTGACTCCTTGTGGCCCACAGCCTGATTTACACACAGCAATAGTACTACCTGCTATAACCGTGGCTGGATGAAGCTTTGATTGTAATTATCATAAGAACATTAGTAGCGGTTCATGAGACCTAAACTGATGAAGAGATCTGGGCTGAGGAGCGAGGTGGCCCTCAAAAGTAAACACGTCCGCAGCCCCCAGCTAGCCACTAGATTGAAGCGCAACGGTCCAAAAAGGAAGAAGGGCACGAAAGAAGGGCGCCTAGGTGAGACCAAGGTAGTTGCATCACAATTAAGAATATCAGGATATTTTTCTGGTCAAGGATTCAGGAACCCATTCCTGGATATGGTACCAGAAACGAACAATAATATGTTAGGCCTACGGAGGCAACCAAGCCCAAAGCAAGTGGAGGCGGGAAACTGCGAGACAAACTTGGACTGTCAACTGTCTGGCATTGACCAATCTCTGGATAACAATGGTTCCCTATTGGTCCCATGTAATGCTATTAGAAGGAACTTGTTGGGGCTATCAAGTCAGCAGACGGGACAAGTCACGCAATTCAAGTAACCTATCTGAGAGCCCGAACATGGAGGCATTGGTCTCACCAAGGGACCGTATGGGGCAGATGGGAGCAGCGGTTGGGGCAGACAGGTGCTCTGATGACTAAAGATCTACCCAGGGGTCGATTGCTACATTGGAGCTACTGACAGCCCTAGTAGCTAAGGTGGATGCTTTGTTTGCTTTGTGCTCACTGGGAGCTGCCGATCAGCGAAATTTGCACACATTGATGTCAAACTTTACTGTGAATAAAGCAGCTGGCAACTTGACTAGCACTTCATCTTCCCAGCAACGTAGGCCACAAGCAATAAACCCCACCAGAGACTCATTGTGCCAGGCCTACCGTTGTACCCCCGTGTTATCCAACCAAATTGGGGCAATTCACAGCTACTAGAGTGGCAGGACCCACTATAATAACTGTGCTGGACGAACCTGACACCTCTTGGAAATCTCAAGACTCTGTAAATATAGCATCAGAGGAAGATGCAATTGATGCCCTATGTGCTGAGATTCATTGATGGAGGCTGAAACGTGAACATTCACTCCAGGCCAGCGACACAGAGAACCACAGCATACGCCTGACAATGAAGAACCCTCCCTCCAGTGAGGTCCTTCAATCTGGAACACAAACACCCCTCTGTGAATATATTAGGCCAGAGTGTTAAGGCACCTAGTGGTAACTAGGATACAGAAGGATGGGGCTAGAAGATCAGTCACATCTTCTGGCCCGCTGGATAAGTGGGTACAGGCGCAATCTTTTAAACCTCTAGAGAACCATCTCACCCAACCCAAAAGGCGGCCCAACAACTGTGGGCCCCTCATTAAGTTGGGGCGACAGCTGCAGGTCGACCAGGGAAACCAGGCTACCTCAGAGGCATGCTAGGACACCAGAACAGCAACCTTAAGTGGGGGGGGGGTGATCTATGGTCAGGCGGGTCAGTTGAGCACCTTGGCTGAAGACCCTGTGACCGGCCTCAAACGCAGATTCTCCAAGGAGGCGGGGGGGGACCGTGAACCCATCACAACCTCGAAGGCAAACTCACAAGCACAGGCTTCTCAAAGTCACCTCATTGGATACCAGGAAAAGACCCAGAAGGCCCCGTTAAGGGCGAGGGCATTCAGTGAAACTTGAGGAGATCTAAACCTTGGATGCCAGTCCTTTTTAAATAGGCCTGCACTGTTGAGACTATGGTCCACTATTCAGTGGCTGTCGACCATCACAAGTGACATGCTGCAGATTAAACTGCCTAAATATGGATGTGAGCTAAATTGGGTATTGATTCGATTTGCATCACCAATAGCAGTATCCTTTTGTGTGCAAATGCCAAGTTGTTGCTTAATTTAGGCTTAAAACTCACTTTTGTAAGGAACCACAGTGTATATTTTACAATACAGAACACCACAGGAAGAAGTAGACGGCACGCCCTTGGAGGACCTAGACAGGGCTATGGGGTTGGCCATTCTCGCACAAATCTAGGAGGAGTTCAGAGATTTGGGAGAGCATCCCCTGCCTATAAAGCAATAACATGGAGGCCGACCATAGGGACGGTAGTGCGAACTGAAGAGTGGTTGCAACATCATTGACCTACCAGAATAGCCAGATGGAACACACAGGGACACATCCACATACTACCACATACTACAGGTACATGTCTCTATTGTGCTACGAAAGGGTTTGACATCTTCATGTTACTGGAGACATGGCTTGACTGCCCCCTGTATGTGGAAGGGTACTACATCTACCAGGTCTGGGCTAATAAGGGCAAAAGGGGTTGACCCTATGGGGGCTTGGTAATTGCAGTCAACCAGAAGATGCTCTCCCGACAGGTGGGCACACAATCCAATGAGGACAACGTGATTGCTGTTGAGGTACGCCAAGATGACCGCACACAAGGCTGGAAGATGTTGATCATCAATGTCATGTGCCCCCCAGTACCCAAGGGATGGAGGCAATACATAATAATATAGATGACATCCTGTTGGTAACTGAGGGTACTATGTGTGTGTATCTGATTTATACTGGGAGGAGACCTGAATGCTAGATGTGTCAATGATAAGTTACGTGCAGATTACAGTATAAAGTATCCCAAAAAAAATCAGTGGGTCTCCTATCTAGAACAATGGGACCTGCGTATGCTAAATGGCAGGACAGTAGGCGACATCCCAGGAGGTTACACTTGGGAGGGAAACAATTGTGTGGCCACCCGGGACTACCTGTTTGGCAATAATGACTGCTTCTTACTGGTAGAAGAACTTAAAGTGCTACCGTCAGAATTTAGCGATCATAATTAACTGGCTTTGGATCAATCTCATGGGGTAAGGGTGAGAGGCTGTATTGGTACCCACGTAAACAACGTGGGGAATGCCGTGCGATGGACCGCAAAGCACCTACAAAATATCGACAGGAAGGTAATGGATCCAGGAACCCAACTTGGCTACCATGAGTACCAAAAACAGGGATGAGGTTGAGGCATGGATTAGGAGTCTCACCACTAATACTGGCGTAAATAAATTGACACAAGTAGTGTGTAGTAAAACCACATATAGGTTCAGCAGGACCATAAGAGAGGCTAATCGGGCAGTGAGGAAAGAAATACGTTTACTACGAGGACGTGGGCTACCAACCCCGGCCTTAGCTTCTCATATTAGGGGTATAAGGAAAGCATATTCTGGATGGCTGAAACGCTGGCGGTCCTCCATCCAAAATGAGAGTTGGCAACAGATGCTCATGGCCCTTCGGAGAAATTGCCCCAACAAGATCTGTACTGTTCGTATGCTGAGCCTGGAGGAGCAGGAGCTCCCTCCTTCTACTGCTGGAGCAGTAGTCAGCCCTGCACTGACGCCCTCGAGCCCTGCCTAACTCCAGGTATGCCACAAGCCTCCCTCAGATGCATTTTGGAATGCGGAGCGCGAGTGTGCCATTTTTAGTCAATTCGCAGCAGATTATTTATTAATATATCCGCGCCGCACTTGCTTTGCCCAGTGGCCCACTTCCACTCAGGATTTGCCCCCTTATTGCACTCGGAGTGCACCCAGCCACCATTGGGAGACACGAGGTCTGCTCCACTCCAAGATGGCCGACCGTCACTGCCACAACCCTCCACTCGGCCCCACAGCCCTGCAAGCATCGTGATTGGCTCCTCTCTCCTACTTGGGAGCCAACCACAAGCCGGCAGGCTTGGAGCCGGCCCACCACGAAGGCACCCACAAAGGCACTGTGCCTGTCTCCAGCCTGTCTACACCGTCGAGCCCAGAGCCAGGACCCCTTGCCCTCCAGCTACAGGGTAAGCATACTGCCCCCCTCCACAATCTACTCCTAACCCTCGAGCCAGAGTCCTGAACTGTTCCCATCCATCATGGACCCGGCGTACATGCACCTCCCAACATTGCTACGTCCAAGGTCCCACCTGCACCGTTGTGCTCTCGAACTGCAACATAATGTTTCAATGCTTAATCTGTAGCTAATTAACCATGCCCTGGCCCTGCATTGCTGTATGCTGCCACTTGACAATTGCATCTGCACCACGGTCGCCCAGAGACCACTGTGATATTGTGTAGTGCCTTATGGTCGCCCAGATACCACTGTGATATTGTGTAGTGCCTTATGGTTGCTTATTGACCACTGTGATATTGTGTAGTGCCTTATGGTTGCTTATTGACCACTGTGATATTGTGTAGTGCCTTATGGTCGCCCAGAGACCACTGTGATATTGTGTAGTGCCTTATGGTCGCTTATTGACCACTGTGATATTGTGTAGTGCCTTATGGTCGCTCAGAGACCACTGTGTTTTTGTGTAGTGCCTTATGGTCGCTACTGACCACTGTGATATTGTGTTGCGCCTTAGGGTCGTTTGAGACCTTAACCCACCAGCTCTCGCTAACCTATCTCAACATGTACACCTGCCACACACTGTACCTCCTCACAGGTCTAGTCTACACCTTACTGACTAGTACTATTGACTACTCCGTGGCCTCAGGGCAATCCAACAGCCATTTCATGGAACTCAGACACACCACCACACACGCTACTCCTCCCGAGATCATACTCAGACAGTACAGACTTAGAACACGCACACTCCCTCTAGCTTTCCTCTCCACACCCATGCAGGTTACACCTAGGAACTCACGCCTAGGCTCTCGCACTCACGCCAAGACCTGCTGCCCACCATACACTATTACCCGCAAGCACCTTATCAGGTCCCCGAAGCTCGCTCCAACCCCACACGACCAATGTGAAGTCAGACATCACTTGACTAACAAGCCTATTCACGCTACCAAAAAGCTTACCCCTAGTACCAACCTCAAGCCACCACTACCAAAAAAGCTCCAACACCTTAAATGTGCTCTATTAAATGTTCGCTCACTCAACGCCCACGCTTTAGAAGTCAATGACATAGTTACCAACCAAGACCTAGACATATTAGCCATAACAGAAACATGGTTGCACCCTGCCTCTGGCCCGACTATCAGTTTAGCTGTACCATCAGGTTACTCGATCTTAAGACAGGACAGAACAGCTAAAATGGGAGGTGGAGTTGCACTAATCTTTAAAGACACCCTAGCCTTAAGACAGACTCCCACCACAGGGGAACACTTCATTGACATCCTCTCAGCCAAACTCACCCTCTCCCCCAAAGACACAGTAAACATTCATGTCATATATAGACCCCCAGGCCCCACCAATAATTTCAAAGGCATAGTCAACCATCTTCTTGGAAAAAACATTAAACAAACTTCCAAAACATTGTTTCTAGGAGACCTTAACCTTGGCTATAATGATAAACTTGACAAAGAAACTATCACCCTCACCAGAAACCTCACAGATCTAGGATTCACACAGATAGTCACTGCCCCGACCCATAATAAAGGCCGTATCCTAGACTGGGTGGCTGATCACAACTGTGGCTCCACCCTCAACTCCAACACAGCCCTTCCATGGTCTGATCACAACTGCCTTCTATTCTGCATCCCCATAACCTCCTACTCCATACCTCTTATACCAGCACCGGCCATGCTAGCCAGAAGTGCCAAAAAACTTACAGCAGACAATATACGTCCCCTTCTCAACATCCCTTGCCTAGCGCCACCGTTCTCCTCTGACCCCAGCATACTAGCAGAGATCTTCAAAGACACACTCACCCATGCCATCAACACCGCAGCCCCTCTTGAAAACAAAAAAAGAAAAAAATCGTTTCACTCCAACTCATGGTTCACGGAGGACTTATTAAATCTTCGCCAATGCAAGCGCCAAGCCCTCAAAACATGGCAGGCCAATCCCTGTGACTCCACCAAAGTAGACTTTCTCAGTATCTCTAAAAAATACAAACATGCCATATTCAAGGCGAAATCAGAAACCTACAATAAACGTATCCTGGAAGCCAACTCCCACTCAAAAGAGCTTTTCACCATCTTTAAAGAGCTCACTATCCCCCCAATTTGCACAGATGAGATTGTTAAGGATGAGGCCTGGTGCAACAGCATTCAAACAGCAATGTTAAATAAAATAGACCTTCTTCAAAAGAAAATAGCAGAACACTCTAAGGCTCTGCACCCCCAACAGACCCTCTCCGTCAATAACACCAAAGATGAGCACACCTCCAAATTCGATTTCTCCCCAATCACCGAGTCAGACACTCTCCACATCCTCAAACAGCTCAAACCATCTCAATGCAAAGGAGATATATGCCCCCCCAACATCATTAAAGAATGTGCGACAGCCCTCGCACCAATCATCACAGCATTCATTAACGCCTCATTCAAGACAGGCAAAGTCCCTGACAGCCTTAAAGAGGCGTGGGTGCGCCCACTCCTAAAGAAACCAACCCTGGACCCTGCCCAACCAAATAATTATCGGCCCATTACTACGGTTCCATTTCTCCTAAAAATCCTAGATAAAGCTGCACATATGCAGATACAGGCTTACCTGGAAAACAACTCTGTCCTAGGTAAAAGGCAGTCTGGATTCCGCAAAGGTCATGGCACTGAAACCGCCTTACTAGATCTTAAGAATCAAATTACCCTGATCCTAGATAAAGGCAAGCCGGCCCTTCTGCTCCTCCTAGACCTCTCGGCGGCATTTGATTTAGTCGACCACGCCATCCTCACCAACCATCTCACTCAGGCCGCACATTTCTCCAAACAAGCCACAAATTGGATCACCTCCTTCCTCGAAGGTAGAGTGATGAAAGTGTTTTCCAATACAGCCAACGCAGAACCTACCACCATCAGGTATGGAGTCCCTCAGGGCTCATGTACGGCTCCCACCCTCTATAATCTTTTTACCAAACCTCTCTTTGATAAACTGGACGCACTTGGGATCACATACACCAACTACGCTGACGATACCCAAGTACTCCTCCCGCTCACAGGAATCTACCACCAGGACGCAGCCACCCTCCAGAATATATACGCCACCATCCAAGCATGGATGGCCACAAACGGTCTATGTCTTAACGGAGACAAGACCGAAATCCTCATCCTTGGCCAAAAATCCACTCTCACAAACCTCGACCCCCTCTTCACCAACTTCTGCATTGACAATTGTCATCCCAGTTCTACCTTCTGTTAAAACACTAGGAGTCCACATTGACGCATCACTCTCCATGGACAAGCAAGTCAACTCCATTGTCTCTGCCTCCGCCCTGAGCACTAAGATCATTAATGCAATCAAACCTTTCCTAACTAAAGATAACTGCCTATCCATTGCCAGAGCCACCATTGGAGCCAAACTAGATTATTGTAATGCGCTACTGGCTGGCACCTCCAACTCCAATCTCAATAAACTCCAAATAACACAAAATAATGCACTAAGAGCAGCCCTCAATATACCTATAAAGGACCACATCGCGCAAACCAGAAGGAAAGCACACTGGCTACCTGTCAAAGAGCGCATTACATTCAAAATACTTACCACCGCACACAAATGTATTAACCTGTCTGCACCTTCATACCTGTCCGACACGCTAGTCAGATCTCACTCCAATAGACCAATGAGACAATGCCACACCAACCAACTTAGGGTCCCACGCATCAAGCGAGCTAAAGCAGGTGGAATAAGCTTCCCCTACATCGCACCTAAACTATGGAACGCATTACCTTGCACGCTCCGAGCAGAAACCTCTCGCTGCCTTCCGAAAAAAACTGAAAACCACCTTGTTCAACTAACTCCTCCAACTTTTGTCTTCTGACCCTCTCCTCTCTTCTCTCCTCCTCTCCTATTGCTACTACTTTTCTCTTGCAACTAAGTTATGACTTTTCTGTATGTATAACAAGTCATGTTCATATCTGTAACGAGCGCCACGATGCCCATGGGCTGCCTGTGCGCTTAACAAATGCGTATAAATAAATAAAGATCTGGGGGAAGTTGACCAAGACAAAAGAGGAGGTTAAACGTATAGTGAACCCTATACAGGAATCAGTGTGGGTTAGGTATCTGGAGGAAAGTGGGAGCGATAATGTTCCGGTATCTACCCCGAATTTCTTGGTTGGAGGGTGGCCTTTGGTAATCGGCAAAGTCGAAATTGGCAATATATTTTGTAAATAGAAGAACTATAGGGACCACAGCCCTAACGGTTTGGCCACTGTCGTGCTTAAGCAGTACCTGGATCAGTGGACCAGGATACTGAAGGTATTGTTTGACATGGTTTGTACGGCTCAGACTATTCCAGTGTCATAGCAGCAGTCAGTACTTATGCCAGTATATAAAAAGGTGACCGTACGCTACCAGGGAATTATAGACTGCTGGCACCTTTAGACGTCACAGGAAAGCTATTCTCGAACATGGTCTTGAGGGCCCTACAGGACTGGGTTGGTTGATGAATACCAGATACTGCCATTTATGCAGACAGGTTTTCGTCCTGGTACCACAGTATGACGCATAACCTCAGGGTCTTGGACTCAAGAGTCGTGTGGGCAGATACTGTGATTTTTGTCGACTTCAGTGCAGCATTCGATGGGATGAACTGTGCAAGGCTGTGGGGTTGGTTATTAACATGGGTTTGCCCCGTGTGGATTGTCAACGTACTGAAAGTTCTCCACCAGAACACACAGGCACAGGTCTGATTGACTGAGGACGGGGACGTCCCTTCCCCCGTTAAGATTTGCAAGGGGGTTAAGCAGTGTTGCACGCTTGCACCCCTGCTGTACAATTTATATATGGCTGACCTGAGGGCCGCCTACTGCCAACTATTGGGTGTTGCCCAGAGAGGTAGGCGATATATCCCTTGTATGCTCTATGCAGACGACTTGGTCATGCTAAACCACACTTATTGTGGAGCAAAGGCTATGTTTACCATCTTGAACAATTATGCAATTGAAAATGAGCTTAAAATCAATACAGGGAAGACAACAAATACTGGTGGTTTCCAATAAAAAGGTGAAGTGTCCAACGTTCACCACCCCTTTGGGCAAGGTTGATTATGTGCAGACATACCCCTACCTGGGCATGGGCATGAGCTGCAGCCAATCTTAGAAGCTAAGGGAATGATGGCTCTATGGTTGACACAGTTGATCTCCAACTTTGCAAGAAAGACTGCAGGTTTCTCATTAGAGGGGATCATAATACTGTACAAACTGTGCTATTGTCCTATGGTGCTGAATGGATTGGAGGCCTTGGCTATGTGAGATCTGGCATGGTTGGATGGTATATAGGGAGAGTTCTGGAAAAAGATATTGAGACTCAGTGCCTCTACCGCAATCCAATATATTAGCTTAGATTTGGGATTAATCTCGCTCAAAGGCGAAATGCTGATTCAGCAAGGCCTACTGCACCTGAAAATTCATTCTAACCCGAAATGTCAGTTGCTTGCCCTTTTGGCAAAGTCAATAATTTTGTGCCACGGGTGCAGTGAGGACGGGTTTGATAAACTAGTAGCTAAATTCTACAGGAATATCGGATGGATCCCTGATTTTGTAAGAGGAACTAAATATGATACAGTAAAGTGTATCTTTAAAAATAAGGCTGAAGAGTGGGATTAGATTAACTATAACCACCTGGCAACTTTAAGCAGTTTTTCCTATGTCGCAGGAGTCATACACAACTACCTTCACCACAGAAATATTTGAGGCAGTGTCCTAACCGCTCAGTCCTGTATTTTCGATTAAGGTTGCACATTAATCAACTGAATGTTCTGGTCTCTGTTGGTGCCCAATTGGGGATCCCTTTTAAGGACAGATGATGTTGCATCTGTAAAATCCTGCTGAAGTAGAGACCGCTAAACCTCTCTTGATGGAATGTGCAGCCTTCGGTGTGGAATATTTGACTATTTTGGGTAGAATGGCCCACTCTTATGATTCCATCAAAGATGACTCCTTTTGGAATGATTGCTTGAATACGGAAAACCATGTATCGGCGGTGGGACGTTAAAAAAACATTTAACCTAGGGAAGGTGCGCCATAGAGAATTAGTAAACTGTATGAATATGTGGCAGATGGATTTCATGGGGATCTTGTGGATTCTGTGCACATTGAGTATTTTAGCCAAGTTTTAAGACATGTGTTGTATAAAATGTTTTGTAACGTATTTAGAAGAAGCTTTATGTTTATGTGTACATAGTGTGTAGTTTTGTGAAGTTCTTATGGAACTAAACAAATAATAATAAGTTACTGCTATCCTGTGCACTCCTGCAAGCAACAAAAACAATAAATATGCTAAACTGTTACAGAAAGCAAACCAGCAACTGAAGACACTGTTCCAGATGTATTACCAAGTACAACATCTGTCCATAATTCTCTATCTACCACCTCAACCCCAAATGGAAACAAAACTGCAAGCCCCAGTCTTGTTCCACATGGTCAATGTATCAATTGTACCCTTAATTTCAATGACACCGCACACTTAAACCTAAAATAAACTTATTTTGTTTAGAAAACTACCCTTTCCAACCTGTAACCATTTCCCCAATAAATGCTTAATTTCTACAACATTTATGTATCATTTCTAATTTTTTCTACTTTAATTAACACGGAGGGTGCTCTAATAGCTTGATAGACCTGCAGCTCGGGCCATACTGAGCGTTATGGTCCCTCATACCTCGTTATCTCGGTCTTCAGGGCCCATAGCGCCCAGTAAGGCCCTTGCTGCAGGTCTATAAAGCTATATTGTTGTTGATGTTGCTACTATCCACTCGTGGTATGCAATGTATGCGCCTGGGGAAGGGTGGATGTGAAGGATCTGCTCAAAGTGAGTACCAAACCCATAATGCACAGCATCATCCTGTTCCCAAGGCGGGAGCATTGTGATTGAGCAAGCTTCCTGGCTTAGTCCTTCTTAGTTCTATTTCTTCATAGCCCTTCTCCTTAGTCATAAACCTTAGTCCTAGTCCTTTTCTTCCTCCAGGTCCTTTGTCCCAGTCCTACTCCATCATAGCCCTTCGTCCTAGCACTCCTCCATCATATCCTTAGCATTCATTATAGTGCTCCTTAATCATAGTCCTTAGTCGTGGACCTTCTCTTTCATGTTAGTCCTTTGTCATAATAATAGCAGTAAGAATAATTTGGTGAACTATAGAACGCTCCTTCATAGAGCTTTGTCTTGGTATTTCTCCTTGATCAGTCCTTGCTCATGTTCCTGTGTTTTAGCCATTCATCCTAATCTTGCCTCTTAATCCTAGACCTTCTCCTTTGTTCCAGTATTTTGTTTTAGTCCTTCATCGTAATCGTTCTACTTTGTCATAGGCCTTCACTGTCGTTGTTCATCATAGAACATCTCCTATGTCGTAGTCCTTCTTAATCTTTCATCATAATCCTCCACCGTAGGCCTACTCCTTTGTCATGGTCCATCTCCATCATAGTCCCTTTCCTTCATCATATTACTTTTCCTATATGAGGGGTATGCACCTTTGACTCTCCAGAACTGTCAATGATGAGGGATCAATCATGGCAGTGTAGTCCAAAGTATCTGGAGAGCCACAGGTTCCAGAGCCCCGTCTTGCGTCCTTCCCTTTCATCAGTCTTTCATCCACGACCCCCTCCTTCTACTAGTCCTTCGCCTTTGTCATGCTCCTTCACCTTTGTCATGGTCCTTGGTCCTAGCTCTTCTTGTTTGTCCTAGCCGTCTCTTTAATTAGCACCCTGAGAGGCTCCCGGAGCCAAGGAAAATGCTTGGAACGTGGGCTATATTCACAAAGGTAAGACAGCGTTCCGAGCACTTTCATTAGCGTCAGGCGCTTCCCTTCCATGCTCCCCTTTCCCATTAGCACCTGTGTAGATCACTGCACGGGTGCTAATGGTTTTCTTTTCTTTCGAAATAATAAAAGAAAAATGTACATTATCGCCCATGCCCTACGCCGCACAGCCTTCCGCCAGGCATTCCCCTCTTCAATGTTGATGACATCAGCCATCAACATTGAAGGCGGACTTCCTGGTTTGAAGGCAGTGCAGCGTCGGCTGCAAAGAAAAGGTACGTTTTCCTTTTATTATTTCAAAATAAAAGAAAACCATTAGCACCCATGCAGTGATCTACACAGGTGCTAATGGCGATATGCCCCTCGGTGGCTGGGCCCACCCTGTGGGTAACGGCCCACCACCCTCGTTAAGGGAGCCTGGCTTGCTCAAGCACTTAACTTGGGTGGCAGGCTGTTAGCCACAGGGTGGTCCCGCCACCTCGGGGCATATTGCCTCATTATAGCTAGTCATATTACTTTGAGCTTTTCTCCATCGTCCTATTCCGTTGTCCTATCCCTTTTCCTTTGTTACATTCCTTTTCCTTTATCCTATGCCATAGTCCTTCATCTGTGTCGTTCTACATCATAGTACGTCTTCATCATAGTCCTTTGTCCTGGTGCTTCTCTTTCGTCCTAGTCCTTCTCTTTCTAGCCCTTCGCTTTCTTGTAGTCCTTCTTTCACCTTAGCCCTTTGTTGTAGTCTTTTTCCTGTTATATTTGCATTTTCATGTATTTTATTTAAAACCCTTTATATGGAGCAAACCTTGCCCAACAGCTTGCAAAGTGCTGTACAATATATGTTCTAAAACAATAAAATAGAAGTCTCAAAAGTAAAAAATTAGGCAGGGGCAAATGCAAATACGAAGACATCTGGGGTAAAGCTCTTAAAAGCAGTAATTCTGCATCACAACTTGGCTTAGGAACATAGTTTTCGAAGCCTAGTGAAAAAGTGCAAGGCGCACATGTGTTGGGAGAGCACTACAGAGGCACACACTTAAGAAGCTTGCTTGGAGGCGGATGCTTTCCTCACTTATGGAGTGTCCAGACATTCTTTGCATTTTTCGAGAGCTACCAGAAGGAGCTTATTTGGCAGCAAGATTTAAAGGCTGCTGCTTTTGCATTGATTAAGGACAATTAGCATTTCTTTAAGTGAATACGGGATTCAAATGGAAGTCAGTGCAAGGAGTAAAAACGGGTAAAATTAAGTCACATTTTTGAGTGCCCCCTACATGGAATGTTGACTTCAGGGGTCTTAAAGTTCTTTTTGAAAACTCCCATGAGTTCATTGACCCATCAATGAAGGAGATGGCTAAAGCCTGCACCACTCTGAAAACATTTGCCAGGAAATAAGGGTTTCAGTCGACAGTGCCGAGAATTCTGGGACAGCGGTTCCCTTTTCCTTGTCATATGTACGTTCATAGAAAGCTTATTGTCCAACCAGAAACGAACAGTGGGAACAAACGAAGCAGAGATGGCATCCTGGCCAAATAGCCTGCCAAGACAGTGTCTGGTCACTGTGCTTACTAGAAGCTTAGCTCACAAGAGATTGTGTTGCTTTCACTGAATTTTAAGTTGGCAGCCAACATCAGGACTCATTCCGATCCAAACTGCTCTTAGGTGGTAGAACTTTTTCCCAGATGGCAGTTTGAGATAAAGCAGCTCCATGTAAGAATGAATAAAATGGGTGATGTCCTGGACCTCTGAGGCTGTGCACAATGCATGAAGCCGGGCGGGAAGTCCCTTGTGAACAGGGTGATGAGCCTTGTGGTCCACTGGGTCAAATGCTACAGCGAGAATGCACAGACCGGAGTCATCCTCAACCTGAAGGCTTGCAGTCTTGGTCCTGTGTTGAGCCCAAAAACTGGACTGATGAGAGCAATCTATTGCAGTTGTTTCATGAATGCATTCAGTTGAAGCAAACCGCTTTTTACAGAAATAATGTGACCAGTTATAGGTAGACTGATAATAAGACCGCAGAATCTAAGGACACGTTTTAAGAAGGGATGCATTTAATCCCAGCTTCAATTGCTCTATGAAAATGCCCTGAGCAAGTCGAGGGAAACATTGAAAATCTGCAATAAACGATTTCGAGAGGGCTTATAAGAATCGAGGGGATGGCATCTACATATTGAGTAGGTTTTAACAGAGACAGAATTGAACCAATACCTAACATTGAAATGGGGGAATAGCCTTCCTAAACCAGTGTCTGTCCCAGTGGCGTCATAACACAGACATCGATCAGCAGATGCGCCCAGAAGACAGCTGTGATTTTAAGCACTTCATTTACTCATTGGTTCTGCCATTCTCAGGTTGTAACAAAAGCAAGCCAAATTACACCTTGGTTCTGGACCCCAGTCTAGACCATCCCTTTTTGTCCCCCCCCCTGCCCCTGTAGGGTTGTTAATAAATGGTCAAAGCAAAACCAAACTTGCAACAGTTCTTAGCACTCGCTTGGGTCACCAGTTTCAAAACAAATTTTGTAAATCATATGCAGTTCAATAAGTCTATTCCATTGAATTGGTTCAGACATAAAACAAAGTCTCTTAAAACATTTACCAGGCTTTGTTGAGGGGTCACTTCCACTGCACACCATTAGGGTTTCCATCTGGTCGCCTCTACTGATGCTGTTGGAGGGTAACCACCTCCACCACCCTGCACCCTCCTCTGTGTCTCACCACAAGGTGTAGCAGTAGTTGTAGCTTCCTGTCCATACCCTGGGAATGCCAACCCTGTACTTCCAGCACAGGTTCCACAGGGAGGTTTTGAGGGGCTTATCACCTCCTTTCTCTGGGTGCTCTTGATGTCCTTCTCCCCTGAATCTGCCCTCTCCGGGACCTCCTTTGTCGCTTCACCATGTTTGTTACTCCTCCTACTGTGGGCTCAGACCCTTCAGATTGTGACTTCATTGCTAACCCCTGCCCTGGGCAATGCAGCACTCTCATACATTCCTCTCCTAACTTGTTCCAGCCTTACTAGTCTTCTCTCTTCCCTCCTGCCTCTGGATGCTTCTCTTTGGCCCCCACCTGCTTGCCTCATTCAGGGCATTTTTGTTCTCCTAATGCAAAGTGTTTTTCCTCTTTCAACCTCTGCCGTCCCGCACCATTGGTCCCTCTGCCGTCCCGCACCATTGGTCCCTCTGTCGTTCTGCTCCTTGCCCCCCCTGTGGATTTCCACCCTACTCCTCTAAACACCTCCAGTCCTCTCATTCACCACACCCGTCCTCCTTGTAGCTCTCCAAATGTCAACTGGCTCTAAACTCTGCTACTCTTCTGTTCCAAAAACCCACAATTCCCCCTTCTTGGTCGTCCCTTTTTCCCCTGGTCTACCCCTCCCCCAAGCCTAGGTTTTGGGTTTGGGTTTTGCCCATGTGCTTTGTTCACTGGGGTTTGCTATTGGATTGATTGCTTAATGGCTGAACAGCAATGGCTTTTTCAATCAAGTGTTACTAACGATAGCAGTGGCTGGACAGTGGTTGGACACCCACTTGTGGCTAACTAGCATGGCATCCTGTGTATGCGTAAGTGGCGCCACTTTCGGAGTGGAGCCGCATCTGATCCTTTCGTATTGGCAAGTGCTTGTGACACAGTTCATTTGTAACACGAGATTTGCTGAGCCTGAGTGCAGCAGTTTATTCAGTGATGTTGCTCTACATTGTCCTGACACTGTAGGGGGGGGGGAGCCCTTGGATTTACTGCCATACATTTCTCTTAATGGGCCAGTAGCAGTTGGTATACACAAGTGATTGTACCCTGCCTGATGGAGGGAGCTAAGTTGGTGCAGGCTATCCTCTATGTACCTTCCTTCAGCCCATCATCCGCTGTCTTGGGGAAACACCCAGCCTTCGTAACCACCCCACTACAAGTCTCCAAAAGAAGATTTTTCTCCTTTTCCAACAGGCTCCTCCCTAATTTGGAAAAGGAGGATGTGTGGTTTTCCCTGGTAAATTTGTGTTTTATCACCTTTGAGGAAATTGCAGGGCGACTCTGACCTTGGAAGCGGGTCCCAGTCAATTAACCTGTTTGTTAGACCTGTTTGTGATCTCCTTAGCTCAAAACCTCTTTAAACCACTTGACAAAGTGTGGTAGGTCAGTTCCGGGAATTACTCCTCCACCCCTGTAGCCCAGGAAGGATCACTGTTTCTCCAGCATGGGGTCTGGCATGGATTCACATGCTCATGAATATTCCCTGTCGTCAGGCTGGGAATCCTCGGTAAAGAAAGAATCAGTTTTTGTTTCTGAACTGTCTTTCTACTAGTAACCAATCACTGGTCTCTGGGTCATACTGCTCCCAGCCAATGACTGCCCTCTACCCAAGCCCCTCCTCTGGCAGCCAGCTTCAGATTTGGTAGCACGTTAAGTGGCAGTAGGACCAAGAAAAGAGCCGCAGAGGGGTTGGAGGGAGGGTTCGCATGTGAATCCATGCCAGACCCATGCTGGAGAACAACAGTTACAGGTAAGTAACTTGTTCCTTCTCCTGCATGGGGTCTGACATGGATTCACATGCTCATGAATACAAGCATTCATAGCAGTACACACATGCACAACCACGGGAGTGGCAAGGCTCAACATTAACCATCTCTTACCTCCTCACCAGGCTCACCTTCAAGCGAACGTGTTGTGCAGCACTGCCTGGCCGACTCTGGACTCCTCCCTAGAATCCTGGTCGATGTAGTAGAATCTCGTGAAGGTGTGCGTCAACCTCCACATAGCAGCCCTGCAGATGTCCAGCAGGGGCACACCGGACAGGAACGCCATAGTAGCAGCGATCGCTCTGGTTGAATGGGCTCTCGGATGGCCGGGCAACGGTCAGTTAGCCAACCAGTGACAGTGCATGATGCAGCCCGAGAGCCATCTGGAAATGGAAGCCTTCGAGAGGGCCTTCCCTTGGTTCACACGTCCAAAGTTCACAAACAGTTGTGATGTCTTCTGAAATCTCTTTGTGCGGTCCACGTAGAACTTCAGTGCTCTAGCCACATCCAGCGAGTGCAAAGTCCTCTCAGCCGGCGACAAAGGCGACGGGAAGAAAACAGGTAACACCAAGGGCTTGTTGAGATGGAAGTCTGACGGCACCTTGGGCATGAAGGAGGGGTGCGTCCTCAGCATTACCCTTGTCTCGTGGAATGTCAGATATGGAGGCTTACAGGAGAGGGCCTGGATATCTCCCACTTGTCGTGCGGAGGTGATGGCCACAAGAAACGCTGTCTTCCATGACAGGATCTTCAGCGGTGCCGAATGCAAGGGCTCGAATGGCGGACCCATGAGCCTGGTCAGCACCACATTGAGCTCCCACGCCGGGCCGGAGCCTTCACCGGCGGGAACGAGCGAAAGTCCTTTCATGAACTCCTTCACCAGGCGATGAGACCACAGCGACGATCGCCCCGTAGTTCTGGTGTAGCGGGAGATAGCCGCCAGATGGATTTTGATGGAGGCATGTGCTAGCCCCGCCTTGGCCAGCGACAGCAAGTACGGCAGCACTTGAGGGGCCGTAATCCATAAAGGATTGATCTTCTGTCCGCGGCACCAGACAGAGAACCTCTTCCACTTATGTCCATAGCACTTAAGAGTCGAGGATGCCCTGGCCTTTGCAAGTACCTCCTTGCAGTCCTCCGGCATATCGTAGCCTCCGAACTCTAGTGCTGCAGGAGCCAGGCCTGCAGGTTCAGAGATCCCGGGTCGTGATGTAGGATGGCGCCTCCTTCCCTGTCGAGAATATCCGCGGCCGTTGGTAGTTTGACTGGGGGGACCCTGACATGTCCAGAAGGTCTGGGAACCATATCTGCCTCGGTCACACCGGTTCAACGAGGATCATCCTGCACCGGGACCGTCTGAGTTGACAGTCGCAGAAGCAACAGCAACTGTGGGAACGCATACAGGAACAGGCCATTCCAGGGGAACGAGAATGCATCGCCCATGCTCCCCGGTTGGGGAAACCTGCTGGCGAACCTCCGGCACTTGGTGTTCGTCGCCGTCGTGAACAGATTGATCTGGGGATTGCCCCACTGTCGGAATAGGAGATCCACTTGATCCTGCCGAAGCTCCCACTCGTGGCAAAAGCTCAGCTCCCTGCTCAGTGAATCAACGACATTGTTCTTTACTCCTGCCAGATGAAAAGGTACCATGAACATCCCCTGGGCGACAGCCCAGTGCCACAGATCCTGTGCTTCATTGGATAGGGCCGGGGGATCTGGTGCCCCCCCCCCCTGTTACCAGATGTATAACATCGTGGTGGTGTTGTCGGTGAAGACCCGTACCACTTTGCCCTTGAGGGACGGAAGGAAAGACCTGAGGGCCCAGAACACAACCCGGAACTCCCGGACATTGTTGTGCAGGGACCTCTTCTCCGGGAGCCTAAGGCCTCTTGCGTGGAGATCTCTGGTGAGGCGTCCGTCATCCCCGTTTCCTGGTGCGCTGGGGTCTGGAAGTCCATGCTCGCCGCGAGATGCGCGCGGGTGCCCCACCACCGGATCGCTTGACGGAAAGTCTCATTGAGGGAGATCTTGTCTTCAAAGCTTCCCACCACTTGCATCCAACGGGCATCGAGGAACTCCTGCAAGGGCCGCATCCGCAACCTGCACAGACGCATGAGGTAGATGCAAGATGACATCATGCCGAGCAGGGACTTGATGGACCTCACCCTGGCCACTTCCATGGTCAACAGCCATTGTACCTTGCCCAGGATGTCCTTTGTCCTTTCCTCCGACGGGGAGGCCAACCGTGCCACTGTGTCGTCCTGCGACGGTACCAAGTGGGACTTTGCAAAGTTGATCGAGAATCCCAGTTCCATGAGCAGGCGGACGGTCTTCGCTGTGTGGTCAAAGGCGATTTCTCTTGACTTTGCTTGGATGAGCCAATCGTCCAGGTAGGGGTATACATGGATCCCATGCAGGCGCAGCCGCGCCGCCACTGGTGCCAGGCACTTGGTAAAGACCCTTGGCACCGACTTCAACCCGAAGGGCAGGGCCTCGAACTGGTAGTACCGCCCTTGGACCACGAAACCTAGGAACTTTTGATGTCCTTTGTGTATGGGGATGTGGAAGTAGGCATCCTCCAAGTCCAGCGACGATAGGAAGTCGCCTTCCTCCAGCTGTCTCAGCACGTGCTGAAGGGTAACCATCCAGAACTTCTGGGATTTGATGTATTTGTTGATGCGGCGAAGGTCTAGGATGGGTCGCCAGCCGCCGGTCTTCTTTGGGTCGAGGAAGTACCGCAAGTATACTCCGGAGCCCCAGAGCCTCTTTGGGACAAGTTCTGTTGCGCCCTTTCTCAGCATGGCTCGTACCTCCAAAAGCAGCTTTGGTGCGTGGTTTTCTTTCCTGGCCGCAGGTGGGAAACGGGGGCACTTTGGAACTCCAGAGTGTGCCCGTGGGCCAGGGCATCCAGCACCCAACGGTCAGTGGAGATGGACTCCCACACGCCGATGAAGTTCGCAACCCGGCCTCCCACCGGGGTGCTCAGGTGGGGGCCCGATGTCACAGAACGTTCAGTCCTGTTTCGCCGAGGCCTTGCCACCCTGGGCTCCTTGGCGACAACGATGATATCCACCAGTCTCGCTGCAGCCTCTGTAAGCTTCCTGCGAAGAGGAACGGGCCGCTTGGTGGTACGACAAGGAACTGCCGCTGAATCCTTTGGCGGCACTTTGAAATTTGCCTCCGGAGATCGGAAAGGACGGCCGTTGCTGATGGGGAGTGCCCATGGCACAGGCCGTCTCAGTGTCCGCCTTGATGGCCTGCAGTGACTGGTCTACTGCTTTGCCGAAAAGGTTGTTTACGTCAAAGGGCATGTCCAGTACCCTGGTCTGCACGTCCTGACTGAAGTCGGTGGCCATTAGCCAACCGCGTCGGCGCAGGCAAACGCTGTTTCCCATCTGACGAAATCCGGTATCAGCGATGTCCGTAGCTACCCCGTGAATGCGTGATCCGAAACCACCTCGCTCTCTTGCAGGATTTCCAGGGCTTCCGCCCTCTTGTCGTCTGGGAGGAAGTCCAGGATAGGAGCGATCTTGAACCACAGCTCCCTATCATAGAGGGCCACGATCGCGAGGGCGTTGGCCGCCTTTATGGTAGTCGCTGCCGACGAGATGACCCGACGTCCCATGGCATCTAGCTTCTTCCCCTCGCCGTCTGGCGGGGAAGTGGAAGAGGACGCTGTCGCCCCTGCCGCTTTCTTTTTGGCTGCCGTGGAGACCACTGAATCCGGGGTCGGTTGTGCCCTAAGGCACATAGGAGTGGAGTCCGGGACCCAGTACTTCTTCTCGTACTGGTCTCTTTTCGCAGGGGCCGTGGACGGGTTCTTCAAAAGGGACAGCCCTTCGTCCCATATGTCGTCCAACAGCGGGACTGAGAGTACGGTTTTCCTCTTGGCTTCCCGTCGTTGGTAAAGAAATCCTTCTTTCTTCTGTTCCTCGGGGCACAGCTGGAAGAGCTCCGAGGCCCTGGTGATCATGGCGTGGAAGGAGCCAATTTCATCGGGAGGGGACGCCAGGGCGGGAGGTGATAGGAGATCCATTCCGCCGTCGCCGTCCCTGTCTGTCTCGTCCCTCAGCAGTGGTGATGGAGGTGAAGGATGGATGGAAGGGAGGTGGAGGATGGGCTTGCCTCTGCTTTTTCGGCGGGCTTCCCGACGGTCCATACGCCGCTGGATCATCCGCTGGGGGTAAGGGCAACATTGTCCTTATCTCTGTACACAGGGTCTGCAAAGCCATAAAGATTGCTCCTGAGTTGTCCTGTGGCGTAGGCATCGTTTGTGATGGGAGTGTTGGCTGGGGCGTGGTTCCCTCAGTTTCCTCCACGGCCCGCCGCTCCTCGTCGACTCCACTGTCGCTCTCTACGTCCGCCTCATCAGGATCCTTCCCGTAGGTCCTGACCACCTCAAATTTCTTGTCCAGGATAGCTTTGACGCCCGGCAGCTCAACCTCAGAGGAGGTATCCGAGTCCGTTAGGGCTACCGTGCCCCCCCCTCCCCCTCCTTCTCATCCTGGGATTTCACGGGGTTCTTTTCGATAGGCTGGAAAGATGATTCCCTCCGGGGTGGCAGGGAAACTCTAGGCCCGGAAGTCACCTCCACTAGGGTAGCCCCCGCAGGCTTCGCCAGGGCCACCACGACTCCCTCAATCGAGGCCTTAGCCGATTAGTGAATCGGGGCCTTCACTGTGGGGGGGGGAGGAGGTCACCGCCTGGCCCCCCCTTGGCTTTCTCTGTCGTGATCGACCGGGGTTTCTCCTGAAACTTACCCGGGTTCTCCGACTTCCTTTTCGCCGAGCCGGAGCGTTGGCTCGTGGTTGACAGCATCGGTGACATCGCGCCCTGCCTGATTGCCTAGGAGCCTAAACCAACGGCACTCCCGGTGCCCACACACTCGCAGTGCTTTGCCTTTTGTTTGCCCCCCGTCGCCAGAGCGCCCTGAAAGGCCTTAGAAGACTGCTCGGATTTCTTCTTCTCACCTGCTGCTGGGCTCTTTGCCTCCAGCCAGTCAGCGAGTCGTTTACGATGGTCCTTCATGGTCCGGACGGACATGTTCTTGCAGAACGCACAGTCCGCCTCCACGTGCGACTTGTCGGCATGCAGGTAGTAGAGGCACCGGGAGTGTTCGTCCTCCTTAAAGACGTTCTGCAGTCCACATCCTGGGCAGTTCCAAAACACTTTGGATCCAGTGGGCGTCGAATCTCCTTTGTCCTAGGCCATGTCCAACGCGGGGTAGGCCTTAAAGATCTTCCGGAATCCTCCAAGAAGTGGAATTCGATGAAAATTCGCCCTTGAGGGGCGTAGAAATTTCCGAAACGGGTCCCCGTTAATCGGAAGAAGAATCGGTGGAGCTTGAGGCTCGAACTGACCGAAAAAATAAGAGTAAACTCTTTGAAAAAACAAGATACGCAGGAAAAGCTCGAGAGCTAAGCACAAGGACTCCCAACACTTGAATGTGTGGTAAAAATCTGAAGATGGCTGCCAGAGGAGGGGCTTAGGTAGAGGGCAGTCATTGGCTGGAGCAGTATGACCCAGAGACCAGTGATTGGTTACTAGTAGAAAGACAGTTCAGAAACAAATCTGAAACTGATTTTTTTCTTTACCGAGGATTCCCAGCTTGACGGGGAATATTCATGAGCATGTGCATCCATGCCAGACCCATGCTGGAGAACAGTTACAGGTAAGTAACTTGTTCCTTCTGTCTTGTATGGTTGGTTTTCCATTGAGAATTTTAGACTGGTATTCCCATATACATCTCTGTCCCCATGTATGCAGGTAATGGGTGGGACTACTCAGTGAAATCTCACCTGTCCTTGGCTTCATTGGGCCAATATTTCTGTCTCCCTCTTTGTTTAATTCTCGATGCTCCAGGTATGGCCGCCAGTCTTTATCACCTGCTGTTTCATGAGGAGCATTGTAGCTCATGTACATTGGCTCTGGTTGGGAGATGTTAGGGCATGAAAATTCAGGTGGACCAGTTTTCCTGCAAGCATAAAATCGGAGCAATGGCTTCTCTGTTGGTGGTGGCATGGGTTTCCTCAGTCCACCTGGGCTTAGTGGTTTCCCGAGTGGGAGCAGGACACCTTCCGAAGTAATGTCAAAGTGGATTTTTGTTTTGGTAACCTTCTATATTATCTCAAACAGATCTGGATGCCTTATTGGTGGTCTAGTTTTGTGGATCTCCACTAGTGGGCCCTAGGAACCCCAGTAGTTGGTTAAATGGTGAGCTTGAGGGTGGGTTTATGTAGTTGTCCGACCTGTTGCTGCTGTGCCGGTAATGAGTTAAGAAATTGCACTAGGATTAGTTTCATTTCCTTCTTGTCCAATTTTACCAATCACTTCTCTAGGAGAAACCAGAATTTATAGGTTATCTGCCAAAGGGTTTCCTGAGAGAGTCGGGGGATGTCTTGTAAATGCCTTTTGATACATTTGGTGTCTTCCTGGTGCTCTAAAATGCAATTTCTCATTCAATTTCTCTCTGCGTTGAGGAGCTGATTTGCAGCATGTAGCTCTTGGGACAAGAGGGGAGCAATCTAGTTGGACCAGTTGGTCTTTACCTATCTCGCCACATCTGTGATGCTTTCAGAATTATGGAAGAATGCTTCTGTGGTCATCACTAGAGGAACGTTGCTATAAGAGGAAATTGGGTAGAACTGGTGTCCACATATGCAACTGGCCTAGAGCTAATTGGCCAATCACAAGTTTATCACAGATGGAGCTTAAGATACCCGGTGGCTCCTCTGGCTGGTCTCCGCAGGGGTCCTGTTCCCTGCACTTGTTTATGGGTCAACATCACGGTCTCGATTCATTGAAGGTTTCAGTCTTACAACCTTTCAGAATGGAATAGCCAAATTGGTTGTCAGAAGACGTCTGCTTTTTTTTATTTATTTAAATCAAATGATCCATTTGTCAAGAACAATACAGCAACTAAATCCAGTACAGGCATCCGGTATTGCTCTAGCAATTAAACAAAATAGTCATCAGAAATACACGGTATAAACTAACACGCACACGTCCCCCCCCCCCCCTTCATGCCTTTTTAGAACAACATTGAATAACTCAAACGGAGGTAGATCTCCGTGCAGTAAGCGAGTTAAGCAGAAACATGAAGGCAGTTCTTCTCTTTTGTCAGTCCTTCAAACTAGTACTCCTCCTTCATAGTCCTTTGCCTTTGTTCTAGTTCTCCTCCTGTGCTTTTTCCACCTTCTCCTTTGCCCACTTCCTTGTCCCCATTCTCAGTCCTAGTCCTCCCCCCCCCCCCCTTCCTAGAACTTTGTCCTTCGGCTAAGTCCTTCTCCATCACCCTAGTCCATCTCCCTAGTGGTTCCCATTCATCGTAGCCCTTCTTTGCCACAGTCATTCGTCCTAGTCCTTTATCCTATTAAGTTGTCTTTGTCTTCCACCATACTCTTTTGTCCGTATCGTAGTCCTTTATCCTTCAATGTGTGCCTTTGTCCTAGTTCTCTTTCTTTGCGCTAGTCCATCATTCCAGCCCTTCCTCTTTATCCTAGTCCTATTCCTTCCCCATTATCCTCGTTCTTCGCTCTTGTCCTTTGGGGTTTTCCATCCTGTTCCTCTCCTTCATCGTATTCCTCGCCTTCTCTATCCGTAGACCGGATCTTCGGGCTAAACCAGGCGCCCAGAGCGCAGTTAGGCTTTTTAATGAGGTGTAAAAGTCAGAAATGCTCATTACGGCCCCGGGTACTGGTCTGCAGAGCTATTAGTAGCCCAGGCACACTGTAGCCATTGCATCCTGGAGGCAGATTTGGCATTAGACTTGCATCAAATCTAGCAGTGATAATTTAATTTCTCCAGCATTGGATCTTTCATGGATTCACATGCTTAGAATATTCCCCGTCGTCAGGCTGGGAATCCCCGGTACATTATATAGACCCTTTCCCGTAGGAAAACTTTTTCGACGCTTATGCGTCCTATCCACCTCGTTTTGTATCATGCGTGCCCGCACCGTCAGGACGTCATGATATAAATACAGGACCCGCCCCCGCGCTCCCTCAGATTTCAACCGTCTTTCAAAGTAGTGGGATCCTTGTGATTACTGCTAGTGGAAACTAGGTTGTTTCTTCTGTTTCGCTTCGGCGACGTTCAAATTCTGGAGAATTATGTCTGGAAAAGCGTTATTTCGCCCTTGTGCGACATGTGGCCTCAAAAAAGTTTATGAAGGAGATGCCCACATGGATTGTATCTACTGTCTACACCCGCACCACACGGCGGATACATGTGAGATTTGCCAGGGTTTCTCCCGAAAAACCCTTAAGGACCGTAAAAGAAGGCTGGTCGACTGGCTTAATGACGGAGCGGGTGCCTACCCGGCTTCGGAAGTTGGCTCCACGGCCTCCAGGAGTAAGTCGGAACCTCCATCAAAAAAGGTACGGCCTGCAGAAAACCGCGCTGAGGACAAGCATAAGGGGAAGCATGCTGGGTCTTCCTCATCACATAAAAAGCCCTCCTCCTCCTCATCATCTAAGACGGAGAGGCAAGCACTGTCAAAATCCTCCTCAGGGGACCGTCCCAGGTCTTCCATGAGTCGAGATGCTTCAGCCGGGAAGTCGGCATCGAAATCGGCGACGAAGTCTAAGGGCTCGACGACGACTACTTGCTCGTCGACCTCGGTGTCATTGACGATGCCTATTACTGTTCAGGCAGCAGCGGTTGGGATTCCTTCGTCGACGGAGACTCAGTCTATGGCTTGGCTGCCAGAGGTCTATGACCCGATTCCCCCTGAAGTCTTACTGCAGCCAGACACGGCCTGCTCGGCGGAAGGAGAGGGTGGCACGGTTCTGCAGCCATCGGATTTAGGCTTACGGCCTTCCACGTCGACGAGTGCGAGTGGGGGTATGGTGCCTATATCATCAACATTACTGACCCCCCAGACAGTTTTGTCTCTGGATGTGCTTAATACTCTTCAGAAGCTCCTGCAGCGGCTGGATACGAAGATCCCTCAACCTGGGACTTCATCGTCACTTTTTTCTGTACCTTCCGTCGACGAGCAAACTTGTGCAGCTCGCTCGAAGACTAAACACCCATCGGCTCCCCAGGCGGTAAAAGATCGTCCTCGAGCGCAGGAGGAGGGTGAGTTATCGGAGTCCGATTCTATACTGGGTGACTCAGGGTCAGACATCTCCCTTTCACCGTCGAGGGACCCAACATGGAATTCGGATGTAGAGGTAGAGTCTACGAGGAGCCAGACACAGCCATCTCCTCCGGATGATGTGGGAGCCTTCCATGCAATGATGGGAAAAGCTTGTTCCGAGTTCGGCTTGATTCCTGAAGAGCAGAAGAAAGACTGTTTCCTTTTTGACCATATGGGTCAAAGGAGGAAATCGGTATTTGCCATCCCAATTCTGGACCACGTGTGGCAAGAAGGTCTCAAGACGATGCGCCATCCGTTCTCGGAGCCAGCTATAAAGGGACGGATTGAGAAAAAGTTTAAAGCTCCGGAGTCCACTCCAAAATGTCTAACATCACAGCCTCTGTCTGACTCGGTGGTGTCGGCGGCAGCGGCTAGGAAGGCCAGGGTACAGCAAAAATGTTCAACACCACCAGAAAGCGAGGCTAGGAGGCAAGACGCCTTTGGAAAAAAGGTGCTCTCGGTCGGTGCGACGACGGTAAGAGCAGCCAATTCCTTAGCGATCGTGTCACGATATGATAGAGAAATGTGGCACAAACTAGCCCCTATCCTAGAACATCTGCCAGACGAACACCGGAAAGCAGCTATGTTACTGGTGCGGGATGGCGAAGAGGCCTCGAACCACGCAATTAGTATTGCAGTTGACCTAGCAGAGTCTGGCTTCAAACAAATCAACCATGGAGTAGTACTTCGTCGACCAGCGTGGCTCAAATGTACTACTTTCCGTCCTGAAGTCCAGTACAAAGTCCTTGACATGCCATGTGAAGGGGAACACCTGTTTGGCGAAAAGGTTGATGAAGCGTTGAAGGGGATGAAAGTAGACACGGATACTGCTAGGTCCCTCGGCGCCCTCCAAACGGGTAGAAACTTTCGCTCTTTTCGCCCCTTTAGGGGTGCTTCTGGAAACTCCCGCTTTGGAGCCTCGAGGGACCGTGGATTTAACAGGCCCTCGTACTCTTCACAAGGGTTCAGACGAGCGTCCCAGTCGGCACGTAGAAGCAGAGACTATCAAGCTTCCAGGCGGCGAGGCTCGGGTCCATCGTCGACGAAGAACAAACAAACCGGCAACCAATGACGGCCTTCGGAACGTCCTGGGGGGACGAGTCTCTCATCACTTCGACCAATGGAAATGCATCACCACAGATCGATGGGTTCTAGACACGATTCGCATGGGTCATGCGCTACAATTCAAAGACAAGCCTCCACGTCTTCCGCCTGTATTTTCGACCCAGCCCCACCTCCGAATCCTACGACAAGAGGCGGCGCTTACGTTGCGAAAAGGAGCGGTAGAGAGTTCCTGTGGCACAGGAAGGACACAGAGTTTATTCCCGGTTCTTTGTTGTCAAGAAGCCAAACGGAAAATGGAGGCCCATTCTCGACCTGGGGGTACTCAACAAATGGCTAAAGAGCCAAAAATTCAAAATGCTAAAGCTCCAGGAGGTTATCAGGTCGGTGCAACCCATGGATTATCTGGCGTCTCTAGACCTTCAAGACGCCTATTTTCACATCCCAATACGCCCACGACACAGGAGATATTTAAGGTTCGTCGTCGGGAGAAAGCATTTTCAGTTCAAGATCCTTCCGTTCGGGCTCAAGTCCTCCCCCAGGACGTTCACCAAGTGCTTGGCCCCTATAGCGGCCCATTTAAGGAAGGATGGTCACCATGTCTATCCATATCTGGACGACTGGCTGGTCAGAGGTTCGTCCAGGGAACAAACACGAAACAGTCTAAGGGCCACAATGTCCCTCTTACAGGAACTGGGCTTCGCAATAAACTTCAACAAGTCCTCCGTAGAGCCTTTGAGGACCTTGGTTTTTCTAGGAGCGGAGTTTCATACACACACGAGCCTGGTGAGACCATCCAGCGAAAGAATTCAGAAACTGAAGAGCATGGCGTCGGAATGGAGATGCAGTACCAAGGTGTCGGTGCGCACATACATGTCCCTGCTAGGGACCATGTCGTCCTGCATTCCGTTGATAAGCAACTGCCGTCTGTTTGAGGCCTTGCCAGGAATTTCTAGCGGACCGTTGGGCGCAGAGCAGAGGTCGCTGGTCCGACAGACTGGTCGTCGACGAACAACTAGTACAAGCACTCTGCTGGTGGAAAGTGTCTACTCATCTAATGAAAGGAATGCCTCTACTGGAACCGGAGTTCCAAAAGACGGTGGTGACGGATGCATCGCTGAGCGGATGGGGAGCTCATCTGGATACGTTACAGGTACAAGGCCAGTGGTCGTTGCAGGAGTCCTCCCTGCATATCAACCTGCTAGAACTGAGAGCAGTGCGATGGGCTCTGAAATCTTTTCTTCCTCAACTGAGGGACTCGGTGGTGCGTGTCATGACGGACAACACCACTACGATGTTCTACTTGAGGAAGCAAGGAGGGACACGTTCCAGGTCCCTATCGACGGAGGCACAGAAAATCTGGCATTGGGCCCTACAACACAACATACAAATCTTGGCGTTCCACCTGCCAGGCGTGAGAAATGTGGAAGCCGATGCCCTCAGCAGAGAAATGAACGAAGTTCACGAATGGGTGCTGAACGACCAACAACTACAGCAAGTATTCAAGAAATGGGGACATCCTTCCATAGATCTGTTCGCGACGAAGAACAGGAAATGTCATCAATACGCAAGCAGATGGCCTCAGCAGGGCTCACTGGGGGATGCGTTCTCCTTCCCATGGTCGAACAAATTCCTGTACGCATTCCCTCCATTTCCCCTGGTCCGGAGGACGTTGCAATGGATCCTCAGGTACCCATGTCGGGTAATTCTGGTGGCCCCGTACTGGGCCAGACAGGTGTGGTTTTCAGACCTGTTACACTTAGCGGTGGCGGAACCGATGAGATTCCAGAAGACCCCCGACCTTCTGTCTCGACAGGAAGGTGTTGTTTGGCATCACGACCCGGACAGCCTCAAGTTGACGGCCTGGCTTCTGACTTCGCCGAATTCGGTCGGCTAACGATGCCGGAGGACTGTCAGCGTATCCTGCAAGCGGCAAGAGCGCCTTCCACGAATGCCTCATACACGTACAAATGGAGAAGTTTCTGGCAATGGTGTGAGGATCAACCAGGTTTGGCCCCGCAATCGATTGAGCCGGAACAGCTCCTTCCATACTTGCTGTTATTAGCTCAAAAGGGCCTATCGGTATCGTCAATAAAAGTACACCTGGCCGCCATTTCCAGGTTTACTCGTCGACGGCATTCGGCACCATTGTTCAGCGACCGCCTGATTAAGCACTTCCTTAAAGGCCTCTTTCCGATTTTCCCTCCAGAGAAGAAATTTCCGCCGGAGTGGAGCCTCAATCTGGTCTTAACGTCTCTTATGAAGCCTCCTTTTGAGCCAATGTCATCATCGTCTCTAAAGTTTTTGTCGTGGAAATTGGCCTTCCTGGTGGCCATCACTTCAGCCCGACGTATTTCAGAAGTTCAGGCTCTAATGGTAGACCCACCATACTTAGATTTTTCAAGAACAAGGTAGCCCTTGCCACTAACCCACAGTTCATACCGAAAGCTCCTTCGGTGTTCCATAAACACTCCTCTATTGTGTTGCCTACGTTTTTTCCGGAACCATGCTCGGGAGCGGAGCGCACGTTACACACATTGGATGTAAAAAGGGCTCTCAAGTTTTATCTTCATCGTACGCAACCATTCAGAGAAACGTGACAACTGTTCGTGGCCTATGGTTTGGGTGCTAGAGGAAAAGCCATTTCAAAGCAAGGACTGTCAAGATGGGTGTCATCTACCATTTCGTACTGCCATTCCAGGGCAGGGAAGCCTCTTCTACGACGGCCAAGAGCTCATTCAACTAGAGCAGCGGCATCGTCGACGGCACTGTGGGCCGGAGTCCCTCTGGGGGACATCTGCATGGCGGCTACCTGGGCGGCTACACACACCTTTACCCGCCATTACTGCCTGTCGCAGCAACATGCCGAAGATACCCGGATGGGACAGGCGGTGCTCCGACACCTATTCCAATAAGGTAGGCCCCGACTGAGGGGTTGCATCCTGTGGAATTTATGACTGTATGTGGTTCGTTTTTCCTATGTTAACGATTACTAATGTATACATGATCATAGGGAACGGGCTTTGCGAAGAAAGTATATGGGTTTGCATGCACGCCTCCTCTCTTGGGGGTGTACTGCTGTGTAATCTATTCTAAGCATGTGAATCCATGAAAGATCCAATGCTGGAGAAGGGAATAGTTTCTTACCTGTAACTCCATTTCTCCAGCATTGGTATCTTTCATGGATTCACATGCGCCCACCTGCCTCCCCTGAACATGCAAACCGGTTCCCCCACTACTTTGGGGGCTGAAATCTGAGGGAGCGCGGGGGCGGGTCCTGTATTTATATCATGACGTCCTGACGGTGCGGGCACGCATGATACAAAACGAGGTGGATAGGACGCATAAGCGTCGAAAGTTTTCCTACGGGAAAGGGTCTATATAATGTACCGGGGATTCCCAGCCTGACGACGGGGAATATTCTAAGCATGTGAATCCATGAAAGATACCAATGCTGGAGAAATGGAGTTACAGGTAAGAAACTATTCCCTTATTTTTATTTACATTTCCATTACTAACGAGGTTAGTATATTAAACCACACACGTTTTGAGGCCATAATCCCTGATCCCTGAACTGGGAAAAGAGAAAGGCTTGCAGAGAAGGCATCGGGCGGCTAAGATTGGAGGGGGAGACAGGAGGGCACTGGGAGCGGCCAGGGCTGCGAGGAGCGCGGGCTCATACAGCAGCAAGGCCGGTGAAATGGAGAAATGGAGGAAGGGAGCTGTACGCGTACCCGAGCACCCGAGCCCAAGTGAAGGAAAGGGAACCAGTGGAAGCGAGGACTCGGAGGTACGTGGCGGCTCTGGCAAGATTATACAACATTTCGTATAGTCCTCGGGTTGTCCAGTCATCTCCAAAAGTTCGAATGTGCTTTTCAAAATGTGTGCAGACTCCAGAATGGATGGTAGAGAAATCAAAAGCAATTTATGGGTCCGCGAAGCCACTGTTTAAATGCAGTCAACGACCGTGAAAGCCAAAACCGTTGGCTTTGGTAATACTGGTTGATATGTGGTCTGTGTTCATTGCATCGCTGTATGGCTACCCTGGCAGTTTAAGCAGCATACATAATCTGCAGGGGCACTTGAATCACAGGATGCAGAATGCATGTTGCTGGCCTAGTAATGGTGGAATGTTTTGCCCTTCATGACCTTGCACGTTTAGATGGGATGTTAGGATTGCCCTAGATTTTAGGAAGCATTGTGTGGTCTGCTTTTAAAGCAGGGGTCCACAAAAGTCTGATATTTGAGGGCTGCAAACAGGTCCGGTTTTTAGGATGCCAATCACGAATGTTCATGAAATGCATGCTTTTGCGTTATTATGCAGGCGGGAGAAGGCCGCTGTGAAAAATGTACCGCCCATTGGGAGGGGGGGGGCCGCATTTGGGCTTCGATTGGGTGTGCCCCTTTGACAAATAAAATGGGAACGGCCCTGTCAGCAGTTTTGCCAGCAGCATTCTCCCACTGATATAATGATATGAAAGAAATGATTTGTATTCAGTGCATCCGAATAAGAAGTCCTATTCAGTGGCTATCCTGGAAACACAATAGGTGTGTAGGCTTAAGGGGCCGAGTTACGCATGCCTGCGTTAACGTATTGGATATCTTTCTTATGGTTCAAGTCCTCCTTTTAGCATTGTTTAGAGCTAACCGGTGTAATTTCTGCACCGCTTGGATGAAGGGGGGATGTTGGCATAGCCGTCCGTGTTTTGCAACCATTGTGCAGGTGTGATGGATTATGTTTGTTAACAATGCCCTGGGGTTCTTCTATTTGTTTTCCTCTCTCCACAGTTTGATTGTGCTTGGGATTTGTGATCCCTTGTCCAGCTTCCCCTTGATGCTTTTCCCGGTGGACACAAAGGATGGCCTCCCCCGTGGTACTGATTCGATTGGTGCTGGCAGTGTCCCTAGTTACCTGGGTCAGAGCAGACTCGGTTGTGTTCCAGCCAGAGGATAAGGCGAATTTCCAGCATCTTCTTCCCTCCCGTATGAGCTCTAAGAATGCCAGCGAGCACACCATCTATGGAATCATGTTTGACGCCGGGAGCACTGGGACGCGGATCCACATTTACACCTTTGTTCAGAAAGCTCCAGGTAATCTTTCCAGAAATGGTGGCTCATTACATACCGTTGCTCCGGATCCCACAGTCTGGGGCCTTACAGGGCTGCAGCTGTTGGCTTGTTACACCTAGAACACCCCTGCCTACTTCTGCTTTGTGTTTTCACCCTTGTCTGACTGCTTTACTCGCTGTAACAGACTGTCGGTCTAGAGGACCCCCTTAAAATCATCTAACTGCTGCTGGTCTAACCAATAACCAAACGGAACATGAGTTTCTTGGTCTTCGTCCTGTATGCCTGGTCGAGGTGAGATGCAAATTAAGTTTGGCACCGAGACATGATCACAAGGACCAGGATTGGGGCTGGAAGCTGAAATTGGGCTAAAGAATGTAGTTATTTTGATGACTCTGGCTCTGAGTAAGGCAAGTCACCTTTACTCCAGCCTCCATCTGCACACGTCTGGTAGGCAGGTTTCTGTTGCTATTTGACTGGAGAAAACTGCCTTATATGTTATGTTTCCTGGAGCATAAAATTAGTTAAACCTTGATCTGGGAGAAACCGGGTTTATGAAGACACTGCAAATTTCAATCCAATCCAAAAAGTAATTTTTCCTAGTGTGTGGGGGGCATATTCTGAGAGTTGGCTGCAAAGAAAGCGAAATATGAAAAGCCTGTGTTGCCCATTTAAAACGACTGATTGAAGAATCTGTTAAAATGCAGAGATATCGCTGTTTTTGCTCACAGCTCTACTTTGGTAGCTTGGCAGTTTGGGTCCTGGGGCAGGAACCTATCAACCTCTAATAGCAGAGACGCTTCATGGTAGATCTTTAAAGATAACCTAGGACAGGTAGCCTCTGGTAACAACCTTATGCACAGCTCTCGTTTTCTGTGGCCGTGCGTGAGTAGGCCACCCAGTCCTGGTTTTCCCCTTTGAGTTCTGGGACTTGTAGTTTTTAGGCTGGACGATTAGGTGGTGCTTGCGCCACCTATAAGCCTAAACTATTACGTTTGAGTACATATGCGGAGACCTGGCATATGAGGAGGGTCACTGCTTGGTAGCGTTTAGTTATTTGCACACCCATTGACTGCTGATGGCCATTCTAATCCCTATGGCCACTCCCACACAGTTCCTGCCTCTCCCGCCCAAAATACCTCCTCATGGGAACTTTTTGAGCTTACTTTAATTAAGCCTTACTATCAAACTGTGCACTCAACGGACTTCCAGTGGGGTGTGAAAGCAGTCTTCTGAGAGTTAATGACTTAATTGAAGATGTAAACCCGCTAATGGTGTGAAAAAAAGTCTTACCCAGGTTTGCCGTCAGCCACTCGATTTATAGGCACGATGTGTGTACTTCGGTAAAGTCCTGTTAAAAACGAGCATTGGCAAAGCCAGCAGTTTTGGTTTTCGTAAAAGTATTAGGCATTTGCCAGGCAGTGCTATATTATGCCAGGTACTCTCACCATCTTGCACCTGCTACCATCAATGGCCAGTTAATACCACTTCGGCAGTGCCTGGCAAGTGCCTTTCTCATGCCTACAAAAAAGCCCAAACTTGGCGTTGCTAATGCTTGTTTCTATTGCCCATTTGAAATTTTGGAAAACTGGGTATTTATCCGTCTCAGCGTTCCATTTATTCCTTATTTGTGCCACTGGCAGAATACTACATTTCAGTTTAACATATAAAGAGCGTAAATAGCCTTTGCTTCATAACTTCTAGATATGGTTTATATCCTCTGCTAGTCTTATTTTCCCAGTATATTGTCAAGGCAGATGACACTGGAATAATCCTTAATATATCCTGCTCTGGCTTTTGCCAATACTGCCCACTATATTTTCGGGATGCCCCGAGTTTAGTTTGTCCTATTTCATGCAAGGTGTTTGTAACATGCAAAAACCACAATAAAGTCGACCCATCAGGCTGACTCAACATATCCATAGCAGCCTCTATGTACTTCTGGAGTTAAGGTTTGCTCCCTAATCTTAACCAATATATAGTTGGCATAAGGACCGCAATACCCCTTCCAGGAGGCAATCCTGTTTCCTCGTGTATTAAAAATTGTCGATGAGCCAGTTGCAAGTCCTACATTTTTCTTTAGGAAAACATTCTTAATGGTAGGTACCAAGGTTACTACAGTCCGTGGGTTCCCAAAGGACAGCCCCATGCAGACCAGGCTGTCTCGCTTGAGTTTCTTAAACCTGTAAAACTGCACCCATTACCCCATCCTGATAATCCTATGAGAATGTGGTGAGGGCCTCCCAGTTTCTGGAGAGCGTTCCTCCAGCTCTGATCATTTGTGGATCCCATTTACAAGAGCTAGCATGCCTCACTCCCAAATAATCACAGGAGCTCACTTGCTCAATGCTTTTCTCATCCCTTGCTAACTTGCAGGAGATTCTTTTCCTTTTTTTTGGGAGAAAATCATAGATTTAGTTTTACTGATGTTAATTGACGATCTCCTCTCATTACAAAACCCTGCAAATAACTGCAGTTGTTTTTTTAACCCAGGCAAAGTTTGTGAAATTAAAACTGTATCTTCAGCAAATAATAAAACTAGATATCTGTTCCCAGACGGGGATTGGTAGAGGGTGGGGGGGGAGGGGGGCATCTGTTGGTGTGGTCAACATTTTATTTATTAACCCGTTAATATAGAGGAGAAAAAAAGGTTGGGGCCAACACACAACACTGCTGCACACCCTTCTGGATTGAGATGGGATTTGTGTTAACCCCCCAAGCCCCATCTAACAGCTTAATTATCCTCGAATAGTAGTAGTGTGGCTGAGAGCAGGACTTGTGGGATGCCATAGTTTCGCAAAGTTGCCCCGCATAATGCATGAGGTACAGTGTCAAATGTTGTGCTTAAGTCAACCAACAAAGACAAATATTGCCTTTTCTTAGCACAACACATTGTTCTATCAATAATAATCTAACACATTGGTCTATGATACCAATGCCCTCTCTAAATACCACTTTTCAGTGGCGGCCAATAAGGTCCAGAGTAGAGACCCAGCTAGTCAGATGGCCTAGAACTACCTTGGCAAATTTATTCCCTGTCGATAGTTGCTCAGTGACTCCCGGCCATCCGTTTTGTATATGGGAACTATGGTGGCACATGCCCAACACTTGGGTACCCTATTCTCACTGGTTATTGCATACCGCATCAAACAATAGGTATACATAGGTGGCCCATATCTGTATTTCAAATTTGAATAGATCGCCTTGGATCTATTCAGGGCCGGGAGCTTTATTTGACTTCTGTCAAGATAGCCTCGATAATCACATTCAGGGTAAAAGTTAGCAGAGAAAACACATGATGGTCTTGTGCAGCAATTTCACAGAATGGTTATATTCTTGTCCCTCTACAAAGGTTGCTAAAATACTCTTACCAACATTTTGGCCAAATCTGTCCCGCAGAGTAAGTCAAATTTGAAAATGAATGGGAGCAGGCCAAAAACAGTGTTTTTGTTTTCTTCTCGCTCTCTTAATAACTTTCATTTTTTAACAAATCTTTTCCATTCTGGCATGGGCTATTCTCAAACTTTTTGTTCGGAAAATATCAGCCAATGTGTACTGCATAATGTATGCCTTTTTGAAGCCACTCCAGGATCTCATGTCTTTGTGGATCAGTCTCTTTCCACACCTCCGGCTATGCAGGCAATACCCGCATAAGAGCAGATCGACCGCCAGTGAGTACAAGCAACGGGCCAGGAATACAACATATCCTTCAGTGCAGTCTTCACAGAATCACTCGTGGAGGGCCATGGTTGAGCACCTCTGGCAGGACGTGTGATCAGACGCCTTCATGTCGAGTTGGGGTGCATTTTACAAAGTCCTCATCAAGGGCCTATGGTTGATAGCATAGGAAAGCCTTCAACCCCTCGTAGCTTTGTGGCATGAGGTTAACTCTGAAGGCCTTTCTACCTTCTGTCCATCGCGCTACTATCCAAACTAACAACACAACCTCTAGGAATTCTATAAATAAGCAGGGGGTGCAATGTCCGTACAGGCTGCTGTCCAAAGAAGCTCAATGCTTGGACTTTGGTGATCAGGCATCAGATCTCCTTGCGGGCAAAAACCTGTCCGGTGTGGCCAACACCTTTTGGCTGACTAGCTTGGCTCAGTTTCTCGCGAATGGGAGCTGCACAACGAGGAAATATCATACATTTTCAGCAAGTGAGGAGCACCACTTGTGGACTTGTTCTACATAAGGGACGAAAGAAAGTGCACACTTTTCACTCCCATGTTTCAAAGGGGTACTTTGGAGATGCCTTCCCAGTGACCTGGGAGTTTTTATATGCCTTCCCTCCTGACTCCATGCGCCTACAAGTCCTGTCAGAGCTTTGATGGACACTTTACAGGGTGCTCTGGCTTGCCACATTGTGGGTTCGCCAGGTCTAGTACCTGACCTTACACTCTCACTATCCAGAATTCTCATGATTACGCTTAGAAATCCACCCTTACCTGTTGTCCAGGTGTTGAGACCGAATCCTTCACCACGATTGCATGTCACTGGCACTGACTGCTTGGACATGAAGCTGCTTCAGACTTTAAGGCCTCTAACAAGATTGTCTACACCTCTGCAATGCAAGAGCCTTCTTAGGGCCTACACTAAGAAGTGGAGGCAGTGTAGCTCCTGGTGCCGAGGGAAAACGTTCAGTCCCTTAGATGTGCACCCTCATGATGTACTACCCTACATGTTACATGTGGCCAGCTTGAATCTGTCACTTGCATTCATCTGAGTTCAATGGTCAGCTACTTCTTACCACCCTTGGTCTGCGGGTTTGGGATTTGTCTCCTCAACACTGGTAGTCCAGCTGCTACTTCAGGGGCTTTGTCTGCAAATCCCCTGAAGTCATTACCAGCAGTGTCATGGCATCTGAAGATGGTCTTATCCAAGCTCATGAAGGGGTCATTAGAACCCATGTGTAGGACTGGGGTAAAGAAGAATCGTTTTTAAGACTGCCTTTGTATAGCTATCACTTCTGCACACAAACTGGGCGAATTGCACACACTCCTCCTAGGATCCTTGCACCAAATTCTTCAGGCATAAAGTTGTCCTTCGCCCCAATCCAGGTTTTCTTCCAAAATTTCTCAAAAGGGTCACTTACTCAGTCGGTTTAATTTCTGTAAATCTTTGCTTAACTGACAATAGGCCACTCCATCACTTTGACATGCATCAGCCTCCCTGCACAAGACTAAAGACTAAAGACTAAAGACTTCTGAAGGACAAACGGACTCTTTCTAGCCTTTAGGGGTTCTTTTTAAGGACACGTCTTCTCCAAACCGCCGTTGGTGCACGCTGGATTATCTTTTGCATCAGATATTGTCAAGACAGCCCAGGTCATGCTGGGCTGGACACATTGCAGTGCACTCCACATGCCCCACTACTCCAACTTTTCATGCTGTGGTCTCTGACATATACAAGTCAGCCACTTTGTTGACTCCACGCATCTTCACCATGAATTGTGTGGAAGTTTTACAGCAGAGTGCACCGGGCTCCGGGGGCGGGCTGCAACATCTTAAAGTGATCCCAGCAACCTCTACCTTTCCCCGTAGGTTTTTTTTGCTCCTTTTAATTAAATTCTCTTTTTGTTCTACAATGTAACTCTATAGAAGATACAGCTGCCGACCCTGTGCCCATCAGATGCGGTGTGCCCCAGGGATCTTGCGTCTCCCCCACCATGTATAACATTTTTACTAAGCCCCTGTTTGATGATTTAGACCATCTGGGCGTCACCTACACTAACTATACAGATGACACCCAGATTCTCATCCCACTTTCTGGGGATTACAAACAGGATTTGGCCTTGGTGAACAAGATATACCTCATCATCCAGCCATGGATGGCCCTTCATGGTCTATGCCTGAATGATGACAAGACGGAGCTCATCATACTGGGGACTACACACAACATCAAGAAACTCAGTCAAGACTACACAATCTTCGTCATAGACGGCCACATAATCAAAGTTGCCAAGGAGGTAAAACACTAGGGGTTTACCTCGACACCAGTTTAACTTTAGCAAAACAAGTGAACGCTATGGCCTCATCCACAGCCTACACTTTTGTTAATCCGGTCAGCTAAACCCTACCTCTCTACAGCTAGTTGCACCACACTGGCACGAGCACTTGTGCTGTCCAAACTGGATTAATGCAACGCTCTCTATCTAGGTACGAATAAATACATCACACAGAAAATCCAAATACTGCAAAACAACGCCCTTAGAGCGGCACTAGGAATCTCCAAAAAAGAACATATCTCAATAATCAGCAGAGAATCTAATTGGCTATCCACGACAAACAAAATTAAACTTAAAACGGCATCCCTAACATTCAAATGTCTCGATAACTTAGCGCCCAGCTACCTCTCAGGCAGGTTTAAAAGAAGAATCGCATCTAGACCCATAAGAACTGCCTATACGAACTGCCTCGCAGTTCCCCCTTTCAAAATTACTACAATTGGAGGGAACAGCTTCCCGGTCAAAGCTGCTCAATTGTGGAACTCCCTCCCGCCGACCTTAAGACTTGACCAAACATACCCACACTTCAGATCAAAATGCATCAAGTGGCTCAACGAAAACGAGCCGTAGGTGAGCCTACCAACCAACTGACCAATAGCCAAACCGACCTTTACACTGTATCTATCTGCTATGTAAGTGTATTACATGCTATATTGTCATTGATCTGCATGTTTTTGTCATTGATCTGTATGTTTTTGTGATTGTGTAACCTTGTAACTTGTAAGCCTAAAGTATTGTTATCTTCGCGCCCTGATACCTTCGGGTCCGGCACGCGTTACAAATAAAGAAACAAACAAACAATACAATGCTGGCGAAGGTTTGGTTACTTAGCTGTAACTCTAGTTCTCTAGCGTTCGTCACATGTGCCGCAACTTCATCCCCTTTGAGGTTTAATGTGGTGCAGCAGTTTCATATACTACTTATGTACGAATATTAATTGGCTCCCAGTGGTGGCGCCTCAGCCTTTTAATCTCATTAGCCAAATGAGAAAAAAGCAATAATGGGGTTAACAGGCTGTAAGATAAATATATGCTCTTACTGCTATGCTTCTGCTATTTTTTGTGGATTCTCAGCCTGACTGCGAGGAATTGTTCCAGCATGTGAATCTATGAAAGATACAAATACTGGAGAACTACATTTACAGATAAGTAACTATGCCTTGGCTTTGAGGATGTGTATATCACCCGCCCATGGTCCAAACAGAGGGATCAGATCATTCGCCAGAATAACTAATTTGTTACTCACCCTCAAAGCAAATCACCTGTAGAGACCTGCAAGGATCATCCCTCCTTTCACCTGTCGGGACACTCTTCAGCCTAGTTTGGAAAACAGCAATTCCAATTTTTTACCCCTGTGCTGGTGAACCACAACTACATCCGCAAGCGACCTGGGAAGATGACCAGGCAGCACCTGTATGTACAAAGGCCTGCAGAGATTCAATACATGGACGAGCCAGAACAATCTCAACCTAAACTGAGCAAAAGGGAAAACATTGGTCCGGGACATCACACTTTCTCTGAATATTTGACACGCAATGCCATACCACACACTTCTCTTGTTGACCAGTCCCGACCAAAGAAAAGGTGAGCAAGCTTGCCATAATGTAGGAAGCTAACCTGAGTATCAACGCACAGGTCTGCCCAGTAGTAAATGCTTCCTCCTTTGTACACGAGCGACTTAAAAACAGTCTTGGCTTTATTCACTTAGAGGGACCACACCATGGTTGTGAAATTATTACTGGACAACGCATATTCCCTTCATGCAAGGCTTTCAGAGTACTGATTATTCAGGATCTAAATTGTGCAAAATGCTTTAGGGAGATTGATCTTCAGTGTTGAAAAAGACAAGACGCCCTAAGCACTCCACTGGTTGTTAGTTCACCAAAGAATCACATCCAAGACACTGTTTCTAGCTTTAAAATATCTCCAACACTTTGCTGTAATTTTTACTTTTTGGGTTATAAACCTTTATTTCCACAAAGTTCAAGTATTAAAAGGATTCATATCAAAAGTAAAATACATCCTTAATTGATGTTTTGTTACAAACCAAAACACCCACTGTAAACGTGGATCCAGTAGGACTGTCATCATATTCAACAGTACTGATATCTTGCGAGTATTACCATGATCACATAGGAAGTGATCAGCACCTTGCTGTAACAGACATCTGCCAATTCTATATACACTACAAATGTTTAGGTGAAAAAATGAAGAAGGAAAAAAAGCAAATGCAAAAGCACTACAGAGAATTTGGGAAATGAGCGATACTAGGACTATAACTACTTTGACCACATAATTAAGGAATAAGGACCCTTTTCCTGCAGATAACATCCAATCTATTAATCATACTCCCATATTACAGCTTTAATCTATGGCCACTTATCTAAAGGTAATTTTGACATATATGCTGGTCATCAGCAAATGGGATAGGATTTTTGTGTTGCAGATTAGTTTGGCGATGCAACACCAATATCATAATTTGGAAGCTTGCATGGAGAATATAACCCTGAAGTAATTATGAAGGCCGACAGGTGGTGTGGGCTAAAGTTAACAACTCTAATTCCAAGGCCTTGTCTCAAAGCGCTAACTGGTCATGCCTACCAGCTGCACTGTAACGTAGATTAAGGCCTCAGCCCTGACCATCTCATAATTATGAAATGAAATGCCTAAGAACATAGACCTTTTATTTTCAATATTGAAGGACCCAAAGAATTTTGCGAATGCAATATCTTCATGTTACAGGAAAGCTGGTTTACAACCTCTTTGTACATTGACGGTTATGCTGTCATTACTAATCCTTCTAAAAGGGGCCATTTAGGGCACCCCTTAGGCAGGTGCTTAATCAGTGCATGTGGTAAAAATCATATTAGAGATAAAAACGCATAAGCGCTGCTCTTATTTACTTATTGTAACAATTACTTCCAAGTTAAAACTTGGAACATCCTCATTGTTGTTAATGTGAATTATTTTATTGGCGGTTCTGCTACAGATACGATTGTGGACTTAATTAGGAATTAATGGGATGCAGTCAATTTAAATGAATTGGTGTTAGTAAGTGGCGATTTCAATGCACACTATTGTGAAAATGATGATTTAACAGCAATGGAACAAGTGGTAATATTCCAAATACCTCCAACAAAGCTGAACAATCTGGGTAAAAAAGGGTTCACATTTCTGGCTGACTGGGAATAGTTAATGATGAATGGTAGAATCAATGGTGATATCCCCGTTAAATATCCCTGGATTTTGAGATGTAAATCTGCTATCCTCGACTATTTTTGTCAAGTATCTTGCAAAAGTAGCAAGCCTTCTTGTTGAGCATGAAGACCAGAGTGATCATGCCACAATAAGCCTCCATGATTAGGTCAGGAAAATAAAAATCACCTGTGATTGGCAAATTTACTTTAAACCACACGGGTAATAGAAGCAGGTGGGACAATGGTCAATATATTTGTTAATAATGACAAAATAAATACAGTTGAAATAAATAATTGCATTGATCATAACTTGGTCTACTGGACATGCAGCCTTACAGCCTAATTTGGCCTAGTTGGCTCTCTGGCTTGCTACAAGGAAACTAAGAAAATGCATGAAATTATGTATGATGCCAAGATTGCTGAAGAGAAGCACGCGCTTAAAAAAAGTGTTACGTCAGGAAATGTGTCCAAATAAGCATAGGCAAATGCAATCAGCACACAAAGAGCCAAATTACATTATAAAAACTGGCTAAAAGTACATAGTGGACGAAGAGTGGCAGTCTTGCAGGAGAGTCTGTTGCCCAGTTCTACTCTTTTCAGCGTGGGGGAGGACCCTCACATATAAACCCTTTCTATCCGCGGAGCGGACGCGGAGTGGACGAAGAGTGGCAGTCTTGCAGGAGAGTCTGTTGCCCAGTTCTACTCTTTTCAGCGTGGGGGAGGACCCTCACATATAAACCCTTTCTATCCGCGGAGCGGACGCGGAGTGGACGAAGAGTGGCAGTCTTGCAGGAGAGTCTGTTGCCCAGTTCTACTCTTTTCAGCGTGGGGGAGGACCCTCACATATAAACCCTTTCTATCCGCGGAGCGGACGCGGAGTGGACGAAGAGTGGCAGTCTTGCAGGAGAGTCTGTTGCCCAGTTCTACTCTTTTCAGCGTGGGGGAGGACCCTCACATATAAACCCTTTCTATCCGCGGAGCGGACGCGGAGTGGACGAAGAGTGGCAGTCTTGCAGGAGAGTCTGTTGCCCAGTTCTACTCTTTTCAGCGTGGGGGAGGACCCTCACATATAAACCCTTTCTATCCGCGGAGCGGACGCGGAGTGGACGAAGAGTGGCAGTCTTGCAGGAGAGTCTGTTGCCCAGTTCTACTCTTTTCAGCGTGGGGGAGGACCCTCACATATAAACCCTTTCTATCCGCGGAGCGGACGCGGAGTGGACGAAGAGTGGCAGTCTTGCAGGAGAGTCTGTTGCCCAGTTCTACTCTTTTCAGCGTGGGGGAGGACCCTCACATATAAACCCTTTCTATCCGCGGAGCGGACGCGGAGTGGACGAAGAGTGGCAGTCTTGCAGTCATGTCAGCCAGGGCTGCAAGGGCAAACAGAGAAATGCGGGAAACTGCCATGAACCCAGAGCAAAATGAGCCTCCAAGAGAGCCTCCAAGAGAGGAAGAAATGGAAGAAGAGGGCAGACGCCTGAGGAGCGCCAAACTAAACCAGAAACAGCTGAGTCATAAACAACAACAACAAACACCAACATTCATGGATTCCCCAGAGACATTACCTCAAATGGGCTCCCCAAAACCGACGCCCCAGCAAGCGCCAGCGTACACCATAAAGGTATATCCAACCAAAAGCAAAGTCTTCCGGCCTCCAGTCTCAGAAGATCCCAAAGCAGCCCAGCATGACCCCCAGGAACGATCAGCCTTAACTGGAGGAGCAACTGATGACAAATGGGCAAAGAGCCTGGAAATCAAGACAGCTGAGGCCATGGCTGGCCGGAAAGACACCCGGCCGCCACTCCTAGCCGCCGCGGTTGAGCGGGACCCCGCGGAAGCGGCCCTCGAAGGAGGACCGCGGTCCGCGTGGGACGGCGGGGAGGGGCGGACGGGGCAGGAAGACACGGCCAAGGCGGACAGAGCCGCCGGGAGAGCGAGCCTCGGAGTGGGAACTAGGCCTGCCGGTCCGGCGCAGCACCCAATACCTCCCTCCCCCGGAGCCCAGCTGAGCGCTCCTCGCCCCACGGCGGGAGCCCTCGGAGGAGGGCTGCCAGACGTGGAAGCTGCTGAAGGAGGGGGGGGAAAAGAGACAGATGGCACGACGGCCCCAGGAGAGGCAGAACCGGAGGAGGTGGCGGGCACCCCACCCGAAGAGAACGGGCAGGGGAAGCCCGACGGAGAGCTGCACATCAACGGAGTACCGTCGACGTGTTCACTGGCGGAAAGGAAAGTGAAAGTGGTGGCTCTCATTCACAAAGAGGCGGAGGAAAGTGCAGAGACCAGTTGGGTCCCAGAAAAAATCAATGTACAAGGGCCATCAAACCCCAATAAAAAGAAAAGACAGAGAACAAGTTCCCTGCCTCTCAAGAAACTCAAGAACCGTATAATAACGAAAAACAAGTTTAGCAGCAGAACGAAAAAAGGGCCCCAGAAGCCCGAACAGCAACAAAAAACACCTGACCAATTGTTGATCAATACAAACGAAAACGACCCACCGCGAGGAGAAGGAGGGGTACTTAAAAACTCAATAAAAGATTATTTCTACGCAAACAGCAGACATAAAGCAACAAAAGAGTACCCGCAGAGGGAACTTACAGATCTTGAAATACTCGAAGCTTTAAACGACTGCCTGCCGGTAGCAAAACTACGCAGAGTTGAGCAATACGTTAGCGACAACCGGCCGCACAGTAAAAGACGGCCCTCAGGAGAAAGCAACAAGCCACAAGGGCAGTGGATTGACAAAGTGGGGCCTGAGGGGGAACCACCGTGCCCGACACTAGCCCAAAAGATTTCCACGAACTCACCAAGAGGCCAGCAAAATTTGAAACCGACAAAAGTCACAGAGAAGGGGGAATTGAAGAGAAACTCGGGCAAAGACCTAGAAATGGGGACTGTCACGTCTGAGTACATAGAAAACCCCCACACCATCCAAGAGGAGAGCCTCATTACAGTTGACCCAAATGACCCAATGGACTTAACAACAGAAATAAAGGAAGGCTCCTGCAACTTCAATCAGGCAACACCCTCACTCCCCGAGGGTATCACCTTGAACGTTGATAACTTCACAGGAACATACAGAGATAAAGTAAATAAGACACCAAATAAAATGCTGGGTCCAGAAAACCTCAACCAAGCGGGGCTCTGCAAAGTCCAAAACGAAAACACGACAAAAGGTAGGCCACCCATAGCAGACCCAGACGAATCTAATCAAGAAAACCTTACGAGACCCCATATCAACCAAAACTTGAATATGGGGGGAAATGACATTCGAAGTCCCCACATCGACAAAAACCGAAAAGGAAGAGCCTCACTAGAAACAACAAGGCCAAGTCGAGGCAGCTGGTCAAATCAGACAACAATCTTAACTGAATCCCCCTTAAGAAGAACTCCGTTACAGCACTCGACCAGCCCGACGGATTCCTCAAATAAAAAAAAAATGGACTTACTGTCAATTATGTCATCAGTGAACATTGCACTGGCACCATTTATGAAACTTTACGAAACTATCGCTGACTCCTTGAAAGACCACACAAGCATCCAAGCGATGATCCACAGTAAAGTTATCTTCTTGGAAGCTTACGTTATGGCCTTGGAAGCCAGAAAATCAAGCACAGCTACAATAAACGACGAGGGTTCGCCTCCACGACAAAAAGAGCAGTACGAAGACAAAGAACAAAGGCCGGTGAACAAAACGAGGGGGACTCAAACCACAGCTACTATAGGCCATACAACAAATAATCCACCAACAAAGGGAGTAAATAAAGAGGTGAATCTAAAACAAACTGAGACCCAACCAACAAAGAGACCACCATCTAGACAACCCCCAACTGGAAACCAAACTGCAGAAGGTATTTTTCAACTTTTCACACGACCAGTAAAACACAAGGAAAAACCACAAATGAAGGACAAAGAAATAGAGTCGAGGCAAACAAAAAATCCTGAAATTTCAGAAAAAAGAATCACCAGTTTATCACCGCCAATAACTGAAACGCCAAAAAAAAGAACCTTTACCCTATCCCCATCAACAATTGAACGCATCGAAGATGAAGAATTGATGAATCTGAGCCAACATCTGGCAGAGAATTCGCCCATGAGTCCAGTTGCACATTGCTCCAGTGAAGCACCAACATCACAATCACACAAAGGAAAGGAAAATACAGAATTCATAAGAAGAAACGAAGAAGCGACTAGAGGAAAAGCAGCAAAAAATTATAGGGAAAACGTGAAGAATGCAATAAACAAGGGCGCCAGTCCGATTGACGCAGAAAGACAGACAACGCCAAAAAGGATGCAGAAAGAAACAAAAAAAGAAAACGGAAGGTCGAAATCGAGACCCAGAGACAATCTGACCTCAGGAAACTGGAAAAAAGAACAAAGATACAACTCCTCAAGACAGAAAGGGGGTGAACGCGGTAAATCAAGAAGGAGATCGGCAGGTAGACGGAACGATCACAAACACATAAGAAAGCCGTCCAGAAACATAACACCGGGTAGACCGCGTTCCCAATCCACGAACGCCCATAACAAACCCAATACTGAAAAACGACTCAGCTCGTCACGAGACAAAGAAGAAACGATCTTTCGGTACAGATCCAGAACACAGAAATACAACCTAAAACCGAAAAAAGTGGACAAAGCTAAATGGCGTATAAAGATCACACAAGTGAAAGAAAACAGAGACGAAATAATCTTGAACCGAAACTCAGTGTTAACACTGTTTAAATACATTCGAAAGCTGAATAAAATAAAATCAGAAGATCTGCTTGTAGTAGAGCCAAGCCACGAAAATACAAAAGCAAAAACGGTACTCTATGTAACATCAACAACGTTGAAAAACCTGATCCTCGACTGTAGTGAAGAGCTGGACGAAATGGGCTACGAAGTTAAAGTGCAATCAAACAAAAGTGAAGAAGACAATAAAAGGGAGGCTGAAAACACAAGGCGTACTAATCCCAGTAAAAAGGAAGCAGACAGACACCCAATAAGTGCCTTAGGAAGAATGGGTCGCAATAAGTCGTCTGAAAAAAACAAGGACAGAGCAAGAGTCCGGGGAGCTGAAGAGAAACTGAGGGAAAAGCGACAAGCCTCGAAAGAAAACAAAAATCACGAAAGTCTTATAAAAACCAAAGACACAAAAAAACTTAATAAGGCCAAGGAAATTTCAGAAATAACAGCCAAACTCCCAACAGAAAAACCTCCCCAAAAAAGATGTGAACCCACGAAAGACATATGGTCCTGGTTGCCCAAAACTCTGAGGGGAAAAAAGCAAACATAGCAACCAGCGAGAGACGAGCACAGTCTACATGACAGACGTCGCGCGACCCCCTCAAAGTGCGAACTAAAAATGTGCTCGTGGAACACGAGAGGACATACCCACTTATTGTCTCCAAAAGACATGGACCTGGGATTATACGATCTTCTATGCCTCCAAGAAACCTGGCTGACTGAACCCCCTGCAATAGGGGGGTTCGAAGTCATCCTTGCACCAGCCAAACAAGGAAGTCGAGGAAGACCTTCGTCGGGATTACTGATCGCAACCAAAAAAGACTCAGGGATCAAACTAGAAGAAACATTGATCAGCAACCAAATGATCCTGATGGTTAAGGCGGCATGGAGACGGTGGAGCACCGTTAAAAACGCCTACGAGAAAGTCACCTTAATCGTAGTAAATACCTACTGGAACCCCGCAAGTATAGAGCCTACCGCCTACATAGAAAAAATGGAGGACGCGATAGATGAGGCACTATCGGAACATCTGGTAACATACTTTCTCATATGCGGTGACCTGAACGCTACGTGTATGAGCTCGGAAGAAAGAGTGGCGCACCTAGGCCACAACTCAACAGGCAAACAACGCGGCAACCTATGGGTCAAATTGATGAATTCAAGAAACCTTCACAATTTGCACGAAGCATTCCCAGACCCAAATCGCCCGCCATCATGGGAAATGAAGGAACTGGCAGGTACAATAGACTACATCTACGTCACTGAACCATTACTGGCAATAACGAAAGATTTTTGAAATTACAAGAGTCACAGCCAGCGACCACAACCCCCTGTCAACAACCTGGATGTCAATAAGGCCACAGAACGAGTATGTTGAGCACCAAGTCATAGCCAACACGAAGGGAAATCGTCTATACCTTACAACTGAGGCCATCAAGGAAATAGAAAAAGGATTCAGCTCAATGCTAAATCACTTGGGCAAAAATACTACAGATTATACGCCATTCCTGACGAAGTTTAAGAAGACTCGTAAAACAAAAACAAACAGTGAAAATCCCCCAAGACATGTGTACGACCTAACACTGGTGGAGAAACGTCGGGCACTGCGAAAAATACAGCGCAAAGCAAAATCTTCAGGATCTCCAGGGGCTGTGAGAGCGGCAGAAGCGGAAACCAAACTATACAAAGCATGGGTTAAAGGCCACAGACTGTCTCTCTACCAACAAGATGCTGAAATCATTCTAAAAGCGATAAGTGGCAAGAACACAAAAGAATTCTGGAAAATCTTGAGAGCGGCTAACGAAACCCAAGAAAATACAATCATAAACGAGATTGGGGAAACTACTTGGACAAAACATTTCACTACTATGTACCAGGCACCAAGTTCCAACTTAAAATTACAGGTCGGAATGTCTACGGAGCCATGGATAATCATTGACGACCCACAGGAAATCCAAATGAAAATCAGAGGCTTAAAAAACTCTCACGCCCCAGGACCCGACGGGATCACAAACTCCGATCTAAAAACACTTGAAAATGAGTGGCCAAGCCTGCTAAGCAAAATCTTTGGCAGAAGTTGCAACTTAAAAACGATACCACCCTCATGGAAACAAGCAACAATCGTTCCAATATTCAAGAAAGGAGACAAAAAAGACCCGAAAAATTACAGACCGATTGCGCTCCTGGACGTCATCGGCAAAGTGTTTGGTTCAATGCTTCTCGATCGCTTCAAGATCTGGATGGAGGAATCACCCTGTAACGACCCACTCCAAACAGGATTCAAAAGAAACCTGGGCACGACAGCCAACATTCTAATGCTAAACGTGCTGAAAAACAGAGTACTGGAAGGTGGAACGAGAATTTTTGTGGCATTCATCGATCTGACACAAGCATTCGATCGGATAGACAGGGCCCGCCTATGGTCCAAACTGGAGACCTGGGAATGTCCACCGTCTATATTAAACCCGATCAAAGCACTATACACCGACACCTCAATACGCATCCGACTTGACCAAAACGGCCTGCTATCAGCACCCATCCCAACAGCGAGAGGAGTGAAGCAGGGGTGCCCGCTGGCCCCGGCCCTGTTTTTGGCATTCATTGGAGACATCCAAAACGAGGACCCAACAATTAGAGCATTTCCCCCAAAAATATGCAAAACCCCGATAACACGTTTGCTTTATGCAGACGACCTGGTCCTAATGGATCATACACCGATTGGTCTGCAGCGTCAACTGACAAAGCTCCAAGGGTATATGCAAGAAAACAAACTGGAAATAAACGTAAAGAAAACAAAATTCTTAGTACTGGAAAAAGCGACCAGGAAAACAGAAAAATTGAAACTAACTTTGGAAGGATCACTGATCGAGCGAGTGTTTAACTTCAAATACCTAGGAGTAACCCTAGACTCCTCTTCGCAAGACAAAGCCATGCAATCGGTCCTGATGTCCAAAGCCAACAAATTGGCAGCCCAAGCCAGGGCCATAGACAAAAAGTTTGGAAGATTCTCACTTATCCCAGTGCTAGAATACTACAAGAAAAAGGTGATGCCGACACTAACATATGGGGGAGATGCTATGATGAACTTACCACGATCCATTTGGACAAAAATTGAGGCAAAGTTCTGGCGAAAAGTCCTCAGTCTCCCAAACTCGACCCCAATAGCCTCAATTCGACGAGAGCTCAGTTTACCCTCTCTCAGAAGTTCAGTCTCACAATCGTCTCTAAGACTGTTCAGGAAATGCCGGATGGCTGAACCACCATCAATATACTTTCTCATCAACCTCGAAATAGAAAGGAATACAAGCAAAACCCTCAAAAAATGGAAAGAAGAAAACTTCAGCTTGCTAGAACAGGTCAATGCAGACGAAGAACAACTAATAAAGTACCCAAAGAGAACCTTCACCAAAATCAAAGAACTCGACTGGATAAGCACCCTGGAGACAGCAGGAAAAAACAAACTAACCTTACACCTGCCGTCAACCACGAAAAAACTCAATGAACTCCAGGAATATATAAAGAAGTTCCCATCCAGGAAAGGGAGAGACATGCTGATGAGAGCCCGTCTAAATGTCTTGCAGACAAATGAGATCCTGACAATTAGAGGCCAGTCGGAGAACAATAATTGTCGATTTTGTGAGACACAAGAAAAGGAAACAATCCGCCACTTGCTCCTAAAATGTGCCTCAAACCAACATATAAGAAGAAGATACTTAAAAGCAACCTTCTCAGATTTCATCATAGAGGACGAAGAAACATGTTGGTCTCGTTTGATTGGAGGCGACAAAACATCATGGCAAATAGCATCCTACAAAATCTTGGAAGCCATAAACTGGCCGATAAAGGCACATTTTTAGAGAGCTGTTCTCATTTTATCATCTTCTTTCCTTTTTATCTTCGCCACGCTTACAGACACAGACAGAAACCTCAAACCTTGTAAAAATCTTTTGATTAAATACAAATAAAAAAAAAAAAAAAAAAAAATAAATAAATATTCAGTTAATAAGTGACATTGACAGCTAATGTCTAAAGTATTAAAAATTAACAATACAAAAAGGTTCTGGTAAATAATTAACAAACACATGGAGGGTGGTGTAAAGTCACAAGTCAATCCTATAAGTGAGACCACTAGGCACAAATGTAGAACATAACTTGGGGCACAAACGTTCAAAAGTAATAGATTTCCCACGCTTACAGCTCAGCAAGTTTTCATTATATTAAAGACAAGGAGGCAAGCATTATGCTCTACTTTCTCTATTGCTGCCATATCAGCTTTTCAACTCATGAACTTTAAAACTGAAACATTTGTGCTTTTTTCCATAACTTCTGAAAAAATCAAAATTTTTAAAGTTCCCAAGAAAATCAGAGTTTATCACTAGAAACACGACCCTCATGGTCCCCTGGGGTTTGGTAGTCCTGACCTCTCTTCCTCCACCTATCAGAGTCCGAGCTAGTGCAGAAGAACCCATTACACTAGGTCCCTTCCTCTTTCTTTTGCTTTCCATGTCCTTGCAATGAACTCGAACTGTTCTTTGGCCGACCAACAACTTCCTTGGATGGAACGTGAAACTGTCTCCGAACTGCAACTGCTTGGGTCCAACTGGACAACTTGGAAACATATCCCTCTGTCACTCATCTTAGCTAGTCTTCAGGCTGCTTTCTGGACGTCTCCTGAGTGAGATGGAGAAGAATTCATGAGGGCGGGCATGAGACAAAATTGAGCACCAAATACATCACATGTAAGCTCAAAATTCGTCATGTGTCTGAGTGGGATATAATGCTTGACTCCTTGTCTTTAATAGAATGAAGACTTCCTGAGCTGTAAACATGGGCAATCTTTATTCTATGACCAGACAGGAGGCTCACATTATGCTTGTTCAAAGCTTGCTACCACCCTATTTGTTATATTAGATACAGGTTTGAAATAAAATGTCTTAAAGGTCGACTCAGAAGACCAATCTGCTGACTTCATTATGTCTTGAAGCGATACTCCTGCAGTGAAGGCTCTAGAAGCCATTGCGCCCCTAGCAGAATGTGCGCCAAAAATTGACAAGTCTATCCCTGCCCACTGCAGAGCTCCCCTCACCCATCTAGCGATCGTGGCTGCTCCTACCGCACGATAGGGCTTCATACACGCTATAAGCAACTGGGTCACCCCTGGTGGCCTAAACTGCACTGTTGCTTCTTTATAATCCTTAATGCACTGCGCAGCGCACAACTTCCTATTCTCCGCAAAGTAAGGATATGAAATAACTTGTGAATCTGTCTTTGTTCATTTAGCGATGGTAAACGCTACTCCTTCTGGGTAGAAGATCTTTCTATCTATTTCCAGTGCCTTAATGTCGGATACCCTTTCGGCACACCGTAAGGCATAATAACATCACCAGCTTGCCTAATGACTGCGAACGAGAAAGGTCCTCATTCGCTTGCCATCTAAGGAAAAGCCAAAAGACTTCCCTGACGTCCTACAACACTGCGTACTTTGGTTCTGGTGGCCTTCTCAGCTTCATGCCTCTCAGTAGCCTCAGGACCGCGGGGTGTTCTCCTACCAAACTCCCTTCTACCTTGTCATGACCTGCTGAAATTGCAGATCTGTATACTCCTATTCTAAAAGTGCAGCCTTCTTGGAACCTAGATGCTAGGAAGTTAAGGACCTGAACTACAGGGGCTGAAAAGGGATCCAAACTATGTTCTGAACACCACTGAGCCCAACCGTTTCATGCCACGCTATAGCTCCTAATGGTTCAAGCCGCCCAAGAATCTTTGATGCAGTCTGCAGCAATTTGAGAAATTCCCGATAACTCCCATCTTCACCTGAAACCCTGCAGGCTATCAACTGCAGCGTGCCTGCTGTTATCAGCAGGTGCGTCTGGCCGGACGGTCTGAGTAGGTCGTCAGGCCAATGAGGAACTATCCTCGGAAAATCTGAAGAAAGTTCCATCGCTACTGGAAACCAGCGCTTGGACTACTAGAGGGGGAGCACCATCACGAGTTCGGCGTGTTACTTGTGAACTTTCGCTAGTGCTCTCTTGATCATGATGAATGGTAGGAAGGCATAATGAAGCGCTCGGCTCCATGGTTGCAGAAAGGCATCTGTGCCAGCTGCACCCGGGTCTATCATCCAACTGAAGTACCTCTGCGTCTGGGCGTTCAGTCTGGACTCTAAACAGGTCTATGTCTAGGGGACCCCATAGCTCCTGTAATCTCCCCTTACACTTGAGGATGTAGCTTCCAATCGCTGGAATCTACAAGATGGCGTTCATTCCAGTCTGCTACATCGTTGAGTCCCCGGCAGGTAATCCGCTGCCACTGCAATCTGTTCCTGGAGGCAATAATGCCAGAAATCTTTTGCCAGCTCCGCCAGCATCTTGGACTTCGTCCCATCTAGCTTGTTTATATAACGCACCGCTGAGATGTTCATCTTGAGCAGCACGCAACATTTCACTCGGTCTTTCGTGAAAGCGCGCACTGCAGACAGTTTATGTGCAGTCGCAACTCTTCTTCTGACCATTTCCCTCCTGTTTCTATGTGCTCGCACCTGGCTCCCCAACCAGATCTGCTTGCATCCGACTCTGACTAGGTCTGGAACTTCTCCGAATATTGCTCGGCCATTCCAAACTTCCATATTCTGCAGCCACCAGTGGAGCTCTGAGTGCGTCGTGATCTAGGGTCACTAGTTGGTGATAACCTACACCTCCCTGCAGATGCTTCATCTTGAGATGTTGAAGCGCTCGATAATGGAGCGGGCCCGGAAATATCGCTTGAATGGAGGCTGCTAGTAGACCTACTACTCAGGCGAGACTCTGAAGCAAAATAACTCTCCGTTATCACCACCCTGAGCTCCTTTATTGCTCTCACTTTGTGTTGCGGGACCTCGAGAGTCACTTTGGTCGTATCTTCTGTGAAACCTAGAAATTCTAGTTTTTGAACCAGTAACAACTGGGACTTGTCTAAGTTCACTAAGAAACTGAGCGAGGACAGGAGTGTGAAGATCCACTGCACTCTCTTGGCGAGAGTTGCTTTGTCTAAACCTAGCACGAGAATGTCGTCTAGGTATACAATAATGTGTATCCCCATTTCTCTTATGGTTGCTGCCACATGCTTCATCAGCTTGGTGAAAGCCCAAGGTGCGGACGCTAGGCCGAACGGAAGACATGTAAAGTGCCATATTTCTCTGTTCCACCGAAAGCGCAACTACTTAAAATAATGCTTGTGCTATCAGAATCGTGAGGTAGGGGTCCTTGAGATCCAGGGGTGCTAGCCATTCGCCCGTACGCAGGAGGTCGCAGAGCAGATGGATGCCCTCCATCTTGAAATGATTGTACACAAGCCATTTGTTCAAGCTCCTCAAGTTTATGACTGACAGTATCTTGTCCCCCATGTGAACCAGGAACATGTTGCTGAGCAAACCCGGACCTCCCTGACCATCTCGCTCTATTGCGTTCTTGTCTACTAATTTCTGAAGTTCGCTGTGTAATAGCTCCACTTCTCCCCACGCCATGTATATGGGGTGAGGTTCTGTATTTTGGACTGGGTCCTCCACCAATTCTAGTTGCAGCCCTGCGACTGCTTGAAGCACCCATGCATCGTGCGACAAAGCTTGCCATTTGCTTAAAAATTGGAGAGTCTTCCCCCCCTACTCTCATGCAAGGTGTACTCGCCACCTGAAGCACTGGGTTGCCGGTAGGACCCTCTTCCTCTGCGACCTCTGGGAAATCTGGATCTGGTCGGGAAGAAGGTATCCTGATGTTTGCCTTCCCAGTATTGGGCGCGCGGCCCTTGGGGTCTGCGCTGAAAGTTGAAGCGACTGGACGCGCGACCCCTGTGGCGTCTAGTCCTGGAAAAAACACGACCAGGAAAGATCTTCCTTATCGTGCTCTGGGCCTTTTCCAATGCCGAGAACATGCCCACAAATGGCAACATTTCTTTTGCGAATGCGTCGCCAAATAATAGGCCCTTGGCGCCCTCCCCTGCCTCGTATGAGGCTAGGTCACTTAGTTTACTGTCAATCTTTAACAGGACGCCTCTTCTCTCCGAAGAGTGAGCGCAGTTGGCGTTGCCCATGAGACAAACGGCCCGCTGGGCCCAGTTGCCCAGAGTGAGGGCGTCCACCGGTGTTCCTGTGTCCTTCGCTCTCTCTGCCAGGTCCTTTATTTATGCTAATGAACCCGCTATATCCAGAAGCTTGTCCTGGCATCCTCTCCAGGCGCGGTCGACACCTTTTCTGATGTCCCGCGCGGCCTTCATCACGAAGGTGACCATCTTGGGGTCGAGATCTGGTGTCTCTGCCAGTTTCCCCGGCAACTCTGGTCTCGGATTCTGACCGCATGCAAGACTGCACCTCTCTATCTAAAGGCTTCCTTATGTGCTGGGCCATGTATGCCGCTACTCTGGGCGACAGCACCCACTCCGAGGACTTCGGGTGCCTGATGGTCTCTGAGTCAAACATGTCTGTGGTGTTGTCCACGTCCTGAGGGTCGATGCTCTCCTCGGTGTGCCAAAAGGCGTTTTTCGTCTTCCCCTCCATCGGGCAAGTAGCCCTCGTCATGGTCCCCTGAATTATCCACCCCTGGGGTAGGGGGGTCTGTCCTGGCATTCCATCTTTTTCTCCAGGAAGGCTCTTTTTAGCCTGGCGACGGGGTCACTTAGTCTTGGGGAGCAGTACCCTCCCTTCTAGGGTGCTCGGAGGGGGGGTGGGTCAAAGAGTTCTTGTTCTACCGAGCCACTTTACGCCCCTTTGTTTCAACCCCTTCTGTAGGGTGTCTGGCTGACGGCACCTCTCCAGGGCTCTCTGCCCGTCTTTTTCTGGCTGCTTGCTTCTCTTGCTGCTTTGCCATGATCGCCTCAAATATCTCCAGCCTCTGCGCAATAGGCTGCACTCCTTGCAAGACTGCTTGCGTAAGCGAGTCCCCCAGCACTTTTTTGAAGCTTAGGGATAAGTCTGAATCTTGCTGCGTGGGGTCCTCCTTCCACTACTCCTTTCTCCACTCTGGTGCAGTGGGTGGTGTCTCCCTGGGGCTTTTATGTGCAATTCTTATTGTGTTGGCAGAGCCAACTTCTGGGCAGTCAGCAGTGAGGATGACCGTGTTAACCTGCACTCTGTCAGTCAGGCTCTGAAGCAGTTAGCTATGCGTTGTGCTCCAAATCAGCCTCACCTTGTATACCTACAAAAATGAATTCCCAATTCCTCCTTTTACTTTCTCTTTTTATTTCCTTTTTCATTTGCACTGGAGGCTTCCAATTTCTCTCTGCTCGGCATTCACGTTGGAAATAACGCGCGCGAGCACCAGAGAATCCCCCAGGGGACGACGGGAAGCCTAGAGCTTACCACTCCCCTGGGTCCTATGGACGGCTGTGTTCCCGGGGAGGCCGCGGTCACTTGGAGGAGCAGGGCCAGCTGCCTGAGGCAGGCGCGTTCCCTCGCGGCTCCAGCCCCAGCTCCTCACAGCAAGCTAATCCAATATAATTAACACAGCAACCACTGCCTGAATGGAATTACTTCGGTGCTTGCGCCGTACCTCCGATTTTTTTTGGCAGGAACGCGTCGCGTGACATAATGCTACTGAACTGGTAATTCTCCCAATATTCGCACTAACTTCCTTAACGCACAAGCAACAACTTTAATTAGCGCCTTTACATGAATATAGACATTTATTTGCATCAAAGTATCGTAACCAAATGTAAGGTACTTATCTTATAGAGGCAGCAAAAAGAAAGAGGAAGGGACCTAGTGTAATGGGTTCCTATGCACTAGCCCGGACTCTGATAGGTGGAGGAGGAAAGGTCAGGACTACCAGACCCCAGGGGACCATTGGGGTCCTAGTTCTAGTGATAAACTCTGATTTTCTTGGGGTCTTTAAACCCCTCAGATTTGGATTTTTTTCAAAAGTTATGGAAAAAAGCGCAAAAGTTTCAGTTTTAAAGTTCATGAGTTGAAAAGCTGATATGGCAGCAGTACAGAAAGTATAGCATAATGCGAGTCTCCTGTCTTGTCATAGAATGTAAAATAGACTGATATTACCTGCCCCTTAGAAGTGGCAATCCTAGAGAAAGATGCATACAATATCATTAGATTAAAATGTTTGCGTGCCCCTGTTCCTGACTGCATTGCAAACACAGTATTAAAGAATGATCCAGCAACCTGATCATATGTCCTGAAATGTTTGTTTGACAACATAAACAAAAGTGACACTATAAAGCAGAAGTCCTTGATGATCACCCATCTATAATAAAGGAGACTGACTTGACCCTGCTAGTTGCCATCTTACTAAGCTAGATATGTTTGCCTTGACAGTATTATGGGGAATCGGAAGGCTGGGTAAAAAGAAGAGTGCTGTTAAGCCCGCTACAAACTATTTTTTTCGTAAGGGATCTTCTATTACTTACAATACACTTATTTTAAACCTTTTCGGAAAGGCCCCCAGTATAGAGGTAGTCCACCACTATATGTGGCTTTTCTCGATTTGTCCTCTGTGTTCGATGCATAGATTGGTTTTTGTTATGGGGTAAACTGTGAAAATCGAGAATTCCTCCAGGTTTTCTTAACATGATGAAACTACATAGCATTAAAACCGAAAGTCTGCCTGGACAGCACTTGACGCTTTTACAAAAAAGGTATATCTCATGTGAGGCCTAAAATAAGGCTCTGTCGCTGTTCAATCTCTACATTGAGGATATACCAGGAGTACTCTCTTCTGTTAACTTTCCTCTGACTCGATAGCACACAGATTCCTTGGATGGCCCATGCCATTGACGTCATTTTCATTAATCCTAGATCAGTCATCTTAAATAGACCTCTAGCTGCTATTTTGTTATACTCAAAGTACAACCTTCTTAAGGTATTAGCAAAACCAAAATTATGTATTTTGGCACCAAGTGTCAAAAGTGTGGAATTTGGCCGTTAGAAGATTCTCTTCTTGAACAGATGCAGATCTGTGTGCACTCATCAGCAGCAAAAATGAGGCGAGAAAAAGTATAGACAAGTTTGCATGGATGACCCACAAAGTGGGCTTTACTACTCAAACAGGGATATGGCCTGAATGCGGGGGTAGAGTGTGGTGGGTGCAGGAATAAACAGTTTAGCGTGGGTGGTACTAGAGAAAGAGAGGATAGGGTGTGTGGTGGGGTTATAGAAATTGGGGCTAGGGTTGAGTAGAAAAGAGGGGGTAGGGTGGGTGGCAGCAGAGAGGGGATGGGTGGGGAAAGAGCAGGTGGATGGGGATAGGATGGGTTGGCGGGAGTATAGAGGGTCAGAGCAGGGTGGCTGGAGTTGGATAGTTGGTAGGGGTAGAGAGAGTGGGTAGGGTGGGTGGGGATAGAGAGAGCTGGTTGGCTGGATTATAGTTGTGTTGTGTTGGAGGGTGGGCGTTGAGTTTTTTTTTCTTTTTTTTTTAGAGTTGAGTGGCATAAGGGTAGAGAATGGGGTAGGGTGAGTCAATCAGGGTAAAGAGTGAGTGTGGGTGGAGGGGAAGAGAGTGGGGTAGGGTGAGCCAGGAGGTGTAGTTGTGAGTGGGGAGGCTGAGTGGTGGTAGTTGGTTGGGGACAGGAACAAAGCAGCCTCGAGAGGGCATGTCAAATGTTGCCCAAATCTAGCCCAACCAGCACATGTAATGAGCGTGGGGTCGATGGGGGCAGGGAGAGTGGGAGTGTGGTGGGCCAGGGTAGAGATGGTGAGGATAGAGATTGGGCATCGGATGGGTGGGTGAGTGGTAGTAGAGGCAGCCTTTGAGAAGAATCAAAAAGATCGCTGCCAAAAGTAGCACCAAAATAGCTCAATGGAAACCAAAATAGCCAAAAATAGCCCAATAAGGCAAATCACTATGCAGCTGGGAAATGTAAAGCCCAGTTGAATTTTTTCTTACAAAACTGCTGATTGGAGAACATCTTGTCAGGGAGCGCTCCTCATTGGATAGTAGGGCAAAGGATCTTGGAATTTATTTTAGTGAGTTGGCCATATCGTGCCATGGCATTGTTTATGCCAACCATATAGTCTCAGTTCAGAGCCCCATTTCCCTCTCCCTTTTGTAAAAATGGTTTTGGAAATTTTGTGGTTTGTGCCACACAAATTCACCAAAAACATTGATCAGATATCCTACCCTCCACCATTTCTACTGCCTCAAACTTACATCTTGTCATCTTCCTCTATGAAACATTGCAGAGTGTTTGTTGTCATGGATGAGCTCATTGAATACGTTTGTGGTAACTGGACCCATATTTGGTATTCCGGCTACCATGAGATATCTGTTCTGCTGCTCATTAAGTAAACAAGAAAATGTGTCCTCTTCCGACAAATATCTTTCATTCTTGCACTCACTAAATCGGAAAAAAGGTTTGGCAGCTTGTAATTGTCTTTTATTATTGATTCACTGTTTTTGCTGTGAAGAAGGTATGCCATGAAGTTAAATTCATAATGTTTAATATATTTATAATTCGATTAATTTTTTGGGATATAAGTATTTGTATTTTTATAGGCAATAACTGTGGAAAGTATAGGATGTTTAACTGTATCACACTTTTAACAATAACATATTTTCCAGACTCATTTCTGATCAAGGACATATATATGCATATATGAACACTGTTCCCTCCCATTTATAGCTTTCTTATAGATTATATCCATGTTTAGACTATTTCTCCAGATAAGCCTGTACTGATTCTGTTTGCGCCCTAACAGTTGAACCCTACTTAAATTGCTCTGTCTCTGCCAGTACAATTCAGAGGCACGCACCATGACCTAGACAAATGATCGGCCAAAACATTCTTCCTTCCCAGAATTCTCTATATCAAATGCATGGCTTTGCATCCTTGCCACCCAACTGGCAGCACAGCGAAGCACCTTATTCAGACCCTTTGACTCAAAAATAGCTTTCAACTGCCTATGGTCTATCCTCAAAATAAACTCTGCTCCCCACACACAATTTCGGAATTTCTCTACCACCCAGTGACAGGCCAAAGCCTCTTTCTCCCTCACTGAATATCATCTTTCAGGACCTTGCAACACTCTTGAAACTTGGGCAATCCCACATTCAGCCCCTCCCTCATACAATTGCAACAGAACAGCTCAAATCGCCAAATCACTAGCATCCCCTGTGATGACCAACTTCTTTCGCGTGTCTAATTGTTTTAGGCCCTCGCCATGTCAATCTCCTTCTTTTTCCTTCTGAACGCTTTGTCAGCCTTTTCATTTCACACAAACTCCGTTTCTTTCTTTAACAGCTTCCTCATTTCTCCCACCTTGTCAGTAAAACCTTTAAGAAACCTTTGGTGGAACTCTATCATTCCCAAGAATGATCTTAACCCCTCTTTGTTCTTTGGCAACTCACTTCCATCATCTCCTTTTTCAGGCCTCACCCGATATCTAGTGTCCCAAATATTCCACTGATCTTCTCCAGAACACACACTTCTCCATCCTCAATGTCATTCCTCTCTTCTCCAGGATATCTAAAAACCTCTCTCAACCTTTCCTCATGCTTTTCTTCTGTTTCCCCATATATCAAAATGTCATCCTGGAAACAGTGCACCCCCCGCAAACCATTAAATTACCTGTACATTCATTTTTGGAAAACTGAGGAGGCCGAAAGTAGGCCGAGCAGCATCCTGTTAAAAACGGAATAATCCCTTTTGTGAGAAATGCAGTGAATTTCCTTGACTCGGGCTCCAGCTCAAGTTGGTGGTACGTTGATGCTAAGTCAAGTTTTGTGAAGATCTCCCCCTTCCCAATCATAGACAACATTTCACTCGTTTTCAGTAACTGGTGTCTCTGCGCAACTACACACCGACACACAACACAAACCAAAGGGGATATCCTTTCAACACTGCTTGCTATCTCAATTATACCCATATCCTACATTTTGTATATCTTTTCTTTCACCCCTTCTTGAAGAACCAATGGAACGGGTCGCAATTTGGCAGCAACCGGCAGACTATCATCCTTGACAATTATGATTCCTAATACCTTTTATTCTTCCCACACCTCTGTCAAACACAGTGCTGTACCACTCCCAAGTCACATTCACCACCCAGTTGACTTAATTGCAAAACCTGTTCACAAGTATTTGGGTCTAGGCGAATACTCAGTTTCTTTTTCTCTCACCATCCCAACAATGTTGCACCCATTTTTTTACATAGATTTTCTCCTCAGCACACCTTCCTTTAAACTCCATTTTGGCCACAAAATACTGCAATAGCTGAATTCTGTCCAAGTTGTATTCACCAGGTTTGACATCTTGCGGTGTTAATAGCTTCACTTGCTCTCACAACTCCTCTTCAAATACTCTCCTCGACAGAGATATCTTAGCTCCTGAATCCACCATCATCTCTACATATCTCCCATTCACCCGAGTCTTTGCCAGGGGACTCGCACACACCCTCACCTTGCTTATCCACTACATTGACTGTAATCATGTCAACATTCTCCTCTTCATCAACATCTGAAACGTCACATCCTTCCCTTGATGCATAAAACACTTTTTTCTTGATGGGGCCCACGTACGTTCTTACAGCAGTTAGCAGAATGTCCGCATCTTTTGCACTTGGAGCAGATCGCCTTCCTTCCTGGACACACCGGAGAGCCTGTAAAATGGCTCTTGTTGGCACACTGAAAACATAGTAATTCTTCCTTGCCACCCATCAAACTATATTGATCACTTTTCACACCAATATTCTCTTTGTGACGCCCTTGACCCAACTGCATCCATGATCAGACTATTTCTCCAGATAAGCCTGCACTGATTCTGTTTGCTCCCTAACTGTTGGACCCTACTTCCATTACTCTGTGTCTCTGCCATTACCATTCAAAGGCACACACCATGATAATACTGTACAGATTGTCTCAGAAGAGACAATACAAAATAACATATATTGCTCTCGCTTTTTTGGGAGAACACTCTTGAGCTGCGCTATCGGAGTGTACCATTTCCTAACAGTTGTCCCTCGTTCAGATTTTGAAGACCTAATAAAAATAGTTTTTCAGACCGAAAATAAAACCATCTACACAACCCTCTTTTCAACTGCTTATGTTGGATGAATGCCTTTCCTAAACAACCAGAAAATTAGAGAAGAAGGTAATGAACTGTTAATGTTGTCCAGTTCCCTTTGAGCGCTTACACGCAATACTGGGCTCTTTGAACACGCCCAAAAAATGTCCCATTGTTCCAGGTGTGTTGCAGAAATGTCTGCATTGGGATAAATCTGATACCTAACATATGGATTCATTTCGGTGTATAATAAGCACAAAGGATTTTGTATTGTATCTCTGTTCCTAAAATCATCAGAACAAGGGATGCTTGAAAATCAGCTCGACCAAGCACTCTAAACCTGAGAGAATTATTGGGGAAGGAACATATGTGTGTGTGTGTGTGTGTGTGTGTGTGCGTGTGTTTATATTCAAAATGAAAAATACACTCCTGTGTCATGGACCACACCCTCTGATCCTTTTAACTCCAAAAGGACATCTGAATAGAGGGAAAAAGGCTCTTACATTTTATTTGTCACAAAGGCTAGGTAAAAGTGTATTTCCGGCGCGTTTCACATGAAACTTGGTACTTGATCAAAAATAATAAATATGTTTCACACAGATTACTTAAACACAGCAAGGGGCTAACCCTGTCTTTTCTCCATTACTAGTATTAATTTCAGTTTGAAATAAGCTCAGGGTGATTCCAGAGCCCCATCTTGGAATTCCATTCATTACATAAAAGAACCAAATGTCTAACATTCTGGTCTCGTGTGCATTGAGAGGCTAATGGTCTAAAAAGTTGCTTATATGGACCGATTTTGCCAAGAGCCACTCTATAATGTATCCACAACAAATAGTTTTATTAATTTCAAGTCCATAATATGTTGTGATACAAATACCATGTATACAAGTCGAGCAATATTGAAAATGAAATAAGTAACAAGCCTAATGCTTATGGGAATGCCCACCAATTCATGATAATATCACAAGAGGGTATCTGTCCCAAAATAAATAAAGTGCTTATATAGTGCTGGGATAAAATCACAATTATTTGATGTAGCATGCATGAGATTGAGGCAAAGTGCCAAAATCCATGTCGAATCTCATACATGACCATTAGTCTACCTAGACTAGTGATAGTTTAAAGTACTTATATAGTGTTAACTTAAGTGTGGGTGTATGCGTGTATAATGGTCATCAGGATCCACTGTGGATTCCTTCCAACATGACAACTTACAAATCGGCACAGAGGAATCCATCAATTGACCCATTTTACTATGCATTCCGAAATAATCTAGCCAATCAGTCTTGATTAATAAAACTCTTTCACATAAACTGAATTGGTGAATGCACCGAATAAAATCCTCTAATTGCACTGTCACGCATTCTCTCAGGAAGCAATCGATTAGTTGTCTATCCCTGCTACCCAATAATACCTGTAACACAGAACAATGTTTAAGATGGATTAAAAGAATCCTCCCTTCCCGCAGCATACGCTTCCCACATCTCACTTTGAAGTACATTTTATGTTGTCACTTTATATGCTTGGGTATATATTACACGAGGGAAGAATAAGTAATTGTCTCAAGATAAGTGGTGCAAACCGTTTCGAATTCTCCATTTGATTAAGACCTGCTTTATCCTCTCTTCACCTGGGTTAACATTTGGTATAGCAAACCATTTAAATATTTTTCCATCTACACTCCTAAATACTTTGGCTAATTTGCATACCCACAATGCCTTGCGATATGGCTAACTGGATGTGAACTTCCAGCAATGGCTACTAGATGACATTGTGGCACGTGACGTGGCTCAAATTGATTCTTCTTTCAGGTGAAAGCATTCTTTGTAGCCTTTTTAAACCCACCATAACTTAGTTGATGTTATATACATACTAGCAAAAAGTACCCATATGGGTTCTGTAGACAAGACATGATGATACTCATCAATTGTTGAAAATCAATGATCCTGTAGGTCGCTGTTCCGCATGTGCTTTGCACTCTGAAGTATAACTGCACTGAGAATGGTTGTGTGTGGCTGGCTGACATACCGGAACAGACATGAAAGGGGATGCAAGAGTTGGCCTGCTGGGCCCTTCTGTGCGCTTTCCCCACCTGTTGCCTCACCCTGCCGCGATGCAGTGCGTTGCAATGCAAATATCTCGGAAACTGTGCGTCCTATGGCCTTGAAACGTGATTTTCGATCCTTCGAATTTTGTTCCTCGCATCGAGATGCTTAAAATGAGCTTTATCCGGTCCTTATACGACCACATGTTTCACTGATTTCAGACAACCGTCTCGTGTGAAGGAGCTGAAATCTGGGGAGAGGGGTGGGTTGTCCAAATGTCATGTAGCCAGTAATGTACGGAGGATCCTAATGGGTAACTATGCAAAATGTGGTGCAGAATGGTTGAACAATGTGGAATTGTATAAGGGACAAACTAACAGATTTTCTCCATTTATATAGGGAGAGAGATATTAGAACATAGTATGTTGTAAATTGATTATGTCCTGTGCCAAAATAAAGCCTGCTCTAATCTGAGAACCCTGAGATGTTATGAGAATTAAGTGTACCATACACAGTGATATATATCCCTTCTAGATCCTCAATTTCCAGCTCTTTAACAAAAGGCATAGTTTTCATAATTGCAATGACTCCCTCTCCCCCCCCCTCTTCTTGTTTTCATGAAAATGGTCCATAAATTGACCCACCAATCCTCTGGAACCTTTCTGAGAACCAATAGACTGATCATGGGTTGCTTGTAGATATATGGAGTCTTTTCGGAGACCCTTCAAATATTTGCTAATCTTGCATTGCTTAATCAGGTTGCCTATGCCCTTAACATTCCATGTCCCAAACCTAGTCCATCATCCATTTGGCGTAAATGGGTGGTTCAGACAAACAGGTCAGTAATTTTAATATCTGGTATTACTGTGTAATAAACCAGAGTTAAGAGAATCAAACCCAGAAAACAAATATATATACAACCTGCTCGTACCCATGATGCTTTTCACGGGATAAGGCGAGATCAACTTTTGAAAAACATTTGCCAGTGATTTCCCGACATCGGACTGTTAGATCGTACTCTTGTGACCTCTATGGGATAGAGATACAAATGAAGACTGGATAGGTGGTCCTGGGTGATTATCATGTGCATCACCGGGGCATGAGAAATATTGCAGAACTCTTCCAATTCAGAAAAAACACACACGTTCGAACAGAAAAAATGATGTCATAATAGTTGGAGCAAAGCACACTAGCACTGTAAATTAATGAGCACTTGCGAAAAGGCACGTACTACTTTGTAATTGTTATAACGTCCTGGGGAGTAAGCTTCACTATATTATAAGTAGTTCTTCTTGAGCCTTCTTGCTCTATGTTGAAGGAAAAAGGCATTTGGCTTCAAATGTAAGAGTGGTTGTTCACTTAGCCAGTGCATTAACTATTTCTTGCGGCCAGGTACACACTCATCTCTGCATTATGTTGAATGGTGGCAGCAATGAATGACGCAGCAGAATCCAATCTGCAACACGAACCCATGTCTATTGGAGAATAGGTATTTGTAGTAGAGCTGAAGGGAGGGTTTTTAATATAGGCAGCTTATTCTGTATTCCATGAGTATGTGGTCATGTAATGTCACCTTCTACATTAAAACAGTATTGCAAATATACATGCAGCATATATGGAACCAGTTCCTGATTTAAGTGCAGTTAAATGACCGACATAAGCTCCTGTTAAGATTTGTTCCTAGAACATATATAGTGTGCTTTTGCCAAAGGGTTAAATATAAAGCATTTTTGATACAAAACCGGTTTGATGCAGAGAAAACAAAGCTGGCAGTCCCTGCATCAGTGGAATTGAACAAGGGTTGAGATAAATGCCACTATTGATACCACGATCTTCCTGTATCTAAGGCACAGACCCATGTTTAAAAACTACTTTTACGAGTCTTTGGTTATGTTTATATTGGCGCTGATGGGCAATTCTCTATTTTCTTTGTCTTAATAGAGCTAGGACCAAGGTGTTGCTAAAGGCAAATAACTAAAGAAAATCTGAGTCATACTTGGCTTTTCTCGATAGCCCAATGCCTAGACTGCCTACTACTATCCAGGCTTTGGCTGTTGGCTTCTCTCTACCTTAAGCTGTACTTTTGGCAAACACAACAGTAATCGTGTATTGAGATGCTTCATACATAAATAAATTGCTTTCCTTCCGATAGTGAACTCGGGTGAGGTCAGTCTTGTGGAAGCAGGAAGGAACTTGTGTGAGCACTGAGGCTTAAGTATAAGAGTATATCCATTTTTGCCAACAACCCTGGTTGTGACCCATTGCAGGGGCCACTCAGACTACCTCTGTCCATGCACAAAGCAGGATTGGTAGCTTTCCCTATCTATGCCCACAGCAGACTAGCTAGTAACTCCTGCAAGTTTACTGCTGCCAAATGCAAATAATTCTGCATTCTTATTTTTCAGGACACCCTCCAGAGTTGGAAGGGGAGATATTTGAGTCTGTGAAACCTGGTCTTTCTGCCTATGTAGATGACCCTGAACAGGTAAGTCCTACACGGCTAAGACTATGCAATACCTCATTGATGTGTGATTGACTTAAATGCCTATAGAATGGGCTGTAGCCCTCAGTTTGCGGGGGTGGGGTCTCTGTGATTGGGTATTGGTTAGCATATTCTTTGAAAACATTCCAACTTCCTGAGCATGGTTGCTCCCATAGTTTAGGGCAGTAAGAAGCGGAGGGTAAGGCTGCATTCCGGAAGCAGGAGAAAGACTGTGTCCAATAGAGCAAAGTGGCATACTGTTGGGAGTTTTGTTCAAGTGTTTCTTTGTATTGCAGGGAGCAGAGAGTGTAAGAGGGCTGTTGGAGATTGCAAAGGAGGCTGTGCCGTCCAGTCACTGGGAGAGAACTCCAGTGGTGCTAAAGGCCACTGCCGGACTCAGACTCCTTCCTGAAAAGAAAGCGGAGGCCCTTCTATCCGAGGTGACTACTTCCTGTTTGCTTGTTCCATTCCTCTCTTCTAAATTTGCCAATCCTAAATTCCTCTCGCCCGCTCATTCTTCTCCCGTTCTCTGTTGCTCCCATCCCAGTATTCCTCTTTGCTTTCTCCATTTGAAAGTAGTTCTATATACGTTTATTTCTGACACAAGGCCCACCAAAACTTTACCAGCATATGCAAGTTATTGCAAAGTAGACAAAACATACAAAAAAAGTACTAATTATAAAATGATGCAATGGATTAAAGTAAGACCTATGCAAAGACCTTGGATGTAGGCATTGCGCGTCATCCCATGTCTCTAAACCGAACAATCGGAATCAGTAATACAAATGTTAAAAATCAAATCATAGTTCATACAAAAGACATAATTTAAAATGTTTAAATAACTAGCTGCTTCAGAATAACCGCCCCAGTTAGGTAATCTCTTCTGACATCCAGATCAAACAGTTCCGTTTTAAACTACTTGTCCTAGAACATTTGCTTATCAAGAACAAAATTGAGCAAGGACATGAGCTACCTGCCTGCTGAGCGAAGAGCGAACACTCTTTTGTGGGTTACCCTATTTGCGTGGTGGTCACCAAATACTGTGAATAGATTCTGACAACAATGTACCGGGACAATTCTGTGCACCTCAATCGGATTTTTAATTGAATTGCAATTAGTGTTCAAGATACACTTGACTAGGAGCAACATAAGATCTATCAGCATTTACACATTTTCACGGTGTAGTACCCAATTCATAGGGAACAAATGTTGAATATTTGTATTGTCTTTCTATTGCTTATATGTCCACTAAAGAGTCCTTGGGAAGGAGACTAGTGGACTTAGTGAGGTAATAACACATACATCCGCACAAATGCATCAAAACAATGTAGGGTTGAACGACAATAACACACACAATATAACAAGTCAACACAACAGTGTTTCGGCCAAAAGATGAGCTGGACTGAGCTTTGATGGTGTGGCCTTCATCAGGACGAGATATTCCATAGACAGAATTATCTTATGAGGTCTGTTGGAGTAAACAGACGAGTGTTTTAGGAGTGGGTTCATTCGCATATATCTAGCAGAGGTAGAGGACTAAGTACAAAAAGGAACCGGTGCTTACCGGATCTTGGGAGCACGGTGGCTCGAGGAGTCGCAGTGTCAAAGTACACTGGAAGGATTTCAAGGTCCTAGGTGTGGCCATTCCTGTCGGAGTGGGAAGGACACATGGGCTGTGATAAGCAGTTAATGCTGAGAGTAAACAATATGCCTGAGCAAAGTGGAACAGGCTTACTTATGGGTGGCCTGATACCAGGAGACACTTCATGGCATAGGCAGGCGTAGGGCATACGTTGTGGTTGTCCGCGGGCGTGGATGGCTGCGGGAAAATAGACAATGGAGGCTCAAGTAATGAGCTTCAGGGTATTGCCAGTACCGAGGTGCACATGAATGCTGGTGCTGCATGCAAGTTCTTGATTTTGTTGTACCAGGAGCGATGGATGGTAGTGGAGGCACCATACGTGCTGGGTTTTAGGCATTGCATGCAGGCCATTGTTTGTTTGCAAAGGTGCCTATGCAAGGATCGATAAATTAAACGTGTGCTCAAGATGCACTGTGGATAGTGTTCATAGGTGCCTATGTACGTCTCGCCTAGGTGTGGAATATACATGCTGGCACCCTGGTGGAGGAGTCTGTGTTCCCAGGTGCATAGCGTCATGTCAGAAGTTGGTTCTGGTGGAGTAGCTGGTGATTGTGCCTGACATGGTGGAATGGCTATCAAAAAGCCGCGGAGAGAACAGTGCGAGAGTGGAATAAACCTGATTTGCCTTGTGCATTCACTTACCGCGTCGCGGGGGACGGAGCGCTGCAGAGTGTGATCTGTCGGCGGTCGCGGTACCCAGGAAGCGCACAGTGTGAGCCGGGGAGCTGACTGAGGCTTAATAAACCAAGCGGCCATGTTGGGGTGCGCGCATGCGGGGCTGCCCAGGTGAATGCCTGTGTTACTTAGATTGCCCAAGTGGGGCGAAGCCAAGTTGGCGAGTGTGTGTGGGACGTACGTAGTTAAGGCCTAAGTACATGATGACTAGAACATGTGCGGGATGTGAGTGTGCACTGTCCATCCTGGCGCAGGAGGATGGACGCCTATGTGCCGGCCCGGATGCCACTGATTGGCGGAACGGAAGGGCCTGGTATAGACACCCAATTTATTCATTACAGAAAGTTATTAAAAAAGACAGTCTTGCATTATTATTAAGAAGAAGAAAAAAGTCTTACATTGTTATTAAAAAGCACCTATGAACACACCATCCACAGTGCATCTTGAGCACACGTTTAATTTATCGATCCTTGCATAGGCACCTTTGCAAACAATGTCCTGCATGCAATCCCTAAAACCCGGCACGTATGGCGCCTCTACTATCATCCATCGCTCCTGGTACAACAAAATCAAGAACTTGCACATAGCACCAGCATTCACGTGCACCTCGGTACTTGCAATACCCTGAAGCTCATTACTTGAGCCTCCATTGTCTATTTTCCCGCAGCCATCCATGCCCGCGGACCACCACAACGTATGCCTTACGCCTGCCTATGCCATGAAGTGTCTCCTGGTATCAGGCCACCCATAGGTAAGCCTGTCCCACTTTGCTCAGGCATATTGTTCACTCTCAGCATTAACTGCTTATCACAGCCCATGTGTCCTTTCCACTCCCACAGGAATGGCCACACCTAGGACCTTGAAATCCTTCCAGTGTACTTTAACACTGCGACTCCTCGAGCCACCGCGCACCCAAGATCCGGGAAGCACCGGTTCCTTTTTGTACTTGGTCCTCTACCTCCGCTAGATATATGCAAATGAACCCACTCCTAAAACACTCTTGTATGTTTACTCCAACAGACTTTATAGGATACTTCTGTCTATGGAATATCTTGTCCTGATGAAGGCCACACCATCAGAGCTCAGTCCAGCTCATCTTTTGGCTGAAACACTGTTGTGTTGACTTGTTATATTGTGTGTGTTGTTGTCGTTCAACCCTACATTGTTTTGATGCATTTGTGCTGATGTATGTTATTACCTCACTAAGTCCACTAGTCTCCTTCCCAAGGACTCTTTAGTGGACGTATAAGCAATAGAAAGACAATACAAATATTCAACATTTGTTCCCTACGAATTGGGTACTACACCGAAAAAATGTGTAAATGCTGATATATCTTATGTTGCTCCTAGTCAAGTGCATCTTGAACACTAACTGCAATTCAATTAAAAATCCAATTGCAGTGCACAGAATTGTCCTGGTACATTGTTGTCAGAATCTATTCACAGTATTTGGTGCCCACCACGCAAAAGGGGTAACCCACAAAAGAATGTGTTCGCTCTTCGCTCAGCAGGCAGGTAGCTCATGTCCTTGCTCAATTTTGTTCTTGATACGTTATTACCCACCTGGGTAGAGCAAGACATCAACCAGGTGCCCTTCTTGATAATTGCTAGAACATTTGCTGACATCATTTCTTGGTATTGGCTTACTTCTCTGTTGTACACCATTCCCACCCAATATCATTGGAGACAGCAAAGCCTGTGGTGTTCGGTCCGTAGACTTGGAGCACAGCATGGGGGCTTTAACGGTTCGAATACCACAATTAGCCACTTACATCTCTGCCCAGGATACTCTGAGCAAAAAAAGCAAAAAAAAATAATCTCGTGCTCCTGTCCTTTAAAACAGGCTAAATATAAACTAGCTATCGCTAATCCCATTTTTGTAAAATGCGCTTTTGGAAGAGTACCAGCAAGACATTTTAAGTGTAAAATAGTATAATAAAAAAACAGTTCTACCAGTCTTGATTAGTACACAATACCAAAGTAAGATTCTCTTTCTGTATATTGTCGAATGATGGTTTGATCTACACACAATATCACCAATTACCCTATCTGAGTATTTATCCTTGTTAACATGTGTCTTTTCTGCTCATCTTTTTCAGGTTAGTCCATAAAGCATGCAAATTAAGCTGGAATAACATTTTTCTGATACGTTTCACCCAAGGTCGATTTACACCAGCTGATGTGTTCATAATGTCAACTAGATCCGCTTTAAAGGATTCCAATTCCTCCGTGCCCACAATGTAGCCCAGAATAAAATCGGTTTAAATTATGCAATAGAGTACACCCCTCTCAAACCTGTTCCCTGTTTCAAAGGGTTTGTTGGTGTTCCCCCTGGGCAAGAACATCAATTTCTCACCGCCTTATGTTCCCCTTTCCAGCTGACCATCACTTCTGGTTTTTCTCAACTCTTTATTCACATTTTACTCTCCTGTTTTTATAGCCCTTCTCTTGCACTGCTCTTTCTCTCTTGTCCTTCTGTCTCACCTCTGCCACTCACTCTTCTCTCTCTACTACTTTATTGGCATTATATATTAGCAAAATATTGTTGAAGTAAATACATTGTAAATAGATACTATGCATACAATGTCATATTCTTGTCAGAATCCTGGGTAGTTGAACTCGTAGCATGGCCGAAGAGTTCTTCCTACCAATGTATCCCTCTGAATGGGTTTAACATGGAGAGAAATCTATTAATTGGAAGATCGAACACAGCACGAAACACAGGAGAACTGCAAAGAAACAAGGACACTGTCAACGGATTACAGGATAAATTTGACATCAATAGATGGAGAAACTGGAGTCTTGCTAACCTGTCTTGAGTTGGTGTTTGTTGTAATGGAAAGGAACCTCCTTCCACCGACCTTCTCAATTGGCAACCCACACCTAAAACACCAAGTGTACAGAACCGAACGTTCTATGGCAGAACTAAGAAAAGAGTATGAGTGTAAACACAACACTGTGGATTGAATCTTACCAGTTCGTAAAGCAAGAGAAAGCGTCTTGATGATTTTCTGACTCTCAATACCGGTGTGCAGCAAGTTAAAAACAGGAAGGACTACTGATTGGCATGCAGACGCCTAAATCCCGGTTGTGGCTAAAGTCTCTAGTTCCTGGTAGCCTGCTATCCCGCTGGAATGAGGACGCCGACCGGCAATGCACACAATGCGGAAGTTGCTAGTCCGTGTGCAAATGGGTTTGTGGTAAGAGAAACACTTGCAAAGCACAACCAGCATTCTTCGTGAAGTGTGAGTGAAACAATCTGGGTCAAAGACAGTGCAGATAAAGACAGGAGACAAAACTTTGTGACGAATACAGGTCAATTAGCAATCCGGGTCGGAAACCATGTGGGCAAAAGACAGTGCAAAACAGCAGGCAAGGAATGGTCAGGAATCATAAAGCCGTAGATCGTTACCATGGAAATCCATCATTGAAGGCAAGGGCGAGACTAAAGGCAGGTGGAGGTAACAGGCAGGGTCTGGTAATACAAGGTGTCGGAATAACGTAACAAGAAGCCGCAATTTTAAATCAGAAGCACCAGCATGGGACGGAGTGAAAGGTTAAGTACTTTTCGTCATGCGAGATCTCTGACTCCGCCCCATGAACGTAGAGCTCCATACCTTGCGTGTAGAGGATGCCATTGTTTCCATGGCAACCTCCACGCGCATTGCTGATGGGGCAGGAAATGTTTCTGGTTACAAGGCTTGGGTACTTCTGAGACATTAGTTAAACATGAAGAACGAAGAGGTTTGGTATGTACTTCATCAGTAAGGTTCTTGTGCCATAGTTTAGGCAATAAACGTGTATACTTATGAGTCAACAAACGTGGATACTGACTCGTAATCCTTACAGTTCTCTCCTGTTGTGGTCATTTTGGTTGGCCGCTTTTTTATTTTTACAAAACCATATTGCTTTATGCACGGTCTCCTTTGATGTGTAAAGACGCATTTTGCTTGTCTCTCTGCTTTTTGCAGTGATTGTGCAAGGATGATGCAGAGCTGCTCCTATCCTGTTTTACTTCTGAAGACTTAATTATTCTTGCTGAAATGTGGTAAAATAAGTGTCTGCCAAGTAGCGCGTCACAGTGCTGTCGCTTATCTGGTATTCTTTGGAAGTCGTGTTCAGTGCTGCACTAAGGGCTGGTGACTGCCCATAACCCATTCCCTGCTCCTCAAGTAGTACTGATCGCCCACAATGATGTGGAGCGATGCCAAATAACTGGAAGGAACGGAGGACAATTGGAGGGGTGGGGGGAGTGCAGGGGGTAGCTTTGCTCACCCGGAGGACAAAGACGTGTTGAGACACTGTGTCCCTGAACTGTTCTGCCCTGTTTTGAAGGTGCTAGCGTGGGAGTGAAGATGCATCTGTATTCCAGAGTGCGGGACATTTCCTGGAAATGTGTTACTGTCCCTTGCGCATGCTTGGCGTGGAAAACATGGAAGCGCCCATGTCACTGGCAGTCCTGCGCGCAGGCAACCTGGTAGCAGAGCAGCCTTGACTGAGGCGCCATGCCAGGCGCCACCACGGCAGGATCCGCCACCCACCAGGTAGGTGTCAGGCTGCAGCATGTGTAACATGTCCCGAATATCTTTGTATGTAGGGTGATGCAGGAAGAAGTCTCACTCAGTCTCTACTTCTTCAAGTCAAATCACTGACACTGTCTTCCCTGAGCTTGTTTTCTGAGCTGTTTCACCAGCCTTTATTTCTTGTTTGTAGGTAAGTGCACTGCACGTTTAAAGTATTCCTCAGTGGTATGCCGCATTGTATTTCGTTTTTGTCATCCTAGCTCTGCTTTCCGGTCCATTGTGACTTTTCTAAGACCTGTTCTAAGCACCAAGCAGATTTCTTCTCCTGTCTTTGGATTCTTCTGCTTGGAATCTGGGGGTCATTGTTGCAATCAATCTGCAGTTTTATAATGTATTCAAGTGATTGTTTCAAGGGTTTTTTCTGATTGATCTTGCAGTGCCTAGTAGTGGAAGGAGGTTTGGTTACAGCTCTTGACATGGCACAGCAATTTGAAAATGTGCATTTGGATGAATCTTCCTATTTCTGCTCTGCATTCATGATTTGGGCAGTTTCCATGCACACAAAGCAACTTTTTGTAGACATGGTAGTTTAGGATTTCTGTGGGAGATGTGTCCCATTACATATTCCCATTTTGTTATTGCGATACACAGCAAACTTCCTTAAAGTAGGCTAGGAGAGATGGGTCTTTAAACAAGTTTTGGCATTCATTTTTCCAATTGGATCGAAGTAGGCAATTTCTTCTAGATGGCATATCATGTTCAGTGGGTTCTGTCTTCAAGTGCTTTTATTGCCAGTTTTTCAACATTCAGATATACTTATTCTAAGACCAAAGTAAGTGTAGTCTGTAAAATGCATAAGAGTTTTGATTGATCCTTGTTCGATCATGTAATAACATTGGTTTCCTCTGTTCAGGTTCACCTGAATGTTCCAGGTCTTGCAATTTTCTCTGACAAGTTTAAGATTGCTTTGGAGTTATTATTCTGTGGTTGGCTGTATGACCAGGTCACCTGCCTACAGCAGGCATTTCATTTCTAAGCCATTCAGTCTCAGATCTTGAGCCTAGACATCCTCTAGCGATGTTAAGAGGCACGTGATGGAGAAATTGAACATGGTTGGGCTGAGGTTGCACCCTTGTCACTCTGTGTTCCTGTGTGAAGGCCCCAATTTGCATTTTAATCTTCACCTTGCAGTGCAGCTGATTGAGCTGTACATAGGTTTGATTGTTGTCTACTCCCCCACACACCCAGTTGCAGCTCATGCTACCTAAGGGAGGTAAGGGTGCAAGATCAAATGTAATTCTTTTCAGTACTTGTTAAAGCCAAGCAATCGCCCCCTCCCCCTACGCCTCCCGTTCCCTGTTTTTGGTCTTTACATATTTGCTGAGCAGACTGCATGTGAATATATTGGCTGCAGTTTTGTGTTTGGGTGGTAATCCCGTCTGACATATGTACAATGTCACACTCAAGAAGACATTTTGGTACATAAGGCTGCATAATTGCTTGCAGAGGTTACTGTTTGCAAAGATTCCCCTGCGTTTTTTTGCATCAAGGGTATCCGTATCTTTGTAGATGAGGTGATCAACCATTCAGACCAAATGCTTGGAAAGTGATCAGATTGTAGAATGATGTTAAATAACTTCACTGATACTTTTTGCATTTGGTATGAGCTATGCTTCAGCATCTCATTCAGTATTTTATCTGGCCTCTGGATTTCTTCACTTTTAGATCCTCAATTATTGCAGGTTATTTATTTGATTTTGCCGGTCTATAATAAGGTCTTCTGGGAGATTGAGTCCTGGCTCTAAATGAAATTGTCAGGTGGAATATCTTGATATTATATAGGTTTCCAACTTAATCTATCCATGTCAAACCATTACAGATGTATCTGGTTTCTTATTTGTTTTATGCTTTCCCCGGCAATTCACAGAAGTTGTCTGAGCCAGTTTGCTTGTCATGTATTCAATAACAAGAATAAACAATGTGATTCATACTCCCCAAGTGAGAAACTATTTCTGGGTTCACTGAGTTATTCTGGTTTAGGTTAGAAACTCTTAAAGAATTTGTTTCATTTTCTACATGTCCTTTCCAAAACATGTATATAGCTGGTCATTGCAGTTGATCATTGTGTTTCACAATTTGTTTTCAGGTTTTGTAAGTCAAGTGCCTTATGCTGCCCTTATGGCTATTTCCTTTTCCAGGTTGACAGTTTGGTTTGTGTGGGTGTGAGCCTGGTTATAGGCTTTGAGGAATGAACTGGCTAGTTTTATTTGGGGAATGGGGGTAGACTTGAATTTGGCTTTGCTCTTGTTAAGATGGATTTCCAAAATTAGCCTTGGGAGTGGATTTTAGGTGGCCAACCTATTATGGCAAAGACGAAAGACTCTCAAGACCAGCCAAACCCAATCCAGGTAGGTGGCAGAGTGTCCAGCTTTAGACTGAGTAGAGTGTGTGAGTGGTCTAGGGCTACAATAAGTCCACACAAAGAAATACCAACAATTTCAGTTAGACTGGTAACTACAACATTTTACAAGGATTTGATAGGTCTTTAAAATGCACACTAAGCAATGAAACCTATACACAAATATTGACTCTTGAGAGTAGTTTGAAAAGAATAAAACTCAAAACCACTGTTACGGGTAAGTAGTGTTGTAGGTCAGCCAGAGGAGGTGGACATGGCGACCTAGCTAAATGACACTTTATTTGAAGTAAAGTAAAGGAAACCTTCTCTAATCCCTACCACTAAGATGATTTCCACATGCTTTCCATATGCTATAAAACAAACAATTGGATTCCGTTATCCAAGACTGGCTGCCTGCCAGATTCCAGGAGAGTACCTGCACCATTTCATGAACGTGATTACAAGATGGACTCAACTGTACCAGTCCAGTTAAATGCATACTAGTATGTGGTATGAACTCCGATGCTGTGTTAGCCCCAATCCCATTTGAGCCATCTGTTGGTCAATCCCTGGACCCAATTTAGATGACCTGATCACACCACCTTTATTACTATTACTAATGATGAGATCCTTTCCCCCAGGGTGCAGCAGTTGGTCATTCCTTCTGTGGCTTCCAACTGCCACACTAGCTATATCACAGAGGTGTGCACATCTCTGGGGGTTTGAAGGTGAGCATGGGCACACTGTTGGGGAAGGGAAGGAGCAGGGTAGTGGAGGGGTGAAACCCCCTGACTGAAAATGTGAGGGAGCGTCTCTGGGGGGTCCAGGGGCTGAAACCCCCACAAAATTGTCATTATCCTGCCTGTTGAAGGCAGAACAAAATTGGCCTAAAAAAAGCTGCATTTTTTCGGTGCATCCTTCAACAGTCGGGATTATGACATAGAATCAAGGAACCTGCGTAGATTTTAAAGTGGCGGGACTTCTGGAATTCCAGGAGATATAACTGTCATCTGCTAACTAGAGTAGAGCGTGCTTGGTTAAGTAAGGCAGGTAACCATGATCAGTCGTCCTCTTTGGCCTGCACTAGACCTTTTGCCAGTAGTTGAACCTTTCTCCAACCATGAGTTTTTACAGTATATTTTAATTCTGATTTTTCTTCTTCTTGGATGGTACGTTTATTGGAGGTTTTTCCGCATAGGATTGGCATCATCATTCTTCATATTCTTAAAGACTAAAGAATATACAAATATATCAAATCCAAGTGTAAGAAAAGTTGCAATGTCAGCTAACATGAAATCATCAAATATAATACTTTAATTCGCATGCAAAACTACACGGTCATCTTGGTTGAGAGTTTCTTCAGGTCCATAAGATGTTACCAAGTGTGATAGAGAACAGTGTTAGTTTGCTTGAAGTAATTGATATTCAGTTTGACCTTTTTTTTCTATGTGACTAAGTGGTGTTGCATTTCTTGTTGGAATGGTTGAATTGCATATCAAGCAGTGGCTTTATGCTGTTTTATAGCTTGGAAGGTGGCTCTTACCCTAGATTGCTGCTTCTGCTATGTTCGACTTGTAGTACATGGCTATGGCTATATGGCTACTTGACTAGAATGATGGCATTTCTGCATGAGTAACAGCATGTTTTCAATGCATTAACATATTCTAGTCTTGGGATTTTTTCCTTGTTTTTCTCCAGTGTTCAGATTGTGTTTGCTACAGGGGGTACAGGGCTTTGGATTGGAGTTATCATCAATGATTTCATAAACTGCCGGACAACATATGTGATATTATTGTATGTATTTGTAACAAGCTGTACGTGGGGAGCACCATACAGAGAATAAGAATAAGGGAACACTTGCATAGCCTAACAATGCCTGAAAGGAAGACCGCAGTAACTGAACAATGGAACTCGGAACACTCTGGAGACAAAAAGGATAATGTAAAATTATTTGGCACTAAGCAACACAGAAAAGATCCAAGACTGGGAGACAGAGAGAAAATCCTACGCCAAGATAATCTGCAATTTGAGGACCATAACAGAAGGACTCAACACAGACAACCAAATGCATTACTTTTTATGATAACCTAAGCGATATCGGATCATATTACTGAATATGTTTATCACGCAAGATAAAATGAGAACCTCAAGATGACACACGTAATGCACAAACTGTCTAAATATTTATATTGTTTGGCACTGGGGACAACATGTGAATGCAAGTGTAAACACAAGGAATAAACCGTAGACAACCAAGGACCAACCAATGTATATTGTACAAAGGTTTAACAGTACAGAACCTTGGTTTATGCCAAACCTAACTAACCATGCCTATCCCTAAAGCACTTTGAATACAACTTGATACCAGAATTTAGCCTTGAATCTAAATGATTTAAGCAATGACGCAATCCAATAAAAATCAAGAATGAACGCATGATAGCAATATAAGTGGCAATCGGGTACTCTGAATACAACCTAATGCCAGAACTTAGCTTTACACCCGAGTGTTCAATCCAAAAACTCAGTCTAATCAGAATTAAGATAGAACGCATAATATCAGTATCTAATGCAACTAAAGATAACGTCAACATAACAATCAATATAATTGACTAGAACAGATAGGAGCTTATAGGTTTTATATGCTCCATAGTGCCTTTCAGTGGGTATACATATAATACTAATGTGCAATATGTAGATCAGATACTCATACAAGGAGAACATGTGCACTTATAAGGTGAAGCCTCACATTGGTGTAAGTACTAATAAGTCTCACCCAAGAATAAACCTCTTTCATAACATTGGAACCTCCCTTTAGTTTTCAACATTGTCGACAATTTGTGCAATTCATGCTATAACTTATACACGAGCCTAGGCAGGGACCACGATCAGGGATGTTCCACTTATGCCAAGCTTTGATAATAATGATCCCACAATCCTTTAACATAGGACTGTTCAATAATTTTTCCACTTTCTTAATATTAAGCAATTAGTGCAATTTAAAAAATCTAGAACATAGAAACTTAGTACTGCTATGAGAAACCTGAGGGTATTCCCACTCCTACTTCCATGGGATCCTCTACGCAATTGGCCGGGGAAAGTCCACCGCTTTTGGATCCCGACCCTGGTGATGGACAAGCGACGGAATATCATCTGGGTGGAGGGTCCTTTGGGATTAAAAGTGGCATGCCTTCAGGCGAGACATGGTATCCCTCATATCCTAATGTCAACCAACACAGCCCTCCCCCTACCTTTTTGGGTTATTGTAGGTCAACTCCCTTGGGATGCCTGACAATACTGAGACGAGGAAGAGACAGCTGAGAGTAATGAACACCACACACTCTCCCCACTCTAGTACTGAGTCGAGGAAGAAGCAACTGAGATGAATGAACACCATTCACTTTCACCACTTAGGTACTGGGATAAAGAAAATGCAGGAAAGTTATGAAGATCAGGCTATGGTGTCTCGGAACTGAACATCATACCTCCGAGTGTAACTCCTGTCAGGCGATAACCAAAAAGGCTCTAAGGGACCGTAAAGGTAAATTGGTGGTGGGGAGGCTCCCTTCAATGTATCCTTCGAAGATTCCCAAAAAGAGAAAGTCTGAAGAGTCGACATTCTCCTTGACGGAAAAAGTCTATAAGATCTCGATCAAGAAGTGGATCACGCCATTCTTCATCTTCCAAGAAACAACGCCACAGGTCACCTTTGATCTCTAGTGATTCCTCATCCGAAGTAATCAAATGTCCAACCAAGTTGGAATCCTCAGCAAAATGGGATGCATTTCGAAGTGAAATGTTAAAAATCTTCAACAAGGTGGCCCCGTCCCCCTTGAAAGAGAAGTAGAAAGACCATGCCCCTGTTGATCTTCATAAAGACGGCAAAGGGAAGTCGAAGACGAGATCTTATGAATCTTTGTTTCCCAGGCATAAACTGGAGTTACATCTAAGTCTCGAACCAACAAGAAATCGTTGAGGGCTTTGACAAGTCCAGTCCTTTGAAAGTCCCTTTGAATAAGCATAAGAAGTCGACAACTTCGACGGTCTCATCAACGCCGACAAGCCTATGACACCAATTTCGAAGTCGCTGTAAATGATTTCTTCGAAGTTGTCAAAGCCTCCAGTAACAAAAGATAAGATTTTCAAACCCTTCCCAAAAAAGTATTTTTTAAAATATTTAACTTCGATTTATGACGATAACGAACCCTCAGATGACAATGCACCACCATTTGGCTTACAATTTGGTACCCCAAATGTGCCAGATGAATTAATCTCTGAAGAGTCTAGAATAAAAGACTTGTATGAAAACTTTCAGAGAGCCAGTGGTATAGATCTCTCCAGAATTGGAATTTGGGAAGCTGGATCCTTCTGACGGTATCGGGTAATATTGTCCCCATAAATAATGTTGCCATACATATGGTCTCCGTGAAACAGCATAGGCAACATTATTTATGGGGACAATATATGGGGTAAATGGGAACAGGGGTTGCAGGGGTGTTCCCCGCTCAATTTGAATTAAATTGGGGGTTCAGGGGTGTCTTCCACAGGTTCCATATGATAATGTTGCAGCAAAAAAAAGGCGACATTCTTGCATGGCGAAATTTTTGCGGGACATTATCACATGGACCCTTCTGACCATGCTGACTCTCTATACAGACAACTTTTTTTTGGGGTTGGAATAGGGCTGCACCATCATTTGAACAGGATGATCTAGCTGATCTATTGGATCAAGGCCCCGCGGAGAGACCCAATTTCACCTTTTCATATTGCCCTCCAAAAAAAGGGTCATATCTAATTGGGCAACTCCAGACACTGCAGTTGCAGTAAATTAAAACTTCTCTAAAAAATATAGGCCATCCAGCAGTGACGCAGAATATTTATCAAAACACCGACACCAGAGAGTTTGGTGGTTCAGGCAGCCACGTCCACAAAACAATCTGCATACCCTTCTATCCCTCCTGATAGGGAAGACAAGCAAGTGGAAGCTTGTGCTTGAAGAATATTTACTACTGGAAGTATGGCTTTGAAATCAACTAATACTACTTGTGCCTTGTCAAAATGTCCATTTACCCTGTAGGATTGCGTGGCTATGGCGGCTGACCACATTCTGAAAGGAGAACAAAGACGGCTTCCTGGCTATCATCAAGGATGGTAAGGGGGCAGTGGCTGAGGAAGTCCGGATTTGAACTGGATGTACAAGCTAAACTCCTCACTATGCCTTTTGATGGCTCGAGGCTGTTTGGCAGCCAGTCTGATAAGACTGGAATAGCTGCAGACCTCGAAAGCAGCGGCTAAATCTTAGTGCCGCCATTAGACAGCCTCAACATTCCTACCCCAGTGCATCATCTTGGAGTGATAAGTCCTTTTGATTCTATTCAGTTCGAAAAGGGAGAGGACAAGCCAGTCATAGAGGTCAGAGAAGATTCCCTCGTGGTGGACGAGGGAGTGCTACTAAATCAGCCCAATCAGCAGCAGCTTTGCCCTCAGCCACTGCTTCAGCCGCTTCAAAGCCACGATGAGGCGTTAGCCCACATGACCCCAGTGGGAGGCAGACTTTCTCAGCATCTGCAAGAATGGCAGGGCATTACTTCAGATCCGTGGGCACTGGCAACAGTAGCCCAGGGTTACTGCCTTCCTTTTCTAAAAAGGCCTCCGGATCATCCACCGGGGAACAGCTCTTTCAGAATTCCAGATCCGCTCCTTGTGCAGGAAACTTTTACCCTGCTAGAGAAAGGTGCAATAGAACCCGTACCTGTGGCGGAGAGGAACAAGGGTTGGTACGCGCCTTACTTTCTAATTCCCAAAAAGGACGCAGGATTGAGGCCCATCTTGGACTTAAACTTCAGCAAGTTCCTCAGGAAGGGCACATTCAAGATGTTACCCTTTCACAGATACTTCAGGCCCCCCAACTCCAGGATTAGATGGTATCATTGGTCCTTCGGGATGCTTACTTTCATGTGCCAGTCCATCACAAGCACAGAAGGTACCTGAGATTCGCCGTTGGCGGTTCTCTATCAATTTAGAGTTCTGGCATTCAGGCCGACCTCTGCTTTGAGGGTTTTCACCAAGTTAATGGCTGTGGTCGCAGCGAGTCTCAGGAGTGGGACGATTCACGTCTACCCTTACCTGGACGATTGGCTAAACAGGGCATGTTCACCAGAACAAACTCTGGAACACCTCAGCATAACCTGCCACTCTCTCCACAGATTGGGCCTCTCCCTCAATTACAGGAAGTCCCACATGATACCATCAAAAAGATTGCAATTTATTGCAGTTATACTGGATACCACCTTGGGGAAAGCCTTGCTACCTGAGATAAGGGCTCAACACATTCTGCAGTTCACCAAATTCAAGAATGCTCAGCGTCTCCCGGTCTTCGATTTCTTGAGGTTGCTCGGCCTCATGGCATCCTGCTGTATCCTGGTGCCAGAGGCTCACCAGAGTATGAGATCTCTCCAGTGGGCTCTCAAGACTCCATGGTCCCAAATCTCAGGCAGAATGTCAGACCACTTTCAAGTTCCAGGCAGAGTTGCACAGGATCGGTGTGCCTAAGAGGACAACATTCTCGAAGGGAGAACCCTTTTGGCAACCATGGCCGGAGATAACCGTAATTGCTGACACCTCACTCACGGGTTGGGGAGCCCACACCAACAATCGGACAATCAGCGGTTTTTGGTTCTCCATAGGAGTCCAAACTACACATCAAACTATTGGAGCTGAGATAAATCAGACCAGCGCTGAAGGCCTTACTGCCCTCTGTATGGGGAAAGAATGTCCTGATAATGATGGACAATACAGTGGCTATGTACTACCTCAATAAGACAGGAGGCGTAGGGTCATTACCGCTGTGCAGAGAGGCAATGCAGCTGTTCTTAGCAATTCAAGAAGGTATCTCGCTGTTGGCAGTTAACCTAGCCAGAGAGGAGAACACAGTTGCGGACGCTCTGAGCAGGCAGACCACGTGATCAGGAGGTTGAGGAATTTTGGGAAATACATGATCCTAATTGCCCTCGATTGGTAGTACCCGGACCTACTGGACGTGTCTCTCTGCCATCCAATGTGTCTTCCACAAAGAGAGGACCTTCTCTTGCGAGGGGAGGGTCTGGTTCTCCATCCAGAGTTCAAGACACTCGACCTTCACGCATGGTTTCTGAGAGGTTGAGATATAAGGATGGGCACCTCCCGGATGATGTAATGGAGATCTTGCTTTCGGTCAGAAGGCCTACTAAAAAATCTTTGTACCGCTGCTTTTGGAACAAGTTCAGCAGCTGGTGCAGGGATAAGAATGTGGATCCTTTTCTGTGTGATACACCTATGGTGTTATCCTTTTTGTTAAATTTAGCGAATCTGGGGCTCCAGATTGGAACAATCAAAGGTTATCTGGTAGCGCTTTCAATTTTTAAGCGCTCTTCGGAGGAGTCATATGTTAAAATTCCTCTGATTACTCAATTTCTGAAGGGACTTACTAATTTATTTCCATCAATTCCATTCCAAGTCCCTATAATTTTTGAACCAATACATTTGTGCCCATTAAGACTGTTAACTTTAAAAACTGTTTTGCTAATGGCAATGTCGTCAGCCCGCAGGGTATGCGAGTTGCAGGCACTTTCCTGTAAACCCCCATATACTGTTTTCTATAAAGACTAGGTTGTTCTCAAGGTGAAACCTTCTTTTTTAACAAAAGTAGTCTCCGGCTTCCACTTGTCAAAAAACATTATTTTATCATCTTTCTACCCACCTCCTCATCCTGGAAAGGAGGAAGAAAGATTACATAGGCTGGACCCAAAAAGGGCTCCGTTTTTATATATCAAGAATGATCAAATTACCAATTATTCATTGGCTGTACAGGTCCTAAATTGGGCTTAGATGTGACAAAACATACTCTAGCCAGATGGATTATTCTGGCTATTATGGAATGTAACAGGTTAGCGGGTAAAGACCCGCCGGAAGGTTTAAGAGCACACTCTACCTGGGGCATGGAAACCTCTGCTGCTCTTCAGAGAGGTTTTCCAGTAAGACATATGTGCAGCAGCCACTTGGGTGTCTAACACTTTTGTGAAACATTACTGCTTGGATTCATCTTACGGTCAAGATGGACAATTTTGGAAAGCGGTCCTTCATTCGGTCCATCATAACATTTAGGGCCGAAATTAAATTTGTACTTCCACAACCAAAATTATTACTACTTTGGGAGTCTATCAAAAGATGAGGACTACGTGGGAGTATACAATCCATTTGAAGAACAAGTTACTTACCCGAGTAACATACTTTCGATTGGATGTTCCTCCCACGTATTCCTCATCGCCCCTCCAGCCTACCCCACCGGTGAATTAACGTGTCTTTACACTTCATGCTTTTTTAGACATTACGGTCTATGGTATGCCCTGTTATTTCTCTACGGGAGGGGGAAAAACTGAACTGAAGCTAACAGGTGCTGTGTGCGCTACTTATACTGATGATGTCGACAGTCGAACAGAGGCCCTCGAGGGAAATTGACTCGACGAGACAGCACACAGTGCCTTCTATCAAACATTTTCCGAAGCTGCTGGAGCTGGAAAGATATCAAAAGATGAGGAATGCGTGGGAAGAACATCCAATCAAAAGAACGTTAACACAGATAAGTAACTTGTTCATCTCACTGATAACTTAATACACTGGCGCCTGCCCCCCTTTTTTATTAATTTACACTGCAGTGATGCACAATATGCACAATATGTCCTGGCTTTAATAATCCTGACGGACGCAAGGAAACTCCGACCTCTCCACGTTATAGTTAGATTTTAGTTTTACCTGTAAACCTACTAGATTAATGACCGTATTTAAACCAATATGTGCCTTTGCTATTATGCAAGCATAGTGATTGCCTGAACACCCTGATCAAACTAGGATATAAGAACAATAAGAAAAATAGAATGATTATCCTCCCTAACATTCTTCTTCCTCCTCCTCCTCTTCCTTCTGCCCCCTTTCCTTATATTTACAGGTGTACTTATATTACGGGCAATTGCTAAACTGACTTTGATTGCACAAGTAAATGTATAATTGTATTACCATGCAACAAACTTGACAATGTATTCAAGAATGGATATACTGAAACAGTAATTGGGACAACACCAGACCATTCAGTGGTTACTAACATTGTAAATTGTGAATTAACAATTTGAAAAAAGACTGACTAATAATCGATTGAGACATATAAAACAGGCTACCAGGTTTAAAACTTTGATTTGATTCTGTAACGCCTTGACAAAGCGCGGTAACGGGAGAAACATTTGCCCATGCCACCATTAGGATAATGTTGGCTTAAGGTTTCTAATAAGGCGTAGTACGATTTAGGGCTGTGTTTCAGTACCTAAGGACTCTACATTGGTAACTAACCTATTTTTTTATATGAATATTCCTGTTTTGAGTTGCTATTATCTGTGGCGCAGTACGACACCTAACTGCTCTGTATTGTTTTCATTTTCTGACTGACAAAAGTGAATATCAGTCAGTTAGGTCACTGCAGCCAGAATATCTACTTAATTCTTGGACCTATCAGATCCAACAGATTTTAGAGTGACGCAAAGGCACATTATTCACTTTACCCTCAAAGGTTTGGATTGATGGCGTGCATTTTGGGTGGTGCGCGGCACTGAGTTTGTTGATTAGTGTGGGGTTGAAAGCTCCAAATAGGATGGAAGCATTTTTTGCTGAATACAAATTCATTTGAACTCCTAAAAGGATCTCATTATTATTTTTTTAAAACACTTTTTATTGAATTTACATGTTTAACCATTTCCCAACCGGTCCCTCCCCCACTGAGCCCCTCCCCACCCCCCAGTGGCAACTTCTGCCCTGTCCCAGGTCCATTCATTTCATGGACCAATCTCCAGAGTTCATTGTAGATCCAACAGTTTTAAGCGCTGCGGGCACCACATCACCCTAAAGTCATCTTTAAGAAAGGCCAAAGGTTCCCCCAAGTCTCTTGCAAAGTTATGCACATTATTGTTCATGGCATATGTTGCCCATTCGAGGGCTATTCTTTCCCATATCTTCCGCAGCCAGTCCCGCATCATGGGTACTTATGGGCTTTTCCACCTCTGTGCTATTATCATAGCCGCAAGCGTTAAAATCACTCGCGCTTTTTCTCTCGTTCTGGGTTCTCCCACTCCTCAGCCCCCTCTACTACCCAGGAGGATCTGTTCCGGTGGTCTGCCGCCCCCTGTCCCATAGGCCTGGTCCTGCGCCTTCTGTACCTCCCTCCAGAATGGTTACATTTTCGGACACTTCCACCAGATATGCTCCGCCGTGCCCTCCATCCCGCTGCCCCTCCAGCAGTTCCCTGAGGTTCCTGGGCATATTTTGTGTAGGCGGGCTGGTGTGTAGTGCCAGCCGAGTAGAATCTTGTACCATGCTTCTGGTAACTGGGATGCTTTTGCCAACTTGGATCTTCCTCCACAACCTCTCCCATTCTTCCCCTCTGATCTCCCTCCCCATGACCTGCTCCCACCTTCGCATATACAGCCACCATTGTCTGGCATTCGCGTTGTGCAGTATTTTATAGAGGTTGGCTATCGGGATCTAATTTTTTAATCCATGCTTCTTGTCGCCCACTGATTCATGAAAATTTAAAGATGTACCATTTACCCTAAAGTTGCTCTTCTGATCAACAATAATAATATTGGTGTTCTTTCATGTGGCACTGGTCTACTGGTAACAGTGATATAAAGATGTATCTGTGGCTCTGCGTGGGTTCAAGTATGGGACCGGTTCCTTTGTGGATGGTACTTTTTTTTTTTTTTTTTTTTATTCCATCCCTTTTTGTTGCCAATATTTGCATGTTTTTAGGAAGTAAAGGGCTGCTATGCGACCTATCTGGAGGGTTGATTCTAGGTCTACAGCCAGGATGGCAGAGGCCTTATTGTGACAAGGTCTTGCTATAATAGCAATCAACTGTTCAGGGTTTTGCCCTCATCAGGGGTTGGCGCAGTGAAAGTGCTTTATTTAAGTGAGTTAAGATGGTGAACATTGCTTCTTTATTTTTCTTCGTGGGGGATTTCTTGGCATCTTGTAGGTCTTGTGGAAGATGTTGACATTGATGGCCAATGTAGGACTATGAATTCCTTGAGGTAGCTTATGTTGGTTCAGAGTGGTCAAAAGATTGAACAAAAAGTAGGTGCCTGTGAAAGGTTTGCTTGGCATTCAAGGAGTTCTGTGGATTTCAGTGGTAAACATTCCAACCGAGGGCTGGGCAGTGATAGTTTGTGAAATTCTACAAGGCCTTCTTCTGTCGAATGAGGTTGTTCTGGTGTGCGGTTGAGTCATGTAACATTACTGAAGTGCATCTAATTTGTGTATGGGGGATTAGGTAGACAACATCTGCGGTGTGGAATACTGCCGATTACACTTCTGAGCATAAGGTTGGGTAGATGTCTGGTAGATGTTTTATGAGTGAGATGTGTGGAAGATTATGCCAGTTGTTGCTGGGATGTTTATGTTGAGTATTGTTAAGTTGTTTGCATGTGAACATGATGGTTGTGACTGGATGAGGTGATCAATGAGTGCTGTGCATGATTGCTTAAACTTCATTGTGTAGGGATGGGGAATCGGGCCCTTAGCTCTTTTGAACCCTAACAGAACCAAACAGAAGTTTCCCTTGCCATCTTCCACCCTGTCAGGTGATGCTCTGGGTCCTTAGAATAAAGGCAGGAGCAAGCCATATGATCAGCTGACCTGCCTGCTGAATCTTCATTGAAAGTCTGTGCCATTTCTTCCTCTCAGGACGGTTGAATGCATGCTTTCCTCAGTGCTCCAAATGTGTTGGCATAGATACATTTTCTAGATACCTTTTTATATCTACCTGGCGACAATGACAAGGATTATTTACTTAGTGTGCTGTTATTTGCCACAGATGGTCTAAAACTCACAAAATCGATGAATGGTTCAAGGACTTGTATTTTTTTATTGTATTTCTTTTCTTTCATTTTTTTTTCTTTTATTTTTTTAGTTGTTGCAGGGTGGTGATATTTTCTACCGGGTGATTTGCCTAAAGGGATCTTCTAGCTGGTCGCTCAGTCTCCTCTTGGCTCCTGCCATTCTAGCTAGGTTTCCCAAACTTGCAAGGTTAAAAATTACTCACTAGAGAATGGTAACCCCTACTACTAGGCGAACTGCTACTCGCAGAGGCCTTCACCTTACTCCCACTGGGACGTTCGAAGGGGTGCCCCACTCTGATCCTATTCAGATGATGGTTTTTACAAAGGAATGTTTCTATTTTTATCTCAGCCGCTCTCTGCGCATGCTCTCCTTCTTACTTGCCATCACGCCTTTCCCTGATCTCATGTTTCCCTTTTCTAACCCCCTTTTTCTCCCTCTTTGATCTTCCTAATGTCCTGTTCTTCCAACTTCTCCTCACCCCTGCCCACTACCTCTGGCCTTCCCCCTCCTGTCCACCCTACATTCTCCTCTAAGGGCCTATTACCTCTCTTCTCTTTTCTCTCTCCCTTTCCTTCCACCTCTTGTCTCGTCTGTCCCTCCAGTCTTCTCACTCTTCTCTCCTGCCAAACCTCATCACCTACTCTCTCCTAACACCCTATCTTACTTTCACTCCTTCGTTACTCCACTCACAACCCAGTCTCTCTCTGCACCGAACTCTTGCTTTCCCTCTACCCCTACTACATGCTTACACTGCCCCTCCCTCCACTATCATTCACTCACCCATAGACACTCCCAACCACATTTACACTCTTTCCACTAAGTACCTCTCTCACAATACCTCACCTTCACTCCAACCCAAGTGCTCCACGGATTTCTCAATGCTCTACTCCACCCTTGTTCTGATCTTGTCCTCCTACATGCTTCCTGACCTCACCCAGACAATCCCACACACTGCAGTCTTTGCATGATTTTCAGATCTGTTTTTTTCCTGGTTCCCTCCACCCCACTCCCCTATTGGCTGTGTGCTCCATCTGACTCTGTGGCCCATTCAATGTATTTCCCCCTGGTGGTGAGTCATTCCTTTGCAAAGTCATTAAAAAAACCTTTTAGCCTTACACCCTTTTGCTCCATGGCAAATTCAACAGTCTCTGTGATGGCCGCTGCTGGAAACTGGGTCGGCGTCTGTTTTCAGGCTGTGGGGAGTGCTCCTTTCAATTGACAGGTTCCTGATTACTGGAGTCTGCCGGGACAGTGTTGATTTTCATCTGTGGCCCGTTGAGCTCATTTGATCTGGCAATGCATTTGGATGCAGGTGGTTGGAATGGAGGGTGCTTGGCAATGGGTGATTGAAAGTTGTACCACTCATCACATTCACAGTATGTTCGGAGTTTAGGGGTTCAAGGACTGGGAATTGCCAACTCCCTCACCAGTCGGGATAGGACTGGCTCTGACATTCACCCTGGGAGGGATCCCTCTTGTCCCCTGACAGGGTCAAGCCCCTGAACCTGTCAAATAATCCCTGTAGGACTTTGAAGGCGAGGAAATAAATATCACTTACCTTGAATCCTTTGAAGTTTGAGTAAGAACAGCATTCTGTGCAGATTGAGTGACTAATAGTACAGCCTCATCTTGAAGGAATTCTGCAGCAGGCGTGGACCATGAACTCTCATTTTCATTTGGAAGTCTGTAAACTACTGTACAGTAATATTGTGCAATCAAATTCAAATGAAGATAATTTGGTATCACTTTAACAGAATTTGGTATCACTAACAGAATTTGATCTAACTCGGAGGCCAGTGATTGTTAGGCAGAAACCTGTGCAGTTTCTTCTGGGACCACTGCAAAAGATTTAGGACTACAGGTGTTTGGCAGTAAACCCACTTGGTAGCAGTCTGTACCACACAGATTCACTTGGTAGCTGTGGCTGAGCAGTCGGACTTCCCTCAAGAAAAGTTAGGCAGTATACAGAGTATTCACAATAGGTCAAGAGCACACAATAGAACAAGTAAACACTGACCAGGGCTTGGTGTAAAAGAGATATAATTATTTATTTAAAACCACATCTAGAAAAACACACAGGCACTAATAATAAGCAATTCAGAAACACGGTCACTAAAAGATATACACTCCCTTAAAGAATATTAGACAAGTCTTAAGTAACGCCCCACTTATTTTCAGACAGTGGTGAGCGCTTAACGTAGATGTCACTCTAATAGTTTGTTTTTAAAAAGGGAGAGAAAAGCAGAGAACAAATTGAAACAGATCCCAACACTTTTTCAAGAACACAACAAGGGTGAAAGGCAAAGTAAAACCGTGAAGTTAGAGTTCAAGAGGCTGGATCCAAACGAAATGTGTCCAAGGTCACACGGTTGCAGTGCACAAAGGTCCTATAAAGGTTCAAAAGGAGTTGGGCCACAGAAAGGGACCAGTTAGAGGGTCAAGGCGGCCAGCCCAGTCCAGAAGGTTAAGGAGTTATTACCTTGTAGCAATCTTTAGAAAGGGAGGCCTGGCGGACACAGTACCTTAAATTGGTGAGAGCGCTCCAGCCGGGGCAGTTGTTCCTGGAACCGGGTGCAAGTTGGTGCTTCGTCCAGGGGAAGAGAGGATCTCGTCGTGGAGGAAGACAGGAGTCAGTTGCACTGCCAGGGAAGAAACCAGCCGCGGAGTTGCTCAGGTACAAGGAGCGGTCCGTTGATTCACGGTTCAGTGGTAAGTGGCTATCTGGCTGCCGGGGTGCTTGGCACGGGCAGTTCGACCACAAACCGGGCTGGGGTGCGAAGAAAGAAAGGAAAACTGGTTTTGCCCACCAGTCGGGGGAAGAAGCCTCTCCAGCCGGGAGATCTTCTCTGTCGTCTGGAAGTGGTGAGTCTGTTCTGCAGGGCTCCACCGGTGGTGTCGTCGTGGTGGGTCGGCTCAGCTTCTCCCTCGTCGGATTCTCAGGTCCTGTGGCGACTTCTGAAGTTCCAGTCCCCAAAGCCCTGCTTTTATGCAGCATACCCCCATTCACTCAGCCTAGCTGTCAATCAAACATGCTAAGTGGTGAGCCGGCCGGCTCACCACTTGGGCCAATCACACAAGCGTGCGACCTGAGTTACCTAGGTAACTCGGTCCAGGGTGCCTAAACCCCCTCCTACACCCCCTGTGGTACCCAGACAGAGTGGCACCACTTTTGGAGGCTTCTGTGGAGAAGCCCGCCAAAAACTGGAACAAAGGGCTCGACTTGGGTTGGAGTCACAGAAGAGAACACTAACACCATTTTAGAATCGAGTCTTGGCAAAAAATACCAACCAGAGAATTAATATTAATTAAATAAACCGGTGGTATGTTTGAGGCTATGAGAATTAAATAATTAAATTTGGTAGCCTCGAACAATGGGAAAATCCCATAGGAAAATATTCGCGGTGGGATATAAAAAGTAGTTTCCACTGCCACCAGCCAAAACTCGATCAGGGGGGACGGAGACGTGCCCCCCTGTAGTATCCTTCCTCCGTGAAGCGTGCGTCTGCACGCGACTATGCTCGTGGAAGAAGAATGGAAGGGAGAGAGAGAACGTGGAAAAAGGACAGTTGGAAGAGAAGCGAAGCTGAGGAGACGCATACGACGTTGTCCCTTGTTTATTTATGTAATAACTTAAATAAGTATAAAAATAAAGATATATATATATATATATATATATATTAAATTGCCCCTCCTTACTTCAATGGCGACGAGGATAAAAGAAGACGCATTTGTGGCCGTTGAGAAGGATCTCCGGCCGCACAGCAGGTAGGAACGCGGCTCCCACCCAGGCTGTGCAAGGACCGTGGAGCCTCCGGCGAGTTAATTTATTCACTGCTCCTGGGCCCCGCCTGGCGCACACCGCACTGCGTGCTTTCAGGAAGGGGCGGACCCCGGCAGTTAAATTCAAGTCTATTCATTGGCGTGTTAATAATTTCACCGCCCATAGACAGTGCGTGCCTCTGGAGGAGGCGGGCTTGGCCCCAGCTGTCAATCTCAGGCCCATCCATCCACGGCGTGTGTTTATATTTTCACCGCCAATAGACTTTACGTGATCTCAGAGGAGGCGGACCCATCCTTTTCACTGTTCACTGTCGTACGTCTATGCCTGCTTAAATCCATTACGCAATACTCCGTGCCGAGCAATCGGTAATTCTCATCACTCTCTGTGATCTTCCTCTTCACAGTGGATGTAATGCCTGCTTAAATTCATTACGCAATACTCCGTGCCGAGTAATCGGTAATCTTCATCACTCTCCGTGATCTTCCTCTTCACAGTGGATGTAAAATAAAATAAAAAAAAAAAATAAAAAATATATATATTAAGACTCACAGATTCCAACGCCATAGGTTTCAATACTCACATCAAATCCTCATTACTTCTCACACTCTTCCTTTTTCACAGTGAGAAGGGAGAACATAAAGGACTTCGATTTTTCTTACGAAATACAGTTTTAAGCTCCATCCTCGGACTATCACATACAATTAAAATGGCCATGCAAGGAGTGCAACCACCACACATGTTTTTACCAGAAATTGGTGAACCTATACTTTCCTGGAAGCGATGGCTTAAAGCTTTTGAACATTATGCGCATGTAGTTTGTGGGGTAAACTACAGTATAGAGAGGAAGAAGTCCTTACTATTACATTGTTTAGGACCAGCGGGCCAAGAGAAATTTGAGGACCTGCCTGACCTCACAGAAGATGAAACAAGGGACAAGAACATGTATGAAATTGCAATTGCCAAACTCAATAAACATTACGACAAGAAAATGAGCACCATTCTGGAAAGATACAAATTCGGAAAGCGAGTTCAAGAAAAGGAAGAATCTGTAGAACAATATGTTACTGCCTTGAGGAAAATGGCCCGGAATTGCAATTTCAACCAACAACTCGATGAAAGGATCAGAGACCAGTTCATGCTTGAGTGTCGGAGCAGCAAGGTCAGAGAGAGGCTTTGGTCTGAAGATGATCCTACACTTGATATGGTACTTAGATTGGCCAAGGAAGTAGAACACACAGAAACATGTGTTTCTACCTTAGAGAATAGAATGAAAGACGTGTCAGTCAAAGCGTCGATCAGTCTAGTACAATCAGATCAAGAAGAAGAAATTGGAATTATTAGAGGCAACAAAAAAAAGAAAGTGAGATCACAAAGAGACGGAGTAGTACCCAACACCAGCAACTTACAGCGGAGATCTTTCGAGAGTAGAGATGTGTACAATAACCAAGCATATACAAGAAGACCCGGCGGAGTCGAGTCTAGGAGAAAGAATAGACCCGATGTGATGAGGACGTCGACGTCAGGTGCTGAACGTCAAAACAGGAGCATGTTTCCCCAGGATGGTAGAGGAAGGACCAGACAAAGAGGATGTTACCGATGTGGTAGCCCTAGCCACTGGGCTGACAATAAGGAATGCCCTGCTCTAAAGATGATTTGCAGAAGGTGTGGTGGAAAAGATAGCAAAGTGCTGTAGGACCAAGAATATGTGTCGACATGAGAGAATTGAATAAATGTGTGATCCCTGACAGACACCCATTACCCAATATACAGGAACTAATATCTACTTTGGGTCCAGCAAAGTTTTTTTCTACACTAGATCTCACAGCGGCATATCACCAAATCAAATTACATGATGATTCCAAATCTTTGACGGCTTTTATTACGCCAGAGGGACTCTATCAATTTCGCAGGATGCCATTTGGGTTAATATCAGCGGCTTCAGTTTTTCAAAGAATAATGCAGAACATACTTGGTGATATGGAAGGTGTGGTTTTCTTTCAAGACGATGTATTGGTCTTTGCAGATGATCAAGATAAACATGACATAAGGCTGAACAGAGTGTTGCACAAATTACACCAAGCTGGAATGGTTTTGAGTGAAGCCAAATCGAAAATCAATAGAAAAGAAATTGAATATTTAGGACATGTAATAACTGGTGATGGCATTAGACCCAAGAGAGATCTGGCAGAATCTATTCAATCCATGAAGACTCCAGACAACAAAGATCAACTAAGGACTTTTCTGGGAATGGCAGAATATTACGCCAAGTTTATAGAGAATTTCTCAGACCACACTGTCGAAATGAGGAGTTTAATGAAGATGAATAAGAAATTCAGTTGGAACAAGAAGTGTGAAAAAGAATTCCAATTCATAAAAAAGGCGTTAGCCCAAGCCCCAGCACTGCAAAGTTTTGTTAGAGGCAGAAAGACTGTAATTACCACTGATGCAAGCGACGTGGGTCTAGGTGCATCCTTATCGCAATATTATAATGGACAAGAATTAGTGATTGCTTTTGCATCTAGGTTACTCAAAGGACCAGAAAAGAATTACGCTACAATTGAGAAAGAGGCTTTGGCAATCAAGTGGGCCATTGAGAAGTTCCGGTCCTTTGTCTGGGGCGTACAATTCACCATACACACAGATCATAAACCTTTAGTGCAAATATTCAGTACCAAAGGTCTAGACAGAGTATCCAGCAGGATTAGGAGATGGGTTCACAAGACTTCAAGAGTTCAGTTTCAAAGTCATGTACATTCCAGGTTCTAAGAACATTACGGCAGATTGTTTGTCCCGTTTGACCAATCTTGATGACGTTGAAGAAGATTTTGGAGATAGTGAAGCCGTGTGTGAAATATCAAGCCAAGCAGTATCCAAGGAGGATTGGAATGATGGCATGACGAAGGATATTACGCTATTAGAAGTTGTGAAAATGGTGAAAGAAGGGGGATGGAAGAGGAATAAAGTACTTTCTCCAGAAATAAAGGCTTTTTGGGATGTACGTGAAGAATTATATTTGCAAAGTGATTGCCTCATGAAAGGAGACAAATTGATACCCCCTACCAACTTAAGAGAAAAGATTATAACGATGGCTCACGAAGGACATCAGGGAATTGTAAAGACTAAAAGAAGAATTAGAAGCACATATTGGTGGCCCGGTTGTGATAGACTGATCGAAGACCGAGTTAGAAAATGTATCCTTTGCTATAAGAGCGATAAAGTGTGCAAGGGTGCAGAATATCCAATGGTTTTGAGAGAGGTTCCTGAAAGTCCGTGGAGCGAATTGGCTATGGATGTGATTGGTCCCGTTTGGAGTGATGGGTATGCTACGTATTGTCTAGTTATAATTGACATGTTAACCAGATGGGTTGAAGTTGAATTTTTACCTAAAGTTACCACAAGTGATGTTATAAGATTCATGGAAGAAGAGAGAGAGGGATATCCCAAAACAGTCCTCACAGATAATGGCTCACAATTTAAATCTGAGCAAATGGAGACATATTTCAAAAGTAAAGCCATTCACCATAAGTTGTGCGCCATTTACCATCCACAAACCAATGGCATTGTGGAGAGGTTTAACAGAGTGATAAAAGATGCTATAAAACTGGCATGGGCCAATGGGAAAGAATGGAAGGTAACGGTCAAAGAGACTCTATTGGCCCACAGATTCACTCCTCACAGCTCCACTGGAGTCACACCGTTTGAACTCAACAGGGGCAGGAAAGCCAATACAAATATGTATCCAGGGTGGATGAATGATATTGTGAGTAGTGAGAATAAAATAGAAATTGCAAAAGAAAATATTGGACATAGACAAATTGACAACAAAAAAATGCATGATAAAAAACGCTTTGGGAAATTACCTGAGTTTCAGGTGGGTGATTGGGTGAGGATAAAACTACCTGAGAATTTGAGAAGAGATGGTTGCAAATGGTCCAAGCCTGTGAGAGTGGCAGAGGTTTATTCCCATGCTATTAGAACCCAGGATGATAGAGTATGGAACAATGAAAGGGTAATGGATATAAGTGGTCAAAAATGGAGAAGTCAGTATGATGCTTTGGGAAATTTGGACAGTGAGAGAAGTAGAGTTGGCACTAATGTTGACAATGTAGGTAGGAATGTGCGAGGTGTGGGTGAAGTGTTGAACAGAAAATCAAAGAGGGTTTCTTCCTTGGCAACAGATTCAGATGAGAGTCAGGACTGGAGTTACAGGTTCAGATCCAGGTCGGGAAGAGAATCCAGACCACCAAGATATCTCTGTGACTATGTGGGATGATGAAACTATGCTAAAGAGTCCTTCCATATAAAGAAGGGAGATGTGTAGTATCCTTCCTCCGTGAAGCGTGCGTCTGCACGCGACTATGCTCGTGGAAGAAGAATGGAAGGGAGAGAGAAAACGTGGAAAAAGGACAGTTGGAAGAGAAGCGAAGCTGAGGAGACGCATACGACGTTGTCCCTTGTTTATTTATGTAATAACTTAAATAAGTATAAAAATAAAGATATATATATATATATATATATTAAATTGCCCCTCCTTACTTCACCCCCTCGACTAACAGACCCCGGGGCAATCGAATTGCCCCGACCAGTACGTCCACAATATGATGGTTTGTACTGGTTTCTGTTAATAATTTGGGACTAGTAAAGCCAATGGTGACTTTACATGCCCTGGGAGACAGTAGTCCGTCCCAGGGTATGGAGTCTATGGTGTGGTGTCACTATGACACCCCTGTGTTACTGCACGGACGGTGCTGTGTAACACACATAGGAAAAACACATGAGACCCTATGGAGTAAAGGACCCCATAGCCCATAAAACACATTACCAATCAAAGGAATACCATGAATCATGTCCAAGAGTGGGAGAAAGAGTCTCGCTCTTGGCAGGAGGATAAAACAAACTCCAGAAATCCAGCAAAGCTGCTGGGGGACTCACTAGGTTAGGAAATTCAGCCCAAAAAGAGAATTCTCCCTAACAGTGATCTAGTGAAAATGTGTGTAACCCAAACTTAAGAGTTAGAATGCACCTATAATTTTTCAGTAGGTTACAGATTGCAGCCCCCCCCATTATATTGTTTTTTTTTCTGTTTGATTATGTAAAATAAATACATGTTTTGAACCCCAGGAAGCTTCCGATGAGTTTCTATTTGAAAGGTCAAAACGATTGCTAAAATGTTCAGTGCCGTGGCATGTTGACTTACACCGCCTCTCCACTATTTATTTACGGTTAGAGACTGATCTTTCAGAAATGCGCAGTACTCTTACCATGAACACTGAGGAAATGTCCCAGAAAGAGAAGGCAGCTGACTGTTGTCCAAACACCTCCCTCTCTGGATAAAGTTTGCTTGGTGGCTTTCTCTTACAGTAGCGTTTAATACTCAGTTCTTTTTCTCTGTCTCTCACTCTCAGGTGAAGGAGATATTTGAAGACTCTCCATTCCTGGTGCCTGATAACAGCGTCAGCATTATGAACGGAACTTATGAAGGTGGGGTTTGCATTTCAAATTGCGAATGACGTCCACTGACATGCAATACTCCCTAAAATCCCCCTTGTGAGACCCTGTTCTGTTCGGCTATAGAGACTGGGTTCATTTTCAGTTTTGCTTGGCTGAAGTGCAAATGTCTGTCTACCTTTTTTGGGTGATGAATGGTAGATGTGGTTCTGTATGGTTTGTGGAGGCTGACTGGTTTGGTTTTGTGCACTAGTTGGATCAGCGAGTGTCAACTTTGGTGTTTGTATCTGTTGGCAAAAGAAATGGCAGTTGTAGCTGTAGGGGAGACTGGCATTGTGTACCAGTAGGGGCGACTGACAGAAAATCCTATGTATTCCTGTTTTAGTCACCTATGGATAAGACTTTATTACTTTTACGCTCATGAATTGTAGACCTGCCTCTCTGTATTTTGGGATGATCAAACTGATGTTCTATGTCCCAATGGTGATGTCTGAATGAAATCATTCTGAGAATTGTCACAGACCAAGGGATCAAAGGAAAAATTGAAATGTAGCAATTGCAATGAAATTTTGTTTATTGATTCAAAAAACAAAGGTTGGAGTAAGGTATAACAGTCCTTACCCTCTCAGCTCAGCCTTTCAAATCGAATGGATAAGAACCCCCAATAAGTTATGGGCAAGGGTTCTTCCTTTCCCACACAAACTGTGGGACATCTCAGTCTCAGCTTAATTCCCTCTCTCTACCTCGTCAGCAGTAGTATATCACTGCTTCCTCCTACTTTGATTCAACCCTGTCCCTCACAACTCTGATTTCTTCATCCTTGCACTTTCCTCTTCGCACGCCTGCTTCTCTGCTTCAACTCTTGGACTTTCCCTTCTCCAGCCTTTTCCTTGGATGAGTTGGAGCTTCTCTGCTCCAACTCCTCGATCTTTCCCTTCTTCCTCATGCTTTCTCTCCTTTACTGCCTTCCTTCTGTACACACAACTCAACTTCTATAAAGGTCCAAATTCTCTGTTTGGTCTTCACCCGGTCCTCTTTCATAGTCTAGTCTACCTGGAAATTGGGGCACTGATAATGCTACCAGCAACACCCGGGGCCAGTCTGCTGTGTGCATGGGTGATTTCAGTAAGTTTTGAACTCCCTGCTCCTACCTTATTGTCTGTGGAATGAAATGAAAAAACTGGGACCTGTCATCTTTATGACAGGTTGCCCTGTTATGGTGGCCGCTCGACTCACCAAGGCCTCCACGTGCTAGGCTTTGTCAAGAGTCCCAGCTTGTGAACAGGTCTTCCTTTTGTCAAACAGTGTATTGAAACTGGTGTACAGTGAGCTTTCGCAGCCCCGCACGTGGACCACATACCTTTTGTGTCCTTTCCTAATAGCAATTCTTGTTAAGCTCAAGAACTGACATTGCCCGTTTTTGGTTTTTAGCTTCTGTATTTACCCTGGCAAATAACTACGAGTGGGGCCAATGGAGCAAGCTTGAAATGCAAGAGAAACTCCAAGGGCTCCCCAAATACTCATTACAGTGTCAGCAATGGGTGACGTTCCCAGGCCCGCAGAGTTTCTCGCAACTGCTGCTTACATGTGATGTCATCACAGTACTCACAGCATTAAGGATGGAATATATGCCTATATACATCTAAGTTTGAGGTATTGTGCACGTCTGGTGATGGGCAGATATGGCTTTGATACCTGCTGTGATGAATGCCTGTCTACATATTGTGGTGCTGTAAGATGTCCGTCTCTATGTATCATTTCTTATTTGTTCTTTTATTTCAGGAATCTTAGGCTGGATTACAGTCAACTTTCTAACGGGTAATATTTCTAGTTAATATTTCATTTTAACATGCCCCTAATATATTTGCATTTAGCCTGTTTTGGCCCCTATCCATTCCATTAAGAAAACAGTTGCTGCATTAAGGTGTGGTATGTGAGTACATAAGGTAATTCAAACGACTCTTGAGTTATTTATTTTACTCTGATCACTAGGCAGAGTTCTTGGAGCCCTATGTTGCAGACAGATACTTTTTCACAAGAGGAAGTTGAGATTCTCGCACAGCAAGGAAAAAAAACAATAGATTGTAGATGGGCATGAGGATAGTACAAGAAGTATTCTGTTTTACAATTGGTTTTACATGCAGTATAGGCAGTGGCTGGAACAGGAAACATTGGATTTATACTGAGATTGTCGGTTTACTATCCCAGTGCAGCACCATGTTTTTCCACAAGGTGCAGAGTGCATCCTAGTTTTTGGGTCAATTTTCTTTTTGACTTGAGGGGTGGGTTTCTTTTGATTGGGGGGATTCAATTGTCATTTTAATGGTGGTGCAATAGAAAATGCTAATGTTATCCAAAATGGCAAATAGACTGAACAGCCTTTAACCATGTTAGATTTGTTAAAATTGGCTGGGTGGCAGTAATAACGTTTGGAGCCAAAGTCAAAATGTAAATGGTAAAAAACAGACTTTGGGCAAGAATAACACAAGACCAATTAATTAAGAGAAATGTTCAACCTTCTTAACACCACATTCCAAAAGACAACATGTGGGTAATAAAAACCTGTAATGCAAATGGTGCAAGTCGCAGCTCTGAGGGGCTAAAGTAGCATGTAACAACCAAGCAGAGTTTGGATAATAGAATATCTACAGCTCTTAATCAGAATTGTTTAAAATATACAATGAACTTAGAACCCACTCCCACTAAAAGAACCTTGGCACAAACTTGCCAACTTTGTCACAGGGCATTCAAAGACTGAAACATCAATAGCCATGAATATTCAAAAGAAAAAGATCTGCTGCAACCCACTTGTAGTGACCCAAATCCCTACCTAACTAGCCACTTTCCCTCTAGCATCTCTCGAAGGCTTTGCACAACTGTTAAGAAATAGGCATTGTATGAGAAATGCTACCTATGCCCAGCTTCAACTGTCAGTGAATCTCTACCAACAGTGGCTCAACTGCTATTGGAAATTCGTATCGCATCATGGGAGTGCTGTCTATTATCATTCTTTAAAACAGCCACTTATACTCCTCCTTTCAAAAATAAAATGTGGATCCAGCAATCTAAGCTCATTTTCACAGGTTATCCAGTATCCCCTCTTTTATAATCTAAATCCTTGAGGATAGCATCCACCCAACTTCTGAAATACAAAGAAAACCATCTGCTACTTGGAAATCAATACAGGTTCCACCCATAAAGAAGTACTGAAATCAGCCTGTTATTCATGAGAGGAAACCTCCTCTAAGCCCTGCAAAACTACTCTCCTGATACCCGAAATCTCCTTGACCTGACAGCAGTTTATGACTTGGTCAACCACTGGTTCCTTTACAAAGGCTAAAGAACCAAATAGGTCTGAAGGGGATCTACAAGACCGTTTAATGTTAGCGTGGATTGAGGATTCTAAAGCTATCCCATTTGACTTTAAATGTGGGGTTACTGAAATATTTTGATCTCCTTTGCTAGTTAAAGCATATGTGAAATCATTTCCCTCCATGATTGAAACCTTTTCTACAGCCTGCCAACTATACAGAAGATGCCCAGGATATGTGCAACCTAACTTCATTCACCAATAAGGTTTAGTGGATTATCTTGAAATGCTTAAAATTAATGAGGTTACCACTCTGTTGTCCAGACTAGGCTATAGCAGCAGCATGTACCTGGACTCAAAAAATAATCTCATTCATTAACTATAACTAATTCAAAATAGATCTGCAATCAACAATTCTGGGTCTCACAGGTCAGGAGTCTTTCTTTTCAGTATTAAAGCACTGCATTAGTTTCCAGTTAAACGTAGAATAATGTTCATAACATATGCATTATCTGTGACAGGCTGTGGAATTGTGAACCAAATTACCAATCATCAAATACACCCCATGGAGAGAACTGATCTTCCATTGACAATAAGATCACTACAATCACATAAAGATTTTGCCATAGAAGAAGCAACTTATCGCTTGTGGGCCCAGAAATGTAGGACACCTTACCTCTCATGCCGAGAACCAAATCCAAGCATCTTAAATTCATACACAACCTTACAACTGGCTTTGCAAGCAAGCCTTCACTAACTGAAACTGCTAGGTCTCTCCCTTACATACGTACATAAGTGAGGCCTATCCCCTTCTGTATGGATGCATTAAGCATTGGATAGCTGTATAGCGAAGCTGCCGCGAACATGACCACTCTTCGTGACCTCCCTATCTGCAGCACAGCACCAGGCTTCCTTCACATTTGTTGTGCATTAAACATGACATGTTAACTTGTTTTTCTTTGTATAACTAAGAATCATCTCTCCTGCACTGTGAATGTTTCTCACACTTCACCCCTAACCTTACCTTTCTCGCTTGCCCATACGCCCTATTACCATTCCTACCTGATCTTCCCCTTTCTTGGTGTCTCGAAGCAGAATCCCGCAATTTAGCACAATACAAAACTTCAAAAATTAAATAAATGCTACATTTTCAAACCATGAAAACAATCAGACCACCATTACCACCAGCTGGACTGCAGACTCAGTGTAAATAATAATGCTTCAAATGATCACTAGATCGCTGTCTAAAGTGCTTCTGTCATTAGTCAGATACACATCTGGGGAACAAATGCTGGTCCATGAAAGCTAATCATGGAAAGCCAATCAACTTCAGGAGCAATCTCTGCCACAGAATTGTCCCATAGTGGTTGAGTTTCGGGTCCTGATGTGGGGAAACATTCCCGGAGAAGCCTCCGGTGCTAGGGTTGAACATGGGACTGGAGCAATAAACGTTTTCTTGCATAGAATCCATATCTACGTTATCCACATGCTCTCTTGCTTGCAGCCTCCTACCTCACTAGCAGTTAGTAACTAGTTGTACAGGTGAAAGGAAAACATGTCTTGAGACACAGAAATGGGGGTTTATATTCACGTAAAGTACTAATCTTAGTGTATATAACAACAAGCCTGGAATACCCAGAGTTTGGGATGGACAACTTACTTGTAGAAAGGCATCTAGGTCTATGAAAGGTTGTTGCAGGATATTTTGGAGTGCTCCCTTTCTTTGGTTTCCCCACTATTTCTCCATCTTGAGATCCTTTTTCTCCAAGCCAAATCGCATCCTCCAACCCTGTCCACTGGCTTCTGAGGACAGGTTGGGAGAAATGCCTCTGGGTTCTGTGAAAAACCACATGGTGTTTCACTGCCCAGACCCCGGGGATCCCTTGCTCAGGTGGCCAGGGCACGGCCATCACCTTTGGATCCAGACCCTGGGGGTGGACAAGTGCGGGAGGATCACCTGGGTGAGGTGTCCTCGGGGAGTTGGGGAGGGACACCTGATGGCGAGAAAAAGTATCCCCCCGACCCCCCTTCCAATACCCCTAGCCAATCTTTTTTTATGGGATATTCCAACCTCCCAAATCCCCCCCCCCCCCCCCGCCCCCTTCCCTACAGAAACACTAAACTGAGGAAAAGGAGGTATAAGGCTGAAGGAATTACCACCCATAAAATACATTGGACATGTCCCTCTAACGAGATCAGGCAGGTTCAGGCACTTAACTTTACTCTTCACTCTTCCTCACATGGTTAAAAGGTGGAACACTGAGACACACTTTGAGCAAGGTGCACGAGAAGCAGCAGTCCCTCCAGGGCTATTGCGAACCAGGCGAAGGAGAGCGACAAACCGAGGCGTTCATCTGAAGAGGCAGTAAGCCAGAGACCCTCCCCCCACCCCACCCCCCCCCACCAGCAAGAGATTGTGATTTCCAAAAGGTCGTGAGGATTACACACGACAGCCCAGCTGGAAGGGGGAAGCCTTCCGAGTGCTACAAAGTTAACAGCGACCCTCCCAGGTGAACTGCAGAGTTGGGGAGGTGCAGAAGCGGCAAATGGTAACAACCTTGACTCCTACATCAAAGGCGCGAAACACTGAAAGCATCTTAACACAACCAGTGAGTTGAGGGAAGCCAAGAAAGTCTGGCCTGTGTTTAATTGAATGCCGACTACAGTATCTGAGGGATGAAGGTTACGTGAGCGCCAATCTGCAAGAGAAAGTGAATCCATTGTTAGGAACGGTGAATATGAAATACAAAGTAGCAGAGTGGTCAGGTGAAGTGAGATTGCCCAACCAAAAGTCTCTGTGAAATGTTTTGAAGCTGTAGAGGCAGCGGAAAGCGAGAGATGCAAGAGAAGGGTCTGAGCCGGACTGAGGGAGACCCATGTGTGAAATTAAAAAGGAGGGTCTGAGCCCGACTAAGGGAGACCTGTTTGAAAAGCAAGTCACACGTAAGAAGTACATTTTCCAAAAGACATTGGAACGGAAGGAAAATATGTAAAGTGGAAGTAAAGAAAAAAAGAAAGGAGGGTCGAAGTGGTCATGTGGAGGGGAGGGCGAAAAGCCTCCCCGTTTTGAAAGCCTTCGACAGGGAAATCAAAATACGAAAGAAGGTTTGAGCTTGATGAGGGCAACCTATAGTGTGGAATTTGAAGAAAGCTTGGGGAAGGGAACCACACCAAGGAGGAAAGGTTTGAGCAAAATTGAGGGGAACCTATAGTGAACTGTGATCAAATACTATACTTAGAAACTGTTTTGCTGAAACTTTGTAGAAGCTTTAAGGGACTTGCGCGAGAGGAACCCAAGAGGTTAAACCTGTTAATTTGTGACTCAGACTTGAATGGCCAAGAAGCCCCAGCCGCCTAACTGTGTTCTCAAGCCAAAGTGTGTTCATGCATCAAGTGTTCCATCGAACCCTGTGCTATACAACGTGGGGATGAGACTTAATACTGATTTAGATTGCCATTCTGACATTTCGTTTCACCATTGATTTTTCCTTTTGTAGATACATATCCCTATATCACATCAGAGTGAGGGCAGGCATTAGGTTTTTGTTAGTATAGGCCTTTATTGTTTGACCAGGACTGTTTCCTTATTATTTGATAGTCGAGATTACTCCCATCTTAGTTATAGGACCAGACAGGAGTTTTTACAACCCCCTTGAATTTAACAATAAAGGTTTTGAAACTTGCAACTCTTGTGTCAATGTCTACTTGTGATACCATGCCTCCCTTATAGTTCGAAGAGATATTTACTAAAACACAAAAGGAGAAATTGTTGAGCAGCTGTGTCTGGTTCAAGAAGCTACATTGAGTGAAAAAGCCCAACTCTAAAATGACCTACTGTCTTTACTCCCAAAGTCAAGTCCTACCCTAATCCTCACAATCTTGGGGTGTCAACACCTAGTAAAGAATTCTTCAGTTCACTGTCGAAGGGTTGTTTTTATGTGCCTCAGCACTTCGTTAATTGTCTTTTGCTGATGATTCCCTACAATGTACAATCCCCTGGGTATTTGTAGCATTGGAACATATTCCTACTTACACAAGACCTTGTAGCATTCTCCCTTTTTCCTTAGGAGGTCACCTTAGATTGTTATCTGGGCCAGACCTGGTAGTCTTTGCCCTTTTGCCAGACAGGTTCTCTATTGGTAGGATTCCCCCTGTCCTTGTCCTGCTGCTTTAATTATAGCATCTCCCTCTACCCCTTACCCAATGGAAGATAACCTGGAGAACTTGACCAGAACTTGTAGCAGGCTCCACCCAAAACAAGGTTGCTTTTCAGCTCTGGTGGCTTTGCAGCTACCAACTGGATTTGGGATCGCTCCCCCAGCAGGCGCCCTCACTCTTGCTCGTCCACTACCTCTTTTTCCTCCCAACATCAGATTCAAACAGGCTCTTTGCTTTATTCTCTTCTGCAAGTGTGAGCTCCCACCACTTGTTTTTCAGTTGTGTGATGAATCTAATGATATCCTCACTCCTTTCCCTGAGGTAGTCTCTCCCTAAGTGGCCAGGGGACGGCTGCCCGCTACCTGATCATACCCTGGTGGTGGCTATTTGAGGGAGGACCACCTGGGTAGGCGATCCTCAGGGAGAATGGGGGGCACCATTGGGAAAAGTCGCATAACCCCCATTCCCTATTGGGGATGTTCCTTCCATGCCTCAGGCCTTAATGGCTTATTGCACCGCTCATCCATGTACTGAAGACAAGGAAGAGGCAGGGAGCAGTAATGATTACTCCTGAAGGAATCCTATACCAGCTTCCTCAACAACACATAAAGAATCACCCACCAACTACTGAGACAAGGAAGAGATAAAGAACAGTGAAGAACACTAAGGCCGGGAAACGTACGCTGCAGCCTAGTCTTTGGAAACTCTTATCAGATCATGATATTTAAAACCTGCACAGCCGACGGCAATGAGAGAGGGCTGCAGACCCTGAGCTGCACGGTTACCTGCATGAGCACCGTCCGGAATGTTGAAGAAAAAGACGCATTGGGAAAAGCTACCGCCCAGCAGTAGGAGGAGCCGGAAGTGCGGAGTATGCGCTGTCCGAGAGTGAAAGGCAGCAGAGACTGAAGACCGCCACGGCAGAGGCACAGCGGCTGACAAGTCACACGCCAAGCCCACAATCCAAAGAACAGAAGCAGAGGGGCAGACCCGGTAAACCCAGAGAAGCGAAGAGGATTACAGGGTTGCCTGAAAGTGCGCACTGCTTTGAAGTAGCTATCCTTAAGCAAAGGGAAGTATGTGAAGAAGCTAAAAGACCAATAAGCTATTCCACAAATAGGTCGTTGAACCCGCATCTTAAAGGGACAGAGCGAAATCCTGAGTAAAGAGGAAGGAACTTGAGAGAGGGGCAAAAGCCCAATATATGAAAGGAAGAACCATTCAAGAAATATGCCAACTTTGGGCTGGTATTATTTCACTGGTAAAAGAGAATTGGAATAAAGGTATGGTATGAAAGCCCTGGCAGGGGAGTACACCAGGTGAAGAGAATGATTGTATGGAAGTCCTAGTAGGAGAAAATACCAGGAGAAGTTAAAATATGTAAAAGACTGTAAGGAAGTCCTGGCAGGTGAGTATACCAGGCCAAATCAAGTGTGTTAAATTACATAGGAAGTCACATGCCCTAGGATCTTGAACTATTTGAAACGTGATTCTTTGTCTTGAACCTACCTGCAAAAAGGAACCTGGGGAAGGGAACTCTTTCCCCGAGAACTGCTTGTGCGTTCCAAGAGGGAGAAGCCATCCTCTTGGCCTACATGAAACTTGCATATTGGTAACAGAAACCTGGGGAAGGGAGCCATTTCCCTGAGAACTGTGCGCCAAGAGGGAGAAGCCATCCTCTTGGCCTACATGAAACTTGCATATTGGTAACAGAAACCTGGGGAAGGGAGCCATTTCCCTGAGAACTGTGCGCCAAGAGGGAGAAGCCATCCTCTTGGACTACATGAAACTTGCATATTGGTAACAGGAACCTGGGAAAGAGAGCCATTCCCTGGAACTGTGAACAGGGTCCACTTGGAACATTTTGGTTGGAGTTAAATCTTTTCGTTGAATTGGAACATTTGTGCACCTTAAGATCCACAAAGAATATCCTTTGCACCTTAGAGTGAATTGTTCGCATGTGACATCTTGACAATGGAAAGACCCCTTCATTTTTGGTTGAGGTAGGGAAATTCCTCCTAGCATAGGGATAGTAAGGCATTTCTCCAACCCTTTTGAGTCTGAATAAATGTTTGTAGCCAAAACGGAGTCCTCTGTGTCTGCGTCTCATTCCAAACTCCTCAGTTGCCACACAATTTGGCCTACTTGGCGTGGTCACCTTCTGTTCTCGCCTTCTGATTCTCTTGCTGAAGTAAAGCCAGCTCTCGGAAAAGTTGTCCTAACTCCCTGAAAGGATGGAGGTCTTTATAATGTGTCTATGGTGCTAATTGTACCAATGAGCATCTTGGTTGGGAGTTCCTTGCTTCATTAATTTTAGTATATGTTATTGGTGCATGGCTTATGGCTGCGCATAACCCATTTTTCCACGTAATCATGTGCAGTGGTTTCGGTTTCTCTAATATAACTCGGTCCAGGTCCCAATACCCACATCCCAAGAGCTGAAATAGTCTGTCTGCCACGCAGGAATTAGCCACCACTATGTCAGCTAAGCCTGCCAGTTCTCCGGCTGCCAAGTGTGAGAAACCTGAGGGCATTCTTACTTCCTTTTCCCCCAACATCCTCTGCTAGGTGGCCAAGGAAAGGCCATTGCTTTTGGATCCCGACCCTGGGCGTAGATATTCGAAGGAGGATCACCTGGGTGGAGGAGATTTGGGGAATGGAGAGAGGACGTCCTTTGGTGAGACAGTGTCCCCCATTCCCTTTTCACAATTATCTCAGAAGCCTTTATAGGGTACTATGCCCTGCCCTATCCTTCCTTCCTAAATGACCCTCGGAAACACCATCATTACAGAGGGACAAGGAAGAGATCAAAAAGGAAGACACCTCCGTATATGGGCAGGTGAAACCCACCTAAACTGCTTCTTGTTAATGCAGAGAAATATTAGAGCCATAACAAGACAGGGAAGAAATAACTGGCAATTAGGCACCCTTCCATTCAGTATTTTTCTCTTTCACACACACACACACACACTGTCCAACCATCCTATTCCTTTAAGACTAGGACGAGGAGGAGGCAACTGTGTTATACACACTTCCATTAATTCACACCACGTTGGTACTGAGACGAGGAAGAGGACTAGGGAGGAATACTATTACAATGGCCACGCATGTCCCACTAATAGATTTAACTATGATCAGGCAAAGGGCTTGCAACTGCAACCAATTAAGAGGCTACAGATGCATAACATGAGAGACTGGCAGGAGAGAGAGAGAAACGCTTATGGTGAGAAGGACATGACAACCTGACATAAAGAAGGCTGCAGAGGGGCCAGCGAAAAAGGATACTGTGTGTTGCAGAGAGGGGAGATGGACACCGGGGCACACATGGGCCATGTGAGGGTCAAGACACCTGCAGTCCCATGTGCCGTGCGTCCACAGCTGGAGCTGTGGGACACAGCAGGCTACAGATTTCCGCATACCGCTGCAGCAAGCTTCGAAGGCAGCAAACACTGCTCGCCAAAGCTCCCGACAAGTACAAGGGGAATGAGAGAAAGCCGGAGCGGAGAAAGAAGACACGCTGAGGAGTGGGCGCACACCAGTGAGTGAAAGAAAGGGAACACTCATGCCAGGGCGTTCCAGGGGCTGGAATTGGGCAGATGGAAATGCTGATCGAACAGACATGTATAATTGGGTTTGAAGACCGAATGGAAGAATTTTGAATACCGAACAAGCTGCAAAGTACTTTTAAAATGCAACAAGTATTGTTGAATACTGAACTAAAGAAAAGATATGAAACGTATGTGAAAATACTGCACGAGTGAAAAGAAAGTGATGCGCATTTATGATTGCAGTGCAAGCAAGGAATGACCATTTGATGGACAATGTGAAAGTATGAACAAAGTGAAAGACAGTAATAAGCACTTATGAACCAAGTGGAAATCAAGTGATGAGCACTAATGGACAATGTGAAAGCAAGTTGGTGGAAAGAAATAAACTCCACAGAGTGAGTTATGTGAAATTCACGTTGTTGCATAGTCAAGAGACTGCCAAGGAAAAACAGAACTGAATGTGGATTGAGACCACCGGTTTAAGAGAGAAAACCAATGTTGGCAAGAAGACCTGAAGGATTGTATGAGATACAAGTTCTGTTCAGAAGAATTTGAAATAAGTGAGTCCAGAGATACCTAGAGTATGGAAAGCACATTGTGACAAAGCCAAGAGACTGTTAAAGAGAAGCAAAATTGAGTGCTGACTAATGATACAGGTTCATAGAGAGAAAACATAAGTGGGTAACAAAATGCCGAAAGGTTACTGGTTGCATGACTTGTAATCGGTGGACTGTGTGGTTTGACAACTGCGAATAGACGGAGTGAACCCCTTCTGTAAAAGAACCAAGGAATGTTAAAATACAGACAGTTTTGTATAATAAGTGCTGAAGTGAGTGAAGAAAGGAACAATCTGTGTGAATTAATGAAAAGCATGAATGGTTACAAAGTTGAACTGGAATTATTATTAAAGGCAAAGTCTTCAGGAAAGGAACCCCTATGCCTTTTGGTATTGTTTTGAATTTAGGGACGGGAACACAGAAGCCTGTTGGAACTGTTTTGAACTTGGGGAAGGGGAAGCTGGCAGAAGCTCGGAACTTTATTTTGAACAATGTTTCTTTTGTTACTGACCTCCCTACACATTGTATATCTTTAGTTGTGAGGGCAAGTATAGGTTTTCGGCACAGACGTACTTTTCAGTTGAACTTAATGACTCGGGCGGTCATTAGTTTCTTTAGGTAGGGAAATACCACCTTAGTATAGGGCAAGATGGACCTTACGCCATCCTGACATTTAAGAAGAATAAACCATTTTGTAGAAAAGTGAATCTGTTGTCTGTGTCTTACTTGTTCCTTTTGTGAAGGCATCATGAAGTAAGTTTGATGGTGTGTTGTCAGCAGAGGAAACACTTTACCTCTGCCCTTTTCTTGTTGCTGCATGTTTCCTGCTATACGCCATTCTGCAGTGCAGTCCAGGGCTTGCACACTCGAGGTGACTTGTTGGAGTCATCCTCTCGATGTGTTTCATATTTCATGTTTTTCATATTTATTTGTTATTTATATAACTCCTTACACCAAGGCGCTGTACAAAACCAATTTACAGTACCATTTCAATGAAAAGAATAATACAATAAAAAATATAACTTACAATGAGACTAAAATACAATTAAGATTGAATTAAGAAAGTTTTCAGGGCAGCACGGAAGGTAGAACAGGAGTGAATAGACCGCAGAGAGAGAAGAGCATTCACGTAGTAAGGAGCCAACAAAGAAAAAGAACAGAAGCGTGAAAAAGCACATGGAGGGTGGGGTTCAGTTAAAATAAAGTGGGTTTGAGAGCGAAGATTATGAGAAGGAACATAAAAGGTAAGAAAAATGGGAGCCAGTCCATAGAGGGATTTGAATACTATACAAAGATAGTTGAATTTAAGTTGATAGTGGAAAGGTAGCCATCAAAGAGAGGCCAAAGAGGGAGAGGGAGGCTCGAATAGATGAGGAATACAGAAGACGGATAGAGGAATAAAAAACAGATTTAAGAGGAGCTAGATGAGACAGGGAGACCAAAGAGGATTACAGAACAAAAGAATAGTCAAGCAAAGATTAAAGAAGACATTAGAAGCTTAGTGGCACTGAAAGTTGGAGGATGTCTAAGTTTCCGAATAGTGAAAAGATGGAAGCGACGGGAACAGGGTGTGATTGAGATGTGATGAGCAAAAGAAAGATCAGTGTCAAGCGGCAGGCAAAGATTGCCGGCAGTAAGAGAAAAAGGCAGATGAGAGGGGGAAAATAGAACAAAGGGAGGAGAAACTGGCAGAGGAATACTATTTGCAGGAAAGAAGAGAACGTCAGTCTTAGAAGTATTAAGGACAAGAAAATGGTCCGACATCCAGCAGAGACAGAGATTCATGTGTATACTAGGTGTCAAAATATTAGCCAAGGGAGAGGTATAAAGAGAGAAGATAAATGGGACAAGAACAGACCTTGTGCAACACTGTGCGAAAGAGGAAGGGGACCAGAACAAACACTGGCCCAAGATAGTGAGTAGGTGGGATTAAATAGATAAGATTGAAACCAGGTGATAACAGAACCAGAAAACCCAAAAGAGGAAAGGGATTGAAGAAGTAGTGTGTGATCCACTGTATCAAAAGCAGTGGATAAGTCCAAAAGTATACGAACGGAAGAGTGTTTAGCATAGCGGGCAGAAAGAAGAGGGTCAAAGACAGAAGAGTAGTTTCCGTGGAATGAAGGTGTGGAAAAACAAACTGGAAACGAGGTAAAATAGAATTAAGAGTGACAAAAGAAGAAACCTGGAAGTAAACGAGACGTTCCAACAATTTTGAAAGATAAGGAAGGAGAGAAATAGTAAGAAAATTAGAAGGAATTGCAGGACAAAGGATGGTTTTTTCAATACAGGAAGAATAGCGTGTTTTAATACAAGAGGGAAGGTAGAAGTGGTAGAGAGATATTAACAAGACCGGTAATGTAAGAATTGAGTGAGGGATAGATTTTAGAAATAAGAGTAGAAGGAACAGGATCTTTAGAAGAAGCAGTAGGATGAGCCCCATAGATCAGTAGAGCGGTATCAGAATTAGAAATTGGTGAAAAAGGAGAAAGAACCACAGTGGAAAGGGGGAGCAGGGAAGGAAGAAGGTGGAGAAATAAGAGTAATGGCAAAACAAAGAGAATTCACTTTAGAAGTGAATAAATTAGCAGAGAAGGGAATGATCAGGCAGATGTGGAGTCAATAGATGCGAAAGGGATTGGAAGAGGCGGCGAGGGTCAGATGATTGAGAGTGCAAGAGATCAGAGTAATAGAGACGTTTAGAAGAAAGTGCATCATCATATATAGTATAAGAAGAGCAGGACACACCATCGGACATAGATCCAGATCTATGCCAGCAACGCTCGAAGCAACGGAGAGCCCTTCGCATGGAGCGAAGATGAGGAGTGAATCAAGGCTGGGAAGGTTTACAAGAAGGAAGAAATTTAGAGAGAGGATATAAAGTATCAAGAGATGTGGAAGGGGAAGTGGAGAAAGCTGAAGCAGCGTCATCCATTGAGAGAGCTAAAAATGTAGAATGGGATGGAAGAGTGAAAATACAAGATACAAAGAGAGGGGTATTAAAAGTATGAAGATCACAACGGAAAAAAGAAGGGGTAGGAACAGCATGGGGTAGGCAAGTGTCAAGAACATAAGGGTACATAGAAAAGAAGAGCAAATGATGATCACAGGAATATACAGGATAAATTGAAACATCCAAGGTGGATATAGAAGAAGTAAAAATAAGATCCAGAGATGTGAGAAGGGGAGAGAGACAATGAGAGTTAATGATAGCAAGAAATGGAGAGGAGGCATCAATAGAAGAGAGATGTAAATTGAAGTCATCCAATAGTAAAAAAGAATGAGAGCAAGGTAGGATGACACTAAGTAAACATCAAGGTCATCGCAGAAAGTAGAAAGAGGACCAGGAGGATGAATCAAAAAGGTCACAGCATAGGACTAACAGAGTGGAAAGATAGTATTTAAAAGAAGTAAAGAGAAGGAATTCGAATGAATTGTGGAGGAAGGCCGGTAAAGAATACTGATCCCTTTTCCACAACCCAGAGAAGGAGGAGTACGAGTAAAAGCAGTATCGGATGTGAAGAAGCCCATTATGAAGTCGCTATAGCATAGTTAAAGGACGAAAGCCAAGTCTTGGTAATTGACAAAAAATACAAATTGAGTCTCAAACATGTGTTATCATATACAGGGCCTGAAGCTCTCTGCAAATTTCCTGGTTGAGTTGTAATCATGGCAACATTTGTTGGGTCTGCTTTCTCTTTGGGTTTCCCCTTCTTCCCATTGTTTCTCTCATATGAAAGTAGTATTGGGCACTTTCCCACATCCATCATGAGAGATTGCTGGGTGTTATGTTATGTGTATTTATAAAGCGCACGTTCGCCCAGGGGCATCTTTGTGATGAAATGCGGGGATAGCACAATGACCAAGCTAGAATAACAAAAGTTTTCAAAGAGAGGCGGAATGAGAAATGGTCGGCAGTAGCCCGAAGATTGAGAGGGAGATGATTCAAGCCTTTGCCGCTGCCCCCGACAGGGCACGATCACCTATCCATGATACATACAATAAACGTATTGAAACAGCCCAATCTAACACTAAGGAGCTATTCAGAATCTTAAAGGTACTTGAATCCCCTGCCACTCCACCTGACACCTGCCCCAAAGACAGCACTTGGTGTGTGAACATTCAAAAGGCCCTCCTTGGAAAAATCGCCACCCTCCAAACAAAAATTGATACAAAAATCAGTCTGCAGGAAAGCCTGCACCATAATACTCCCCTGGTTAACATTAAGGCCAACCCTGAATCCGTAAAACCATTCAGCTTCGCCCCCCTCTCCATCATCGAAGTTGAACACATTATTAATAACCTTAAACCTTCCAATTGTCAGGGTGACTCATGCTCTGCCTCCATTATCAAAGAGGCCTCGCATAACCTAGCGCCCTTTATCACCACACTCATAAACTCCTCATTCAGCTCGGGTATTGCCCCGGACAACCTTAAGGATGCCTGACCTCTCCTCAGAAAACCCACTCTGGATGCTAATATACCCACTAATTACAGACCGATCACCACGGTCCCTTTCCTCTTTAAAAATTCTGGATCGTTCTGCTTACTTACAGATCCAAGATTACCTGGAAACTAATAAACTCCTGGGACTGAGGCAATTGGGCTTCCGTCCACGATACGGAACTGAAACTGCTCTTTTAGCTCAAAACCCAGATTAAAGAACTAAAAGACAAGGGTAAACTGGCTCTTACTTCTCTTAGATCTCTCCGCGGCTTTCGATTTAGTAAATCACCAAATCTTCTGCCGCCACCTCAAAACCGCAGCCCATTTTTGGACAAAGTCACAGCCTGGATTACTTACTTCCTTCCTTCCTAATGGATCCATGAGGGTCTTTTTCCCCCACCGCTGAGCCTTCACCAGTCACTTGTGGAGTCTCTCAAGGATCATGCGTGTCACCGACACTCTACAATGTGTTTACAAAACCCCCTTTTGACATTTTGGATGATCTGGGTGTCACTTATACTAACTACGCCGATGACACCCAGATACTTATCCCTATCACAGGCGACCACAAAGCCGACTCTCTAGCCATTCACGCCATTTATCAAGTCATCCAGGCCTGGATGGCCCAACAGGAACTGTTTAAATGGCAAAAAGACTGAGCTTCTCATCCTTGGCTCCCACCAAAGACTCAGTAAACTAGACGCATCGTTTAAATCTTTCACTATTGATGGTAACATTAATACACTAAAACACTTGGAATCTACATCGACTCTACCCTTTCACTAGCGAGGCAAACCAATGCAATATCATCGGCTGCCTCTTACACATGCAAGCTTATCACAGCATGCCTTCCCTTCCTATCTCCAGCCAACAGCACTACACTAGCCAGGACCTTGGTCCTTTCCAAAATTGACTATTGTAATGCCCTCTACCTGGGCACCAACCAATGTAACATTAAAAAGTTACAAATCATTCAGAACAATTCTATCAGAGCGGCTCTGGACTTGCCCAGGAACCTCCATATTTCTGACACCAGACGTACTCTTCGATGGCTTTCAGTCTCCCAAAGAATCTTTTAAAGCACTTGCACTCACTCACAAAGGCCTCGCCAACCAAGCCCCTAGCTACCTAGCCAGCAGATTCACACCACACACATCTGCGAGACCTCTAAGAAGTGCTCAAACCAATTGCCTTGCTATTCCACGCTTCAACCTCCAGAGATCGGGTGGTCGCAGTTTCCCTGTCCTAGCTTCAAAACTTTGGAACTCACTACCTAATCCTCTCAAAGCCGAACCTACCTTCCCGGCCTTCAAGCGCAAAGTCAAAACCTGGTTGTCTGCCCAAGACCCGCCTGGACTGTGATCCTTAGCACATGAGCCACAATTCTCTGCTAACAGCCTTCTGGTACTTCCTTTACTCTAATTCTGTATATATACTGTATCTCATCTATAACTTACAAAATGTGCTTAATGTGTATTCTTTATCCTTATACAATGCCTATATATTGTATTCCTCCTGTATATTTTGTATATTCTCTCCCAATGTAATTGACCGTACATAACTCACTGTCTTGTTTCTATGCCTGTAACTAAGTGACGCGGAGAGAAAGGGTAGGAACATACTGAGAACTTTTCTTGAAGGTATTCCGCTCCCATTTTGTGGAAAGCACGGTGTTCAATGCTCATAGATTTAAAAAGAATTTGCTTTGCCGCGGGCAACCAGTGAAGAAGCTGCCTGAGGCGAGGAGACCGGTGAGCCTGTGGCGGAGGATGCAGAATAGCTCTGACAGCAGCATTCTGGAGCATTTGAAGTCGGTTAATGAGATAAAGTGGCTGGCCAAGATAGAGCGAGTTGCAATAGTCTGCCATGCTGAGAACAAGTGTAGCAACCACTGGGGCATGGGACTGATCGGGAATTAAGGGAAGGACCTTCCTTAGAATGCGTATTTTAAAATGGCCAGATTTACAAACCGCCGCAACCTGCTCAGCCATGGATAGAAAGGCTGAGATCTTAACCCCCAGATTGTTTACTGAGGCCGAAGGCAGGGAGAAGGGACCAATGGAGGTGGGCCAAAAGTCAGGGGTCCAAAAGGAAAGGGGACTGGTGGTACCCACTACAAGGACCACAGTTTTATTTCTGTTCAGTTTTAGCAAATTAAGTGCCATCCATTCACCTAGATCCACCAAGCAACTCCTTGTCACAAGTCTATCCCCTTCTCACCTGATTTTGTTGTTTGCTTGCGACCTTCTGTGATGTCTTCTTTCTCACGGTCCGGGATTTGTACAAACCCAAGCGTTGGTCTTCGGATTCCAGCGTGAGGTTCGCTATCCAACTTCTGGGAACATTCAGAAGACCAGGAAGGAATGATGTTCCCACTCGGAGGCACGGAACGCCGTGACCCGAGCGCAGAAGAAAATCCAGGAAGTTCGGAGGGAAGGTAGAGAAATGGGAGGAAGGAAGGGGGATTCAAGGAACCGGAACCAGGAATCAGAAAAAAGCCCAGAGCGAACTCCGGCAACACACGTCCGACTACAGCAAGCGGTAGCGTTGAGACGCGCAGAGCCGCGGAGGCGTGTCTGTTTTGTAGAGCGTACAGTGTGGAGCGTAGAGACTGGCCAGCAGTATTCCATTTCAAGCAGCCATGTTGGAACGATCACTCTATTCAATCCCCTATGGGTCAGGGACCAGGAAGTCCAGAAGGGACGCAGACGACTGTTCATGACAGCATGCCTCCTCTAAAGCCCAGCTTCTCCGGGCTTGCCCGGATGGATAAGATGGTATCTTCGAACCAGCCTGGGGGCATTCATGTTTGACATGGGTTCCCAGGCGTGCTCACTGGGAGGGTATCCTTTCCATTTGACCAAATACTGTAGTTGACCACGTCCGTACCTAGAGTCACAGATTCTGGAAACCTTGTATTCGAGTTGGTCATTGACAATCACTGGGGTAGATTTTGGAGATATTCGAGATGACTGAAGATATGGTTTTAACAGTGAGGTGTGGAAGACTGGACGGATCCTTTTCCATGATTCTGGTAGTCTGAGTCGAAAGGCCACTGGATTGACTATTTCTTGTATAGAAAAGGGCCCGTAATACCCGAGAGCCAATTTATTTGGGCGCAGATGTCGAGGAAGGAGCTTAGAGGATAACCAGACTTTTATCGCCTACTGAGTAGGAAGGCCCAGGTCTTCTTTTGGAGGCCGCATAATGTTTAATGTCTCTTCGGGCCTTTTCTAAGTGTTCCTTTGCTTCTTTGTGTACGGTAATAAGGGTTTCCATCCAGGAATCTACCGCAGAAACTGGGGTAGGGTGTGGGAGAACGGATGGTAGAACTGAAAGATGAAATCCATGACTACAGAACAAATGACTGGTTTTGATGGCTGAATGATCCGAATTGTTATAAGCGAATTCAGCCACAGGTATTAAGAGTGACCAATCATCTTGGACCTTGGTAGCGAAGTAACGAAGGTATTGTTCCAGGGTTTGGTTTACACGCTTAGTGGCTCCATTGGTCTGTGGGTGATAACCTGAAGACAAGGCACATTGGATTCCCAGTATGACATAATTGCTTCTAGAACTGAGATATGTACTGGGGTCCTTGGTCTGAAATGATCTTGGAGGGTAGCCCATCAAGCCGGAATATGTGTTCCAGGAAGATTCCGGCAAGTTCACATGAGGATGGCAGTTTGTATAAAGGTGTAAAATGAGCCATATGAGCAAACAAATCAATAGTAACCATGATAATTGTGTAGCCCCTGGAAGATGGTAGTTCCACGATAAAATCCATTGTGATGATTTCCCAGGGTCTTGTTGGTATTGCTGGTTGCAGCAGGAGACCTGCCGGTTTCTCCTATTATCATGTTTGTTCTGATTGCAGACTGCACATGTCTGGATATGGATCCTGATATCATCCTTCATCTTCGGCCACCAGAACTGTCTTTGTATTAGATGGAGGGTGTTGGTGATGCCACGGTATCCTGAATGAAAAGTATCATGACATAGGCTTGTGATCTTTTGTCTCAGCCCAGGAGTGGGAATGACCAAAGGATTGTCCTTGAATAGATATCTGTCCTTTGTTTTGAGATTCCATCGATTGTTTCTCTTAAACTCCTTCCAGGTTTCAGAGGACTAGGTTTGAATTTGAATATCCTCCAGGAGGGTAATTGCTTGGGCAACAAATATTGTGTGGGGAAACATTTTAGGGAAGGTCCGATCTTCAGGGGGTTCGTAATCAGGACGTCTGGATAAGGCATCGGCTATTATGTTGTGTGTTCCAGGGACATGATGGATTTGAAACTGGTATTGAGCAAAAAAGAAGGCCCAACGGGCTTGACGACTGTTTCTACATTCTAGAGATTGTATGACTTGAAGATTCCGATGGTCCGTGCGAACTTGCACTGGGTGTTTGGCTCCCAGGAGGAGATGATGCCAGTCAGTGAAGGCTTGACGGATGGCTAGTAATTCCTTTTCCAGAACGGAGTAATGAGTTTCACTGGGAGTCAAGGTGCGAGAAAGATAGGCGATGGGGTGTTCTAACTTGTCACCCAATTATTGTTTTAGGAGTGCCCCAATGGCGTAGTTGGAAGCATCAGTTTCAACAAGAAAGGGTCGATCAATGTCGGGTTGAGCTAGGATGGGGGCTTGTGTGAACTCCGACTTCAACCATTTGAACGCCGTATCTTGGGCTGAGGTCCACAGGAAGGGGGTGTCCTTCTTTAACAACGTAACAATAGGATGCACAATCTCCGAAAAAGTTGGTATAAATTTCCGATACAAATTAGCAAGCCCCAGGAAGGATTGAATTTGTTTTACAGTAGTTGGAACGGGCCAGGCTAAAATGGAGTCTACCTTCGAGGAGTCCATTCCAATTCCCTTTGGGCTAAGAACGAATCTGAGGTAGTGAACAGTTGATACATGGAAAAGGCACTTCTCGGGCTTGGCCAGGAGCTTATGTTCACGTAGACGTTGTACGACTGCCTTCACGTGCTCTTCATGTTTTAGGTGGTCCTTGGAGTATATCAGTATGTCGTCCAGATATACAATGACGAAGATGAACAGCATATCAGAGAACACACGGTCCATAAAACGTTGGAAGACCGCTGGGGCATTAGCAAGTCCAAAGGGCATAACCAGGTATTCAAAATGGCCAAAGGGAGTTCTAAAGGCTGTTTTCCATCCGTCACCTTCCTTTATACGAATAAGATGGTAGGCACCCCTTGGGTCTAGTTTTGTGAAGACTACTGCACCTTTGACTGCTTCCAGGATATCCAAGATGAGAGGCAATGGGTAGCGGTCCTTGAGAGTGCACTGGTTAAGGCCACGGTAATGTAGACCTGGTCTGAGCTCCTTGGTGTCTTTCTTGGGAACAAAAAATAACAAAGCACCCGCTGGGGATTTAGATGGTCGTATGGTGCCATTTTCCCGCAGGGCCCTTTTTTCAGGTTCTGATAAAATAAACATCCTCCCGAAAGGTATCACTGCTGAAGGTTCACTATTGATGGCACAATCCTCTGGTCTGTGAGGAGGTAGTGCTTGAACTATAGCAGTTGAAAATACATCAGTGAAGGCCTGGTAGGCCCTGGGAATCTGGATGATGTTAGAGACGGTGGCTGGATTTTGCTGACTCTCTTGCGAGTCTTCAGAAGACTTTGGTAAGGAATCTAGGGTTAAGCAGTGAGACAGTGTTCAGAACCAAGGAACAAGGAGCCTGCTGCCCAATTGATGTAGGGGTTATGCTTTTGTAACCAGGGCATTCCTAGAACCATTGGATAATGGGCTGATTTTATAATGTCAAATTTGATCCTCTCTTGATGGTGGTTTATAGAGAGTAGGATCTCTTTAGTCTGAAGGGTTATGGGTCCTGAAGACAGAGGTCTCCCATCAATAGCCTCTACAGGTTGCATAGTTCCTCGATTTTCATGTGGAATGTTGTGAGCAGTGACCCAATCATGATCTATGAATATGCCCCTGGCTCCGCAATCTACTAATGCCAGGATGGGGTAAGATTCTTTCTCGGAAGGCGATAGAAAGGCCTGTAGCACCACAAGATTATTTTGTCCAGGAGAGTTCAAGGATGGAATTGATGTGCAGCAAACATCTCTCTCCCGAAACTGTGCCCCTTCTAGGATCGGGAGCTGGTGTTTCCCGAACGCCGTGGAGGAGCAATAGGGCATTCTCTCGCGAGGTGTTTATCGGAGGCGCAATACATGCACAGACCAGTGAAAATCCGTTGCATCCTTTCTTGTGGGGTAATGGGTCCACGGAAGGCCACCAGTTGCATGGGTTCTGGGTCCGAGGTTGGAGAAACAGTGGGCTCAGGTCTAGATGGGTGTTCTGTGGCGGCCTTTTGGAAAGCCGATTTAGACTTTTTTTCTCCGCTCTTCTTTCTTGGATTCGGAAATCTATTTGCAAGTAAAGGTCCATGAGAGCCTTGAAGGAGCTTGGGCGAGCTAACCTAGCTAACTCATCCTTTATTTCTTCATTCAGACCTCTTCAGAAGAGGGTGAAACTGGCTTCTTGTGACCAATCTGCTTCCTTCACGAGTTGTTTAAAACGGGTCACATAGGTAAGCATATCCTGGGATCCTTGTTGAAATTCGAGTAGTCGTTCTTGAGCACTGTACACCTGTTCTGGGCGATCAAACATGGCCTTTAGAGCTTCCACAAACCCATCATAATCATCCAGGAGGGCGTAGCCCGAATTGACTAGGGGGGTTGCCCAGGTCAAGGCGTTTCCAGTGAGGTGTGAGATCATAAAGCCCACCTTTGCTCTAGGAGTGGAAAAGTAGTAGGGCTTGAAGGTGAAGTGCACTAAACATGAATCAAGGAAGGCACGGAGAGTCTTTGAAGAACCGTCATATTTGTCCACTACTCCTCCCAATAACACGCTTTCCTTAGTTGCAGAGTCACGTGACAAAACTAGCTGTTTTAATGCAGCATTCTCAGCCTTAATGTTCTGGACCTCCGTGGTTAGTTCCTGCATGCCTCGCATGAGGTCTTGAACAGCGGCTTCCATCTCTGTATCTGTATCGTTTTTTAGGTGTCTCAATCCATCACAAGTCTCTCCCCTTCGCACCTGCTTTTGTTGTTTGCTTGCGACCTTCTGTGATGTCTTCTTTCTCACGGTCCGGGATTTGAACACAAACCCAACCGCTGGTCCTCGGATTCCAGCGTGAGGTTCGCTATCCAACTTTCAGGAATTTTCAGAAGTCCAGGGTGGATACCAGGAAGGAATGATGTTCGCACTCGGAGGCACGGAACGCCGTGACCCGAGCGTGGAAGAAAATCCAGGAAGTTCGGAGGTAAGGTAGAGGAATGGGAGGAAGGAAGGGGGATTCAAGAAACCAGAAACCAGGAACCAGGAATCTGAAGAAAGCCCTGAGCGAACTCCGGCAACACATGTCCGACTAGAGCAAGCGGTAGCGGTGAGACGCGCAGAGCTGCGGGGGCGTGCCTGTTTTGTAGAGCGTACAGCGTGGAGCGTAGAGACTGGCCAGCAGCATTCCGTTTCAAGCGGCCATGTTGGAAGGATCACTGTATTCAATCCCCTATGGGTCAGGGACCAGGAAGTCCAGAAGGGACGCAGACGGTTCATGACACTCCTAAGCCGTGCCGCAGTGTCGGCTCGAGTGAGGTTCAAACGAACCAGAATCTGCGTGTCATCAGCATAGGAATAGTAGCTAAACCCATGGGAGCGAATGAGAAAACAGAGGAATCTAATATATGTTGAACGGTATAGGCGAAAGGGTGGATCCCTGTGGACCCCACATGTCAGCAGTACCAGTTTAGAGCAGAAGGGAGGAAGAAAGACCAGACCGATTGGGAATGGTCAGTCAAAAAGGCAGAGAACCAGTTTAAAAACTTGTCCAGATATCCGAGCATCCGACAAACGGGAGATCAAGATGGCATGATCAACCGTGTCGAATGCTGCAGACAGATCTAACAAGAGAACAGCATCAACACCGCCCTGATAAACCAGACGAGGCAGGTTGTCAAGTACAGAGTCAAGAACTGATTCAGTGCCCCTCCTCGGTCGAAAGCCAGACTGGAAAGGATTGAAGAACCCAGAAGATTTGAGGAAAGATGAAACAAGAGCCTCAAAAACCTTCATCAGAAATGCAGAAGAGATGCGGCGAAAATGTGCAAGCACCCCTGGATCAAGGGAGGGCGGCTTAAGCAAGGGAAGCACAAGAGCATGCTTCAAGGGACTGGAAATAAGTCCATCTTGAATCGAACCATTAACTGCAACAGTAATGTAAGAGATGAGATCACCAAGAGGTCTGTCAGTAGGGCAAGTGGAATGGCATCGGTCGAAGAGGCAGATTTGAGGCTATAAATAGCCCGAAGTATATCAGTCGGAGAAAGAAGGAAAAGAGAACCATCTAGCGTTAGATATAAGCGGTGCATGAGAGATCAAAGCCGCTGAGGAATGTCTGACAGCGGCTTGAATATCACTGCAAATAGTAGCAATCTTGGTATGGAAAAAAGAGGAGAGGGAATCGCATAGAACTTGACGGTGTTAAAGGGGAGGCAGTTTTTGTGAGTGTGGAGAGGGATTGGACCAGTACGAACAGGGCCTTAAGTTTATTTACAGCAGACTGCACCTTTAAACCAAAAAAGATTTTTTGGCAGTGATAATGGCTTTTTGATAAACTGGCTTTCCGCTATACTCTGACCATTTATCGGCCAACAAATAGCCCACACGGCACTTCCTCTCCGCCTATCTGCAGCGTAATTTAAGAGCTCTAAGTTTGTCAGAAAACCATGGCTCGGAGGAGTGGTTTCTTGCCTTGCAAAGCCTAAGAGGGGCCAGCAAGTCAGCAGATGCAGAAAAAGACTCCTAGTGAGGCTAGAGAAGAAGTGGCGCGCAGCGCAAATTGAGATTGGAGGGAGGTTACCAATTCAGTGTTAGTCACTTTGCGCAAGCAGCGCTTGAGAGTAACAAGTTTAGTAGGTGGCAAAATAGGGTCTGAGTGGAGAATAAAAAAAGAGATCAAGAAATGGTCAGACCACAGAAGAGGACAGAAAGAGGAAATAGAAGTAAGTGACTTAGGGGCACAGATGAAGTCCAAAGTGTTTCCCAGTTGGGGAGTGGGTTCAAGAATCAGCTGCGGCAGGCTAAGGTCCTTCATAAGAGAAGGAACATTTGCAACCTGGCTGGAAGAGGTGGTGTTAACAGGAAGGTTAAAATCTCCAATGACCCACGAATTGGGGTGCTTAGTCTGAAGATCAGAAACAAAATCAGGAAAGTTAGTGCAAAACGCAGTATCTGCCCGAGGCGGGCGGTTGACTACTAAAATGGAGTGTGTGGAGATAGGGGAGAAAGTAATACAGGCCTAAAGACACTCCATCTTGAGTGAGTGCTCAGGCACAGTGCACATTGTTTTATCCCAGGGCAGTAGCCCCTGCACCATAGCCCTGCTGCTGCTGCAGACTGACGCAAGGAGAAATCATCAGTCTACGTCCCACGTGTGGCCCACAGAAACCTACTTGCAGGCTATGTGCTACTATCAGTTACGGCATGAGCTCCCGCTGAATCTTCAATTTAATGCATCAGCATTTGCCTGCATACGCTCTGCCTGAAATCTGCATGCAGATTTAGGCTGCAGAGAGCAAGTGGCACGCGGTGCGCTAGCCGTTTCATCCCAAGCTGACTTTAAGAGGGCTGCCGACTCAACAGTGTTTTTGTTTACTTGGTTGCTAAGCAACCTCCGGTGACGTAACTACAAGATCCAATAGAGGCCGCCGGCAGGAGGATGCCGGCCCCAAACGCCCAAGGCCCCCGTCATAAGACCCTGAACCCAAACCGGTCGGAGCCGGGAGGACCGCTGGACCGCTCTTGAACTTTTGCCCATCCCGTCCTGCATTATTGTGGACATCTTACGCCCGCCACTTAATTACCAGTCACTACCGACCTACAACTCACCTTGGTCTTTACTGCCTCCTTGGCGCACAGATCCCGCCCACGCGTACTACTCCTTGCAGTAAGAGTTAGCTCTCATAATTATCATTGTTGTCAATGTGCCTGCACTACCTTTGTCCAGCACCTGTTGCCTTCCCCACTCCCTAGCAGACTCCCTCCAAGTGCACTACTCCACCCAGGACTCGGACACCTGCAGGCACTCCTCGTGCTGATAGGTGATCACCCCACATCTATCTCAGGGCGCTACCCTCCACAGAGCCATTGCTCACTATTCCGTCCCTATGTACGCCCATTCATCGCCACTGCCCGAGATCTCTAAAGCCCAAGCTCGAGATCTTACTGTCCTCTACCATTCCCTCCTGCTTCCCTAAACACCCTCATGTCCGACACTCCTCTAGCTCACCCTAAACCACAGAGATAACACATGCTTCAGCTGCTACCATCCCTCTCCTGCTTCTAGAGCTGTGCGCACCCGAGCCACCGCTCTCCTTTGCAGCCCATTTAATCCTGACCCATTAAGAAGGCTCTGCGCGCTGTTACCATTGCATGCTCTCTCTGTTCGTCTACGTGCACTTCAGCCCCGCTGCTGACACTATTACGCTGCCAAGCCACATTGTAAACACTGTCAAGTAATTATTTTTGCAACACGCATTGCATGCTGATGTGTAAATTGTACTATGAATTAAGCTGCCATATCAATGCACGCTGAGTTGCTCCCAAACCCTTTGTGACTAGCATCCAGAGATAAAACCTTGAAGTTGTCCATATGTATTACTCCCCCCACTTTGCAAACGAATTATAGGCAACCAATGGAGATTTCCCTTAGTGCCTCATGGCCAAACTGCCTTTTGCCAGCCCTGACGCCCTACTAGTTGATATTAGACTGTACTCGCAGCCAGCTCTCACCTAGCTTATGCCTACTTGTTACCTACACCTCAATGCCTCCAATCTTCTAACTAAAGCCCTCCATGGCTAACTTATGGCCGTTCATTCTCACCATGGCCATCTTGCAACTCGTCTCCAACACCAACACATCGATCTCATTACCCCCCTTTTTTAGCACAACCAATCTCCCAAACCTGCTACTATAGTCAGAGAGCAACAACAACCCCCTCTCTCCTTCTCAGTTGATATTACGTTATGCTACCAAGCCCACCCCAACATACCATGCTCCTTAGCGTGCAGAAATGCTAGACTTGGTTCTCGAACCACCACCAATAACACCTTGCGCAACAAGCCCCTACCTTCCAAACCCACCGTCACTGACCTTACCATCAACTACAACACGGCACCCTCACCTTCGCCGCCTGAGCCCATCCTTGCAGCATTGCCTCTTCTGTCGGAAATCTCCCACATCAAAGGAGCGCTCATAAACGGCAGGTCCCTAAGTGCTCATTTATTAGCTATAGCTGACCTCATCTCGTACAACAACCTAGACTTCTTAGCAGTCACAGAAACGCGGCTGCACCCAGCAGAAGGACCCTCTCTCATGCTTGCTATACCCGAAAATTATACAATCTTTAGAGCTGACAGAACAACCAGCAAAGGTTGTGGAGTTGCTTTCATTACCAAAATCCAACTTGGTATGAGAGAATTCACCAGCCAACCTATCTCCTCAGGAGAACTCCTCTCTGTCAAACTCACTCTATCTCCTCAGCGTACACTACTTATACACCTTATTTACAGACCACCTCGCCCTAGGTCCTCAATCGAGGAAGACATCACACATCTCACTCATAACACCAAACCCAACTCCCAAATTCTACTATTAGGTGATCTAAACCTAGGCTTTCACGACCCACAAGACTCCAACGCAAAAGCCTTACAACACTCCCTCTCGGAACTAGGATTCACACAGCATATCACCGAGCCCACGCACAGCAAAGGCAGAGCCCTAGATTGGGTAGCTGATTTAAATTGCAATACTAAAATACTTTTGAACTCCCTGTGCGCCTGGTTCGACCACCATGTCATGCACTTTGAGTTCCAGAACATGTCATTCATCACCTACTGCTCCACAAGCACCCCCGGCTACCACCAGAAACAACCGGTTGATCACCTTGGAGAACATAATCCCTCTTATCTAACCCATTACCAATACCCAAAATTCTCCTGACAAGTTCCCTGCTAATCTAGTGGACACATCACCAAAATCTACTTCAAGCATTAGACCAAATAGCTCCTCTTAAAACTAGAAAAGCCAAACCGCCAGGCCATTTAAACAAATGGTTCACATCAGACCTGAAAGCCTTACGGAAGTCCAAAAGATGCTCAGAAACCAACTGGAGAAAAAAAACCCTTGATCCAGAATAAGGAATTATTCCACACTGCCTCTAAAACCTATAAAGCAGCAATTTTGAAAATCAAAAGCGACACCTTCAACGACAGAATACTAAATGCCAAATCCAGTAACAAAGAGCTTTTCACCATCCTCAAAGAATTGAAATCACCCATTCCCCCTCCGGCGTCGTGCAACACAGATGCCCCCTGGTGTGCAAACATCGAAAAGGCTTTACTAGATAAAATTGCTCTACTGCAAGCAAAAATCAAAACCAAAATACTTACCCTTGCTTCTAAAGCCAAATCTAGCAAATACCAATCTCCCACACCCAAGGCCTGCATCCTATTTGAATTCTCATCAGTCACCACTGAAGAGGTGGGAGCCATAATAGCTGACCTTAAACCATCCAAATGTCAAGGAGACATCTACCCAGCCTCCATCATTAAATAGGATGCCAAGGAATTTGCTCCCTTCATTACATCCTTTATCAATACTTCCTTCGCCTCGTGTTCTGTCCCTAAAAATCTCAGACGCCTGGGTCATGCCCCTAATCAAAAAACCCACCCTTGACCCCAACATCCCAACAAACTACAGACCAATCACAACCGTACCGTTTCTATAAAAAATATTGGATAAAGCAGCCTATATTCAAATACAAAACCATCTTGAAGCGAATAACCTGTTAGGCCTCCGGCAATCCAGATTCGGACCAAGACACAGCATTGAGACAAACCTCTTGGATTTAAAAATCCAGATGGATGAAGCCAAAGATAATGGTAACCCTGCCCTTCTCCTACTACTTGACCTGTCAGCTGCTTTCGATTTAGTGGACCACAGTATTCTAACAACCCATCTAATCACTTCAGCCTCATTTTCACCCAAAGCCGCCGCGTGGATCCAATCGTTCCTCGCTGATAGAACCATGAGGGTCTTTTCCTCCATAGCATCAGCAGCTCCCTCTCCAATTACATGCGGAGTCCCTCAAGGCTCATGCATCTCCCCAACTTTGTATAACATTTTCACAAAGTTGTTGTTCGACCACCTAGATGACATGGACGTTCCCTATACAAACTATGCGGACGACAAGCAAATTCTCATCACTCCCTCTGGATCTTAAGAGAAAGATTCCACCTATTTAAATGAAATTACCTCAAAATCCAAGATTGGATGGCCAAGCATGGTCTTTGTCTCAATGATGACAAAACCAAGTTTCTACTTCTCGGCTCAAGGCAAGGCCTCAACAAGCTATACCCTCAATGCACTTAATTTAACATCGATGGGAATATCTTTGGAGTCTATCTCGATTCCACTCTCTCCCTCTCGACAAGTAAACGCAACAGTGTCTGCAACTGCCTATACCTCTAAATTAATACATTCATGCAGACTTCTTATCCGACACCAGCTGCTTCACCTTGGCTAGAGCTCTTATACTCTCCAAACTGGACTATTGTAACACCCTGTATTTAGGCACCAGCAAACAAAACCTTCACAAGCTTCAACTACTGCAAAACAACGCCCTCAGAGTGGCACTAAACATACCGCGGACCAACTACATCTCTCAAGCCAGATGCAACATCAAATGGCTCCCCATACAAGACAGAATTATCTTCAGAACCCTTATGATCACACACAAATGCCTTTCCAACACGCCCCCAAATACCTGGCCGATAAATTCTCCAGAAAAATATCCTCTAGGCCAACCAGAGCCAACTACACACACTCCCTTAACATTCCCAAGTTTAAGCTAATGAAAGCAGGTGACTCCAGCTTCCCAGTGCTGGCAGCTAATCCATGGAACGCTTTGCCCCCTACTCTAAGAGATTAACCTTTTCCGGCCTTCCAATGCAAAGTCAAATCTTGGCTCTTCTCACTGATCTCCCAGTGATGCATACCCTATCTCTAACCCCACACAGGCGACCTCCTAGGTCAAACGTCTAGATGATATGTAATACTGAAGATGCCCCTACTTGAACTCTCCATATCCTTATCTGTATTGTATATACCTGACTTTTTTTTGACAGTTTTTCTTCTGACATTTTTTACGAGTCAGGCCTTGTACATAAGACATTAGTCAACCTTGTAATTAAAATTCTCTATCTGCAAATATGTTATAAAACTGCATGCTCATGTTATCTAAATGCCATGACTGTAATAACTGTTGTCCACTAAGTTAAAGCGCCTAGATACCTCTGGGTTCAGTGCGCTATATAAGCAAAGAAAACTAAATAGGTAGTCTTGTAAGTAATGGCAAGAGAACCCCTCGGGTGGGCTGACAAACGATCAACATGGGCCAGATTATAATTGGGAGGTAAGGCCTGAACAATAGATGGGCCGGATGAGTCTCTCAGCCAAGTCTCTGTTAAAAACGAGAGCTCCAGCTGAGAGCTGCTCAGTCAAGAGCATGTGCCACCAATGAGCGAGTGTTGAGCAAGCTGCATTGGTAACCAGCTGCTGTGTGTACCTTTGTCAATTTGGGAGTGTTAACAAAGCCAGGGGGCCATCTGGTCTCAGCAGGCACTAGGGATAAAAGTAGGTGGCGGTCAACAAGAGCAACTGCCCAATAAATATCTGTTTCACCGTGTAAGCCCTTGCACGGACAGGCACAGGCGGGCTTGCCTTAAGCGCACGCTGATGGCGCGTCCGTTGCGCGGGCGAGTGTCGCGGCACATAAGCAATAGCCACTGTGTATTGCACCAGATGTCAAAGGTACACGAGACCCTCCTCTGCTGATTACCAAGCCGAGGAGAGAAGCTTGTCTCTTTGGTACCAACTTTGACTCTGAGGCGAAAGAAAGCCAAGCAGTTCATTACAGCCTGTGAGTTGAGGGGAGTGTCGATAAGAAACCAAACTGTGTTTAAGAGCAGCCGAAGGCTAAGTTGAACTTTGAAAAGCCAAAGAATAACTTATTAACGAAGGAGGGAGAAAACCAGATACAGAGGGGTCCGGCACCACATGGGTGCTCACGCAGGTAACTCTGGGCGATTACCCAACAGTGAATACTCCTGTAACCAGAAGGCCTTGGGAAGAGGCAAACAACGGTCAAAGTGATCATACAGGGGTCTTGTAAAATCCTCTGTATCGTCGAAACTCTTTGACGACAGAGAATTGTGAAAGCTAAGGGAAGTTAATCCTGCTTGGTGAAATTAACACATGAACAGTGTGTTTTATAAAGATTGGAAACCGTGAACCCAATCGAGGGAAGTTCACACATTGTTTGAAAAGACATTAAGATTCGAGAAAGCCGGAAGTATTGCGAGACACTGGGAAGGCAAGTGTCCCCCTTGTCATTTGGGGTCTGAGCCCGGCCGAAGGAGATCCAGGGGAGGCAAGTCCTCACCCAAAGTTCATTGAGAAAGGAACTGTGTAGTTGATTTATTGGCTACGACTTGTGAGGGGTCTACGCCCAGAAGAGGGGGGACCGATGGGTGAAGCCATCAGCCAAAGTATTTGTGGAACTGAACTTTGTGTGTGTTTGTTATCAGGCCCTCGAAGGCAAGAGACTTAACCATCGAAGAACCTGATGGCTGATACGGAACTGTAAACTTGTGCTGAAAAGGCTCGAACGTGTGCTGTGCTCCAAAGTCCCACCTTGTCCCTTACTAAAAACGTGGGGAAGGGAGACTTCAAGGCAATCACATTGTAACTTATTATTTGTGAACACCTTTTTCTTTATTTGAAACCCCTATCCCACACTCTTTCTGTATTTAGTTGTAAGGATTGACCATCGTTTTTTTTAAGGATAGGCCCTTTTATCTGTCAAGACGCCACTAGGACTGCCTTATTTTTCATTTGATGGTCGACGCTTGCTCCCATCTTAGATTTTGGTTTAGGTTAGTTGTTTTTCTACCCTGCGCTTAGTTTAATAAACACCCTTGAACTGGGATCACTAGTGTCTGTCTTTACTGTTGTCACCATGAGTTCCTTACACTACCAGCATGCTACGTGATTATTCTTTTTTAATATTGTAGCAGTGATCCTCTTGCAAGTGAATGAAGCACCTCCCCTCCACACTGTAATTGTGGCACCTGTATTCTTTAGATTAGCACACAAAGCGTAACAGGGAGCACTTTGTCCCAACACAGCAATCCGCTGTATTGCTCACCTCCACACAGGTTCTCCGACTGGATAGGGCCATGGGAGCAGCGTCGGCCAGGGAGGGGAATCACAGAACCCCATGCCCCAGCGTGATGCAGAGCAGTGTTCACATAATTCTGCGGTCCATACGAATAATGCGGTTTATAGTCATAATGTAGAAAACAATGTCGAAAACCTATACATATAATGAAAAGAGTCAATTTTTAGAAATAAAATGTCGAAAAAAAATTGTCAATTAGCACTATCAATAAATACATAAACAAGAAGAGTATCATTTACTAGGGGGGCCCCCAAACCCCCTCACCCAACACCCCCACCACCCTCTCACCCCTCATACTCAACACATTTTAATTATATATATATATATATATATATATATATATATTTATTTTATTTTTTCAAAAAATATAGAAAAAATTCGACATTATTGGTTTTCGACATTGTTTTCTAAAAAATGTTTTCGACATTTTGACTTTCGACATTATTGCATTCTACATTATGACTGAACACCGAATAATGCAACTTAGGCTGCAATCGAGAGCCCTTCTAGTCCTCTTTTCCTTCAGATTTCAGCATTGGACTAGAGCTATAATGCGACTCCCAAAATCAGCCCCTGCTGCTTCAGCAAAGCCGTGGTCTTCTGTGACCTTCAAGCCGCCTCAGGGCTCTATTGCTCACCACATCAAAAGGCAAACAGAATTTACTTTCAGCCCATCTGTTACAATCCTGCCATGCAACTTTAAAAATCACCGCTCACACCTAGGAGTATACAGTAAATGGGGGAGATGATTTCATCCTGATCAAAGGAGGAGGGGGGTCACTCGCCATGCATTAGACCAAAAATGCACTGAAAAGCTCAACAGCACCCCCTGTTTGATTAAATGTTGATACATTGTGTGATTTACAATCCTTCAGTGAGAAACCTGTAATGACGATAGTATAGTGCAGTTAGTCTAGATCCAGGAAGGAGTTTATATGTGTACTTCTTAAAAGAGACTGTTATTACACCCTGGGGTAGTATGGAACTGGATCCTTAAAGTGTTGTCCAAATGTAAAAATGTTGCATATCATTGGTTCAGTTTGTGTGCGGAGGGGTAGATGGGAGGGTCAATGGATCCTGGAAGATCACAGCAAGGCATTCAGCTATTTAAAAAAAAATCTGTCAAATTTGCCTTTCTGTGCTTTGTGTGATGTATGGTTCCGTGTGGGGGTGCATTTCTGCACGATGATTGTATACCAATTAGCAATACGTTTTGGCCCCTCTGTGGGCCGTACTGCGTAAATTCAATTACCATGCAGGAGCCCGTCTCCATTCCAGCCTCCTCTTTATTCCTCCTCTTACTTACTGCCTTTTTCCTCTCCCACCCCTCCCCTTCCTTCCCACTCCCTCCCACTGTTCTGTCTCTTCCTCTCCTTAAAGGGGCTCTGCCCTTTATTCACTCACAACAATAAGTAGCTGAGGAACAGGACTGTAATAAGAGGCACTGGTGCGTTTTTTATACTCATGAGAATATTAATTGCAGGTCACTTGTATGGAGAAAAAAGCCAAACCATCGGGACGCTGGATTTGGGTGGAGCATCAACACAGATTGCATTTCTTCCAGAGTTTGAGGTAAGCTGGACAAACAGTAAGTTTGTTAGAGACTGTAAATGTGTATATGTGGAAGGTGTATGTTTTGGATGCTTGTGTGGGGGGAGATAAGCATGCGTGACTGCATGCGTGTGTGTATTGTATTTTTCATTGAAAACGGTGACTTCTGCTGCATTTATTCCCTTTGGGCATTTGCGTGCCTGTCTTAAACCCTACTACAGTCTTATGCCTCTATTTCAGACTTCCATAAAATCCAAACTTCTCCTTTTTGGGACTTGTTGTTGAAACCATTAGTTGTTTTAATAGTCTAGATTGTCTTCTTGCTTATTGGCATTTGGCCTCCAAAATTGTGTGCAACTCTTCAGATGAGACAAGCTATTCACATCTCTTTACACCCCCTGTTTTTCATTTTCTTTCTCAATGACTGTACTCGGTTTATAAATGTTCAGGGCATCATATATGATAACCGCAATACTTCAACATCTTTGTTCAGTTGGTAGTGAAAGATGAGTGAATAAAACGGATGAATTGTAATCCATGAGTGAGAGTCATACATCTGTCACATTTCCCTGTCTGCTACTGGGACAGCAATCCCAGTATGATGACTGACCAGAGCACCTTTTCAGGATATTAAACCTGGGTTCACAAGTGGCACATTGAGTGTAGGACTGTGCGATGTGACCAAAAGGTGCCTATTGTGGCAAACCAGATGTAGGACTTAGACAGTTAAAGTTGATTCTAAAGAGGTTTTATTTAAATAGGAGCCAAAATGCCTACCTAGCCCTATTGCTATGTGGGACGTTCCCTACCCAACACAATTACAGCTAAAGGTGTGCTTTAAAGTCCAGAATATATTTCTTTGGTCCAAATCCTATCCAACTAACTGGCCCCTACCACTTTAGAAAAAATATTGAACTAAAAGGGAAATGGGAGGCTTTGCACAATTGCCTCACCAGGGTGTCACCTCGCCCAATTCATATTTGCTGTGATCAGGGTTTCAAAAGTTCATTTTTAATACCACACAATGTTCTTCCCTGTCTTTGTATCAAGTTAGGGTTTCAATTTCTCCTGTCAACAAAAACTGTCTCCTGTTGTGAACATTTACATTCCTTTGGGATTTCTGGAAAGAAAACACTTCCTCCTTTGAGGTGTTGGTTTCTCCCCAATCATCTGTGATCCGCATATAGGTTATTTCCTTGTATCCAAGTTGTTTCAGATAGAGCGGCTGTTTTTAACCTGGATAGCTTTCCCATGTTGTATTCACAATATTCGTAATTTGTAACGGTATGCTCTGTTGTTTCTCAGGCCCCTGTAATCTTCCCATCGGCTATCCTCGCGGCTACTAGTTCTTGTAGCTACGGCCCTGCATGTGCAGAGCTTGAGGACCCAGGCTCCCTTTAAGGATTTGGTCTCGCCGTCTGTTACTGGCCTCCCGGGCCTACCACAACTCACTTGTGTTATCGCCACTAGATCAAGATTCCCATCTCTGCTCCTTCTCTGACCTCGGTTGCCTGGTCGGGTGGATCGCCACCCTTCAGACGTTCGTCACGCTGTTTGCTTGCCCTCCTTGCTGCCACTGGCTCTGCGGCCAAGTGTAGCTCCGCCCCTCCAGGACTTGAACGATGCCGAGGCTTGCCTCTGTGTAGCGGTTCCCTTTCCTCCATAGGAGCTTCCATTCTTATACACGTCACAGGAATAAACCGAACAATGTTCTTCGTCGCTGAATGTGGCTTTCAGGCTGTGTTCAGCATTGTCTGTAGCTACTACATGAGAAGGATTGTTGTGTAACATAGTCGTTGCAGGAGATTCTAAAGTCTTTTCCACATCCATATATGCAGACAAGGTGGATTGGTTTGAGAGTTCCGCTCTAGAATGGGAGTCATTGTCCCCAAGAGGGAAGTCCCTCCCAGTGAGGCCCCACTTGCCCAGGCCCCTAGGGAAGGTTTTTTTATGTTGGGCTCCCCTCCCTAGCCTCAAAGGGGGTGGCTCCCTTCTGTGGAGAAGGGGCGAATTGTCCAGATTCGTCACACCATGTAGCTTTACATACAGCTTTTGTTTTTGAGTTGCTCATGTGCCCTACAGCTAGGTCCGGAGGGCTAACAGAATGTGTTACTGGACTCTGGCTTGACAACCCAACACTGGCGTCTTACACAAGGTCCCCAACTTTGATCATCCCAGAGTAATTCACAAGCCTATGTTCCATTCCAGTATATATAAGTATCAAAAGGCTGTTGGTCCTGACTAGGTCTTGAATAAGTTGTAGTGCATAAGGCTCCTTACCACCACCAGATCCAACCACTCACATGTCCATGGTGAACGGACCCAGTCTCAATCAGTATTCTCTTTACTCAGCATGAAAAACCCAAAAGACAAATATGCAGCATCATGACTCGCAGGTTAAGAAGCTTGTATGCAAAAAAATGGGCTCTATGCCATCTGCCTCAATAGGCTCTGGATTTCTCTGTGCCCCCTTTTTCCATTATGGTGGGCCTTGTCTCACACACATTCTGGATGCTGCGACAAATCGTGGGATTCAGTCACTTCTCCCCAGAGGGGAGACTTTCCATGTGAAGCTAGGAAGGTGAGCCCACTATGCAGTAATCCCCATAGGGGTGGTGGCATGTGGGACCTCACAGGAGAGACTTCCCTCTGTGGGACAAGGACTCCTGTTCCGCAGAGGAATTCTCTAGAGCCCTCTCTTCTAGAACAACCGTAACATCCATCAAACCAAGACACTATTTCTTATTGTGACCAGATCCAAGGATCAATGTAGTAAAACTACTGTGATGAAAAAGAATGAACAAACAATGTAGAGTGATCAACTAAGAGAGAGAACTGACTATAATCCTCCACTGGGGAGGACCCAAAAGCCGATCATAAAAAGAGAAGGTGGACTACTGTCCATGACAAGTGAAACCCAGGAGTTTCAAACCAGCCGAGTCTGGAGTACTGAGAGAGACCGGGAGATCCTCCATTGGGAGGAAACCAAAAGGTGCAGTTGGCAAGAAGCACTCGGGAATCGGAAAAGTCAGTTTGAGAGGAACCAAAACCACTGGAGAAAGAGCCAGTCTAGAACCATAGCGTAACCCAGGAGAGGTGGAGTGTTCAGTCTGGCAACCATGCTGAGACCTCTGGTACCGCAGAGCTGTTGAAATGAAACCGAAGGCGTGGGAGCGAGAACCGGACCTATCCTGACTATGAAGGAAGTCCCTATCCTGCGAACAGGCTCTGTGACGCCAACCCGTAGAAAACAAGGTAACGGGAACGGCGGGAGACCCGGATGGGAAGACTGGGATAAAATTTACCCTCAGCCTACTCGTCCCAGTGAGTGGCCCAAATCTAAGAAGAGTGAGAAACAAAAATATAAGAACTGGACATGGTCCACAATAAATATCTCAAGAAGAAAGACATAGAAATGGGAGGAGGAACAAGATGTTAAATATCTTATTCATAAGGATTTAAAGATCTACAGTCACAGAGGACAAGAACCACAATAAGAGCGATTCCGTATCCCTAGTAATCTCAGAGAAGGAGAGACTTTCAAAGATGCTTAAAGAATTTCCAACGCCCATGACATTGAGAAGGAGAAGCCCACAAAGAGATCAAATAGGGGAGCCAAAGACTTGGAAAAGTCCCCTAGAGGAACTAAATAAATGAATCCAAGAAATAGCAAAATAGTATCTCAATTGTCTACTAAGGCGGAGGAAACCTATCGAGGAGAAACAAGTCATTCTCCTGGTCTTTTGTTATTCTTATCTTCGTGGTAGGGACAGAGCAGCTTAGCTTTGGAAGGAGAAAGACATTTTACTTTGGACTTCTGAATAGACGAGCACCTTAGTTTGGTTAGGCAGGGAAATCCATTGATTAGGGATAGTGAGGCCTTTTCACTTATTATTTTAATGATAAAGTCAAGAATGTCAAACAGGTCTGTCTCCTTCTTCTGCCCTACCACTTTGCTTTTGCTTATTTTCTTAGCCTACGTGGATTGTTATGATGCTAATGGGGCAAGGGCAGATTTCTTGTCACAGAGGTCCCCTTCAACACTTCTTAAAGACCTACACCATTGACACTCTCCCCTCTTACAACAGCCTGTCAGGGAATATTTTCAGACTTTAGATTATTTCCTACAAGAATCCATAAACCCAAGTGGAAGTTCTCTTACGCCACCTATCAGATTCTGTCTACCCCATGTCTTGCAGTAGTTATGCAGCATCGTGTGAGGTTTTCTTTTCCAAATGAAGCCTGTGGCTCAGCCATTTATTTGCCCTGTTATCTGGAAGTTGTGGTGCTTTAGGAAACTTTTTAAATGTATATGACAGCCATTTTGCCCTCGTCAGTGTTAGATTACTCTCTTAGCTAAGTGAATTTGTAGTTGGCACAGATTCTTCGCCTCCTTTCAGAAGAGTTAGCCTATTGCCTTCTTGCTTCTTGGGTGCTTAAAAACAAATATTAAAATGTTAAGGTGTGCTTGCAAGTCTTATAACCAAAATCACTACAAGACCAAGTGGCCGAAATTTTGTTGCTGAATTCAAAGAGAAACAATAATACTTTTTACACATTGGGCAATGTTCTTTGCTTTGTAGTCTTCATAGTTGAATTGAGGAATTTAGAGGGACTTTTGCTAGACTTCTCTGGCAACGGTCAGCGCTATTAGAAAGGTTTTTTCAAAGCCGCCTTAGGGGTGTGAAGAGACCTGTCCTGAATGGATGAACTAGGTGTTTAAGGAAGGCATGGTATCAACATCAAGACAAACACAAGTGATCATAGTTCAAGGCTGTTTATTGAACTTCAAAAGGGTTTGAAAAACACCTAGCTAATCCTAAATCTAAAAATGGGAGCAAGCTACGGCTATCAAATAATAACGCAGTCCTAGTGGTGTCTTGTCAAAATAAAGGGCCCATACTAATAAACCTATTGCCAATCCTTACCGCAAAATACAAATAGTGTGGGAAACAATGTTATGCAAAAGAAACGTGTTCAAGAAATGATATGTCAGGATATTTAGGCCGTTGGCCTCCCTTCCCCTCGTTTTCAGCACGGGACAGGGCGGCACACTCGAGCTTAGCACAGTCTCTGGCTTCTCTAGCATGAGGGTGCAGTTCAAACATTAGCATCAGGGCCTTCTGTGCCCAAGTCTCTCTGCCTTTCAAAGTCTCTTCTTTCAGAGGGCCTGATGCGACAATCATTCTTTTCCTCTTAGGATTTCACATGTACTCAATTTCTCAGGTGATTCACTATTCACCTCTGATCCCCTCAGCCAGATTCAGATCCCCCTTATCACAATGCTTGTAGGATTGTCATGTATCCAATTTCTTGGGTGATTCACGGTTCACCCGATCCCCCTCACCCGGGCTCAGATCTGTTTTAACACAATGTTCAATAAGTCTCCCTCCGTCGGACTCGGACCCATGTAATTCACTTTAACACAAACTTGCTTTAACCCAAAGCTTTCAATTGATCTCCCTCGTTCAGGCTTGGACCAACTTTATCTACTTTGCCATCAACTTTCTTGACAGTATCCACATCTAAGATTTTCAATTGTACATGATTGACCTGCCGCAGGACACTTTGATGCACAGTTCTCTGCTACTCTTTCACCTTTTTAAACTCTCAGTTGGATAACTTACAGAGACGCTCAAATGAGCACACACATGGTGCCGGACCACTCTGTCAAAGGTATTGTATCCTGGTTTCAAAGCTCAGTCACTCATCTGGTGTTCAATTTTACTTGCGTTGGTTATCACATGCACTGTTAGATTCAGTACTCATTATAAAATTGTTGACGCTTGCAACCTTGGCTGCAACACCGATCGGTCTGGTATCTGTTTCCCCAACTCGCCGACTGTGTTGATGTCACTGGCGCGTCTTTGTTGTTGGAGCCAAGGACAGTACCGCATCAGCTGCCGATTCTCCCTGCCTTAATTATCGACACGAGAGGGCACCATATACCTTCGACACACAATCAGTATTCTTCAGCCTGGTTTCCTGGTCGTGCGCTTTCTATTCTCTAGGTTTCGTGAAAGTAACGGTTCCTTGTCGAAAAAAGGTTAAGGGCACTTCCCTCCTTGCGATCCCCTTCTGTTTTGCCCTCTTTCACCTTGTGTTAAACTGCCATTTTGGAACTCCTGTTTCCTTGTGTGCTTTGCTTCGCTCAGAATGTGCTCTCGTGCTCCGCCTTTTATCCATGTGGGGAAGTGTAATGGAAGTCAGGTGTGCGTGATGGTCAGTAATTGCCTGACCCTGCCAAACCATCGTATTGGGACACGTTAGGTATACTGCTCGGGTGTTTAGTCTGTTTTGTCCCATAGCAATCTGTCCGTGAGAAAGCGTTCGTGTTGTGAAAGAGGGGGGTCCCACTTGGTAGGATGGGGTGAAGGTGTTACAGGGAGGGGATGCCATGTCTCACCATCCAGTGTCCCACTCCCCGAAGACCCCTCACCCAGACTGGTCCACCCCCAGGGACTGGAACCAAAAGCAATGGACGTGTTCTGGCCACCTGGATGACAGATCCCCAGGGACTAGTGGGTGAAACACATTCAGGTTTCTCAGTGTTGTCAAAGTTACATTGAAACTCACTTTCTCAATGTGCAATATAGCAGAACAATCGGGCTTCCCTCTTAGGAGTGAAAGGACTTGTGCCAAAGTACAATTAATCCCATGCACACATACAATAAAATACACTACACATAATATACAGTAAAAAAATATAAACATTTACCTAATAGTGCATTAGAATAAAGACACAGTCAAGTAAGACTTTTAAACATGCCAAGAATGCAAGTATATAGAAAAACACAGTAAACGGATAAGTCGTAGATTCCACAACACTCCAAGAAGCAAAATATTTGAAGACCCCTAACAGGAATGTACTTGGCCAATATGAGACCCAGATCGATGGGAGAAAAACATTTTGGGAAAGAGGCCCATAAGAACAACAGTGAAATTAGTCTACTGCTACTGGACATCCTTGGGTCCCAGTTTACATCTAGAAATAAATAGAAACAGTGTAACCACAGAAGACTTCTCAGCAATTAAATAAGTGAAAGAAGCATGGAACAACCCAGCAAAGGCTCTAGATTAGCTCTAGGAGCAGGAGGGTACAAACAAGCAAGCAAACAAATGGTCCTGTGATGGAGGAAACAACTGGAAGTGACCCAAGGTGTCCCATGAAGGAGCTGAGGTGAGACAACAGGAAGCCACTCGGGTATCCAAACCAGAAAGGGGAAACCCGTAACTCAGGCACTTGGGCCAGAAAGATGTTAACTGACATCCAGCAGCTGCAGGTAAGGAAAAGTCCAGAAAGAACAGCCAAGCCAACCAGCTAGGACAGCACTAGGACGACAGCAAGAAGCAAAGGAAGAGCCCAGGTGGGATTCCACCTGCAAGGAAGAAGCAGATTGTAAAGACATAGTGGCCAGCGTCAAGCCAGTATGGGCAAACCAAGAACTTCAACAGCATCCAGTCTTCAAGCAGTCTTCAGGTAAGAATAGGGGCTCTGAGCAATACAGTCTCCCCATGATATTAAAATGCATCCAGGTGGGGTGGCGCTAGTGAGCCTACCAACATGGGCGCCTCTCCTTGAGCTCTGTCCTACCTTGGGAGCAAGCCATTGAAATCCTGCTGAAATCCTTATCCCTGTAGTGTATGCAAAGGACTGATGAGCCCTTGAGTGTCGGGTACCTAGGTTGGTGTGTGTAACATAAATGAAGAACAATTATATTATAAATAATGAGGGATTTATTAATACACTTAAGTCTTATGAATATATATATAAAAGGGGATATGAAAGGAGTCTCTGAAGGAGGATGATTCAGTCTCCCCAACCGGCACCTTCAGTTTCCTCTCCACAATTCCACATTCTCCTTCCAGAATCTCTGTAGGTTCCACACCAGTGCAGCAGCAGATGTTACCATGCTACACATCCCTCTTCTTTCTAGACACATCTTCACTCTCCATAGTCCATTAAGTAATTCGGTCTTTGATACTTTCTCCCATACCTTGATACAGAAGTTTGTATCCCAGTTGGTGCATATATTGAATTTACTAGTAAGGAAAATTCTTGGCTCACTCTATTTTCATCAACATCAATTTTGTCCACACTCTCACCATTAGCCTTACCGTTCATTCCCATAACTCTCCCATTGTTCCATACCCTTCCATCACTTGTTCTTACAGCATGTTTAAACACCTCAATAACTTGGATCAGATCCGACCACTTAATGCCTTTCACTCTCAAAGCTTCTGGAAGCGTTACTCTCACAACACATCCTACTTCCAATTTCTTGTTACACCTAAATCTTCTCTTGTCATGCCATGCTTTATTACTATTTTGTCTGTCTATCTACCGCATTACTGGTTATCACTCCCATATTTAGCACTTCAGTCATCCATCCAGGGCATAACTTAGTGGTTGCTTTTCTACCCCTGCTCAATTCAAATGGTGATATACCCGTAGTACTGTGTGGAGTAAACGTGTGCGCTATAACCACCTTTCTGGCTGCTTCTTTCCAACTCATTCCATTGGCCCATGCCCATCTAATAGCATCTTTGAGAATATTCTGTTGTATCTTTCTACTACACCATTAGCTTGTGGGTGATAAACTGCACTAGTTACATGCTTAATTGATTTTTTTCTCAAATACTGTTCCATCTCTCTGGAAATAAATTGGGGCCCATTGTCTGATAAAATAACCTCTGGATAACCTTCACAACCACATACCTCTTCCATGAAATTAATAATATTCTTGGTCGTGACACTCGGCATCATTTTTACTTCTGCCCATCTTGTTAATATATCAATCACTACCACACAAAATGTTTGACTTCCTTCACTGCATACTGGACCAATTATATCAATCCCTACTTTCATCCATGGTCTACTTGATATATCAGTCATAACCATGGGGTACTCATTACTCACACAACTCTTGTCTGACTTATTACAAAGGATACAGTCTCTTACGCTCCTTTTGATTTCTGCATCGCACCCCGGCCACCAATACGTATTCCTTATTCAACTCTGAGTTTTGGAAATGCCTTGGTGCCCTTCATGTACCAGTTCAATTATTTTCTTCCTGACATCTTCTTGTGGAATTAGTCTGTCTCCTCGAAGTAAATATCCATCTTGTACACTTAGCTCATCTGACTCTCCATAATCCTTGTACTTCTGCCTCCTTCATTTTATTGATGGGAATATGTTTACTGTTGATATTTACTATGATAAACTTCATTTTCATGTCTTTATTCATCCTTTACAACCATTTATCTTTGGGAATAGCTGTGTCCTGCAATATACATACCATTTCTTGTTGACTTTCTTCACTTTCACCTTCCTCTTGAACATTCGTAAGCCTAGATAGCCAGTCTGCAGCATAATTCCTTACACCCGGAATGTATTTAACCACTACATTTAATTCTTGCATTCTATGAACCCATCTCCTTATTCTTGCCGACCCCTTATCCAATCCTTTATTCATGAATAGTTCTACAAGTGGTTTATAATCCATATGTATCTCAAATTCTGTTCCCCACACAACTCCTGAATTCTTTTACTGCCCATATAATAGCTAAGGCCTCCATTTCAATTGTTGCATGTGACTTTACTGCTCCCTTTAACAACCGTGAAGCAAACACAATTATTTTCTCTTCTCCATCATGCAGTTGTGCTAACACTGCACCTAGACCTACGTTACTGGCATCCGTTGTAATCATTGTACTTTGTCCTCTTACATAGTTCTTCAGTGCTGGCGCAGTTGTCAAAGCATTCTTTATGTAATTGAATTCTTTCTCACAATTTACATTCCATTCACATATCACATTCATCTTGGTGAGATCCCTCAGTACGGCTGTGTGATCAGCAAACTTCCGAACATATTTAGAATAGTATTCAGCCATTCCTTGAAATGTTCTCAATTGTTCTTTATTGCTGGGGGTTGCCATAGTATTGATTGCAGACATCAAATCTGGCTTTGGTGCAATCCCTTCCTCTGATATAACATGGCCTAGATATTCAATTTGCTTCCTATGTATTTTTGACTTTTCCTTGCTTAATGTCATTCCCATCTTGTGCAATTTCCTCAATGCTTTTTCCAGTCTACTATCATGCTTAGATTGATCCTTGGCATATATAAGAATGTCATCCTGAAAGACTATACCTTCATCACCATCAAAGATGGGATGCATGGTCTTCTGAAACACAGAAGCTGCTGATATAAGACCAAACAGCATTCTCCTACATTGATATAAACCCTCCAGTGTTATAAACGCTGTCAGATGCCTTGAGTCCTTGTGCAACAGAATTTGATGATATGCGGAAGTAAGATCTAAGGTCGAAAACACTCTTGCTCACCCCATAGTTTATTTATTTTATTTATTTGGATTTGTATAGCGCACATCTGCCCAGGGGCATCGTGGCGCTGAAAGCATTCTTACTTGTTACAGGCAAACATGGTATAGATATAGATACATTGCTGAACATATATGCATGTTTATATACAGTTGTGCTTATTTACATACAGTTGTGAAAAAAGTTAGGACGGTGGGGTGGAGTTAGTTAAACAGCGTGGTTTTGAGTAGTCTGCGGAAGACATGGTAAGAGTTTTCGCTCCTAAGCGCTGTGGGGAGTGTGTTCCGGTTTTTGGGTGCTAAGTGTTGGAAGCTAGACCCCCCGGCTTTGCTTCTTTTGAATGTGGGTACGTAGGTCTGGTTGGTCATGTGTGACCTTGTGGGTCTAGTGGATGTGTTAAGGGTGATTCTTTCAGAAAGATAGGGCGGAGCCTTGGCTGAAAGGCATCTGTGGGTGATGGCCATGGATTTAAATAGTATCCATTCTTTTATTGGTAGCGAGTGGGCTTCTTTCCTGGCTTGGGAGATGTGCTCCCTTTTAGGGATGCTTAGGGCTCCTCTTAGAGCATTGTTTTGTGTGACTTGCATTTTTTTTAGGTTTTGTGCAGACGTGCCCAGGAAGAGAGCATTGCAATAGTCCAATTTGGTACCTACTGTGGCTCTAGCTACGGCCAAGCAGTTTTTGGTGGATAGGAAGGGTTTAACGGCGTTGATTATCTTCGTGGTGAGTGCGGCAGAGGAGGCTATGGCATTGACTTGCCGTGTCATGGAGAGAGTGGAGTCAAGGTATACTCCTAGCGTTTTTACTGCAGTGGAGACTGTGATGGTGGAGTTATCTATGTTAAAGGATTTGTACTGCGGTGGGAGTTTGTTTATTGTTTCTTTGGTGCCAACTAGTAGGATCTCTGTTTTGTCCCCGTTTAGGCAGAGACCGTTGGCTGCCATCCAGGTTTGGGTGGCTGTATAGATCTTGGTTAATGCTGCTGTGTCTTGTTCATAGACCCCTGTGAGAGGGAGTAGAACTTGCGTGTCGTCAGCATAATTGGTGTATGCTATGTGACGACGGTCAAAGTCATTGAACAGTGGGAGGGTGAAGAGGTTGTATAGGGTGGGTGCAGTGCAGGACCCTTGTGGGACTCCACAGTGGATGGGGGTAGCACTTGCAGAGTCTGAAAAGTCTTTCATAAGTCGTCCCTCGAGGAATGATTTGACCCAAGAGATGGCTTCTGTCGAGAAGTGGGCTTCATTTTTGAGTTGCGTGCCTAGAATATCGTGCCTAGGTCAAAGGTGGCAGATAAGTCTAGCAGGAGCAAGAGTGCCGGTTTGCCTTTGTCCATGATGTCAGTTAGTTGGATTTTGAGGTCTAATAGGGCTGATTCCGTCCCATGCCCCGGACGGAATCCCGATTGTCTTTTTCCTAAAATGCGGTTTTCTTCCAGGTATTTGTGTATAGGCAACTTTGTCGAGGCTCTTGAGCAGGAAGGGAACGGTTGTGATGGGTCTATAGTTGTTGGCGTTTTCGGGATCTAGAGTGGGTTTTTTGAGAAGAGGGCGCACCCAAGCTTCTTTTAGGCTGGTTGGGACTGAGTTTGAGTTGAAGGACGCATTGATGAAGGTTTTAAGAAATGGTGCTAGTGTTTCTACCCAGTCTTTAACTAGTTTAGCGGGGCAGGCGTCGCCTTTACAATTAGAAGGTTTGATTCTGTTGACGATGTTGACTACCTCTTTTTCTGAAACTTCTCTAAATTCGAAAGGAGTAAAGAGCTTAGTCTTTGTGTTCTCAGTCACAGTTTCCGTATGGGATGCTGATAGGTTGTGCTGAGTGAGATTTTTGTGGTGGTCTATGATTTTTGCTTGGAGGAGTTCAATTTTGTTTGAGGACGGACTGTATGGTGTTACACCAAGCTTGGTCCTTAACAATCTCTTGAGACTTAGTAGCCGGTGTGGATAGTTCCTTGAAGATGGCGAAAAGCTGTTTGGATTCAGAGGAGGCGTTGGAGATTCTTTCATTGTAGGACACGGATTTGGCTGCTATGATACTTTTTTGTATTGGGTGGCCAGTGATTTGTAGGAGGATAGCGAGGATGTGTTGGGCGCGCTTTGCCATAGGTTTAGGGCTTTGCATTTTTTGGTTCGTAATTCTTTTAGTTCTGCTGAGAACCAGGTATTTGAGTGTTTGGTATTTTTAGATTTTTTCTTTTGTAGAGGGGCGATGGTATCTATGGCAGTGCTAATGGTGGATTTGTAGATATCCGCCAGCGCAGCTGGGTCTGATGCGACAGGGAGGTTAGAAGTGAGGGTGTCTAGGTAAGGTAGGATATTTAATTTAGTGATGTTCTTGGCGCTTCTGGCCAGGGCTGGAGGTGCTGGCTTGAGTTTTTTTCCCGAGTTGTTAGGAATGGGGATGAGGAAGTGAATGAGAAAGTAGTCGGACTATGGGGTAGGTGTGATGGAGCTGATGTCGATGTCACAGTTGTGGTCAACTATCCAGTCAAGAGTACGTCCTTTGTTATGGGTAGGATGGAGGACTTTATGTTCAAAGCCCAGTTCCTGGAGAACTTGTGCTAGTGTAGTGGAGGGTCTATCTTTCTGGTCGTGGAGTCCCAGGTTAAGTTCTCCTAAAAGGATAGTTTTGGTTGTTTTAAGGTTTTCCCCTAGTAGATGTGAGAGGTTGTCCTGAAAGTCCAGTATTGGGCCTGGTGGGCGGTATACTAGACTGAGGGTGATGGTGGTATTGGGAGAAAGTGCGATCTTGGCAGATAGCGAGTCTACATTCTCCCCTAATTTGGAGCAAAGTTGTCTTATTTCTAGGTGATCTTTCACTATGAGGGCTACCCCCCACCTGTGGATAGTGTTCTGTCCTGTCTAAGGATGGAGTATCCTGATGGGATGGCTAGGGAGATGGCAGGGCTGGCGGCATTGTGTAGCCAGGTTTCGGTGATGGCGAGAATGTCAAGGTCGAGGTTGGTTAGAAGGTCATGAATTTCAGTAGCGTGGGCAGGGAGGGATCTGGCATTAATTAATGCACATTGTAAATCTGGGCGTGGCAGTGGAGGTGGGGTGGTATTCTGCCCTTTGGCTGCCTTCTTGGTGGTGGCCAGTTTGTGGTATTCTGTAGTTGGTTTGTTTACAGTTTTATCTGGTTGGGTTTGCGGTGAGGATCTGGAGCGGAGGCCTAGTATTTGATTTCTAGAGTTAGTAGCTCTGGGGTGCGTCGAGGGTGTGCTCGGTTTCTGATCTGTGGGTTTAGTGAAGAAGGATGGAAGGAAGGGTGTGGGGGTTTGAGTGCATACGGTGGGGGTGTGATGGTGGGCATGATGGGTGAGTGCAGAGCAGCGATCAGCTATCAATCAACTTTGGCTAGGTGTAGGCAACACAATGGCTAGGTATAGGCAACACAATGGCTAGATATAGGCAACACAATGGCTAAGAGTGGGCAACACAGTGGCTAGATATAGGCAACACAATGGTTAGGTATAGGCAACACAATGGCTAAGAGTGGGCAACACAGTGGCTAAATATAGGCAACACAATGGCTAGGTATAGGCAACACAGTGGCTAGATATAGGCAACACAATGGCTAAGAGTGGGCAACACAGTGGCTAGATATAGGCAACACAATGGCTAAGAGTGGGCGACACAGTGGCTAGATATAGGCAACACAATGACTAAGAGTGGGCAACACAGTGGCTAGATATAGGCAACACATTGGCTAAGAGTGGGCAACACAGTGGCTGGATATAGGCAACACAATGGCTAAGAGTGGGCAACACAGTGGCTAGATATAGGCAACACAATGGCTAAGAGTGGGCAACACAGTGGCTAGATATAGGCAACACAATGGTTAGGTATAGGCAAGGCAATGGCTAAGAGTGGGCAACACAGTGGCTGGATATAGGCAACACAATGGCTAGATATAGGCAACACAGTGGCTAAGAGTGGGCAACACAGTGGCTAGATATAGGCAACACAATGGCTAAGAGTGGGCAACACAGTGGCTAGATATAGGCAACACAATGGCTAAGAGTGGGCAACACAGTGGCTAGGTATAGGCAGCCGGGCTACCCATACAGTTATTAATCATGCTCACTGTGAGTGATCAGCATGTGCATGGCATAGTGGTGTGCTTACAGTAGCATGTGCTATGTAGCGGGCAGTAGTCAGAATAGTTAAATGTTAGGGACAGGAATGCAGAGTCAGCGGTTGGGATCTCAACAGTGTTAGCTTTGAGTTGGGTAGCGTTGGTCGGTGTAGTTCAGGCAGGGGTCCTGGCATGCGGCATGACGGCTGATGACTGAACGTGGGCCGGCTTCCGCCTGCCGGCTCACGGGATAGGCTGCAGATAAAGGCCTGGCGGCCAATTGGTGTGGTCGGGGTGAGCCTGGGGCTACTGGGATCACAAAGGCTGTCCGTTGCGGCGGGCGGCCATCTTTAAAGGCTTTTTCCTCATGTTGGGCAATGGTGTCCTCTGCAAAAGCACTGTGGGTGCACACCAGTGCAGGGCAGTGGGCCTTGGGGCAGAAGGCAGGGTGCTATTAGGCACTATGGGGTGATTCCAGGAGAAACGTAGATGGAAATCCGACGCACGTGGAGGAGTGCGTTATTGCGTGGGGTAGCATCCGCAATCATCAGGACGCTTACCGTAGCGTCGGGATGGCATCAGGCTGCCTCACTGCTCCTGCAGTGGTCCGGGGAGCTCCTGCTCCATAGAGGGCTGCTGCCGAGGGGGGCATAGGCTGAGGACAGGTCCTGGCCTTGTCTCCTCAGGCCTTGCTGAACGTGGGCCGACTTCCGCCTGCCGGCTCACGGGATAGGCTGCAGATAAAGGCCTGGCGGCCAATCGGTGTGGTCGGGGGGAGCCTGGGGCTACTGGAATCACAAAGGCTGTCCGTTGCGGCAGGCGGCCATCTTTGAAGGCTTTTTCCTCGGGTTGGGCAATGGTGTCCTCTGCAAAAGCACTGTGGGTGCACACCAGTGCAGGGCAGTGGGCCTTGGGGCAGAAGGCAGGGTGCGATTAGGCACTATGGGGTGATTCCAGGAGAAACGTAGATGGAAATCCGACGCACGTGGAGGAGTGCGTTATTGCGTGGGGTAGCATCCGCAATCATCAGGACGCTTACCGTAGCGTCGGGATGGCATCAGGCTGCCTCACTGCTCCTGCAGTGGTCCGGGGAGCTCCTGCTCCATAGAGGGCTGCTGCCGAGGGGGGTTGATAGTAACTCTTGAATGTTGGGTAGTGGGTGTCATTCAGGAATGATGCATTTGTTCAGTTCTCTAAGATCAATACACACTCTAACTTTTCCTGAGCTCTTCCTCACTACTACCAATGGTGACACCCATTTTGCAGCATCAATTCTTTCTATTATGCCTTGCTCCTCCAGTTTCTTCAATTCTTTTTTAACTTCTTCTCCCATGGCTACAGGCACATTCCTCAGCTTCTGTGCGACTGGTTTACAATTTTCCATGAGTTGTATTCTGTGTGTAATGCCTTTCACACATCCTATACCATCCTTGAATACATCCTTCCATATTGTTTCTGCCGTCATTTCATCCGATTCAATCGCATAAACAGATTCTTCTGCACTTGCATCCAATCTAACCTTAAGCCATGCTTGGTGTGTCCAGCTAAGTAAAGGTGATGCTCCCTTTTTTGATACATACACTTCCCCATCGTTGATTCTATCCTTGAACGCCAACTTTGCCTCAAACCATCCAATAATGTATATTTTCATTTAACCATTTCGGACCAATCTTTTTCCATATTTCTTCCGGCAATAGAGTGTATTTCGCCCCCGAATCCGTCATCTTTACTGGAGATCCATTTATCCTGATGATGATGGTCTTGGGACTTTCCAATTCAGTTTTATTTGCACCATCACTAACAACAAAAACACATTCTTCCGCTTCATCTTCTTCTGCACCACCAATACAATTCATGCTTCCTTGATCTAACCTACAGCATTTGGCCAGATGACCCATTCCATTGCAGTTCTTGCAGATTATTTGGATATTCAGGACTGTTAGCCCAGTGCATGGGCCTGTCACATCTAAAACACGTTCTGATTCTTCCTCTACCTCTCTGGCTCATTTGAGGTTGACGACTGTTAATGAAACGTCCTCTGTTATATCCTCCATATCCATGTCCAAATCCTCGACTCTTCACATCAAAACTGAACTTCTATGTACTTTGCATCTTGGGTTCTTCTCTCCGTTTCATCACAGAATTTTGACTGTTCCCATGACTGTTCCCATTATCAGCTTTCATCACTTGAATTGCATTGATACTGGTATCTGGTTTCACAGACGTACTTTTTACTCTATCTTCCAAAGTCTTTACACAGTTTTCCATATGTTCAACTTCCTTGGCGATACGAAGTACCACATCCAAATCAGGGTCATCTTCGGCCCACAGTCTTTCCCTAATCTTGGCGCTATTAGCATGAATTGATCGGAGTTGATGAATTGCAGTTCTTTGCAAGTTTCCTCAAAGCAGTTATATATTGTTCCGCACTTTCCCCGTTTTCTTGTGATCTCTTGCCAAGCTTATATCTTTCCAGTATTGTACTTAGCTTTTTCTCATAGTGTTCATTTAATTTGGCAATACATTTCTCATATTCATTCATGTCCACTTCTTCTGGTAAATCCGGTAAATCCTCATACTTTTCCTGCCCCGCTTGTCCCTAACAATGACTTCTTCCTCTCCACACTGTAGTTTGTTCCACAAACCACTGATGCGTAATGTTCAAAGGATTTTAACCACCTTTTCCATGGCAAGTTTGGTTCTCCAGCTTCAAGCAAAAACATGGCTGGTGCTGGGACTGCGCGCATTGTCATGTTTCTGGCCACAGGTTGATCACCTGCCCTTCTGTTGGCAATGATTACAGCAGACACAACTTGTATTGACAATGGATAGTTCCTCTTTTCCTTTTATGAAGAACAGAATGATTCCTTGTATGGTATTGTATATTGCCTGTACAATATCTCAGGCTTGGTCATAGAATACATTTCACACTATATTCCACTTTTTTTTTTTTTTTTTTACAGGTACTGGGACGAGTAGGAGCGGGAGCAGATCAGTTGATCTTCATTATCTCCTCCGAATAAAAAAAATGTAATTATTTTTTTGGGGGGGATGCCGCGTACAAATACGCGCACATCGGTTGATTGCAATCTTTCACTGTCTTGTGAGGCACATTTGCATATTTTTGTTTAAATAAGGGTTTCCAGACTGATTGGCAGCACTGCTATGGCGACCGTCGTATTTGCAATGGCCTTCTGTTGCTGTTGCCACGGTTACCCATCCAAAATGGCTGCACGTATATAATGCGCGTCACGACGTCGCGGGTCCTTTTTTCCAAAGCGTTTCATTTCCCTTTGCACTGCGAGCCCGCGTTCAGCTCGAGGCAGTGTTTACTTTCAGCACGCGGCTGGAGGGGCTCACGCGTATCATTAACGGCAGCCGTGAGTAACATCGGAGCATCAATACAAATGGCGGGTACTCAGTTTTTACTAAAGACTTGCTTGTGCAGGGACAAATAAACGGGTGTCCTTATCAAATCATGCACACTAACAGGGTTCCTTGCCGCTCACCTGTAATCTTTGATTTCTTTGCCAATCGTTCTGCTGATTAGGAGACTGCTGAGTTAAACTGTCAGCAGACGGACTTCCTCGTCACCAAGTGTAGCATAAATGAAGAACAATTATGTTATAAATAATAAGGGATTTATTAATACACTTAAGTCTTATGAATATATATATAAAAGGGATATGAAAGGAGTCTCTGAAGGAGGATGCTTCAGTCTCTCCAACCGGCTGCTTCAGTGTCCTCTCCACTATTCCACATTCTCCTTTCAGAATCCTTGTAGGTTCAACACCTGTGCATCAGCAGATGTTACCATATTACAGTGCGAACATGGGAGGGCTCGTGCTTTCCTTTGCCAGTTTTCGACGCAGCCCTTTGAGCAGGCCGGAGGCAGATGGTGAGTGAAGCTGGCACACACAGACTGGTGCTGACTGAGGAGGCTGATGGATGCGGGTGCCGGATTGTCAGGACCTTGGAGTTGGAACTGATGCGACAGGGCCATAGCCATAGTTTGTCCCGCAGAGGGCACACTCTCTGATCAGAATTATAGCAGAGCCGGGAGCCCGAGTGAACTCTACACGACCTATGCTGAGGTGGCGGGGCCATAGCATGGAGTTGAGGTTGAAGATTTGGGTGCAGCAGCAGGGGCTGACAGAGGGTCCTGCATGCCAAATGTGCTGACGGGCGTGGTGGTGAACATCTGGTGCTCCAGTGGAGAGCCGGTACATCTTTCCTAGCCTGTTGTAGCAACTCGGGATGTAAGCGGCTGAAAGGATACTGGAATGCTCATTTGGCTGCTGGTAACCAGACAGACCTGCAATGTGGAAGGGCTAATCGCACAGAGAGGGCTGCTCTGGAGTGCCAGATGGCCAGATTGGAGTGCAGACCAAAGATGCACCACATCGCTGAGTGGCAGGGAGAATTCACTGGTGGCCTGTGGTGGGCAGTTAGAAGTGCTTCTGTGGTCTTTGGGGCTTTAGGGATCGAGGAAGACATTGAATGAGTGGGAGGCGCTGGCATTTAGCTAAGGACTGTGCTTGGGCTATAACGGATAAGGTGTAATTCTTGGTACGGGTGGAGTAGGCCCAGGGGCAAGATGGTTAAAGGCCAACAGCAGAAATTGGAGTAATGTATGGGGGGCAAAGTTAGACAGCCCAGACCAAAAATACCCCGGGTGGAAGAAGGTAGAGACCCGGAACTGGTGGAAGAAATGTGACAATGGGAGGATTACTAGACGCAATACATGACTCAAGAACTTCCTTGGAGCCCAAAGTACAGTCGTGTCTGTTCAACTTAGGCTTTTGAGGGTGTACTTCAAGAAAATGGGGAAACAAGTGACAGAGGTGGAACAAAGAGTGGGTGAGGTGGAGGACATGGTGACAGTGCTGCAATCCCAAATCAATGCGCTCACTGTAGCCACAAGGGCACTGGAGGTTTGAGATGAACACTCGAAAGGCTGCTCATGGCGCAGCAAATTCACATACGTGGGGTCCCCAAAGGAGTGGAAGGCAGCTCTTTGTGGAAACCTTAAAGTTTAGGGGTCACTCAATGTGGTTCACCTTTTAGAGGGTGCATAGAGTCCCTAGGAAGAAAACCCTCAGTGGGCACCATACCTCGGGCCACAGTGGCGAAGTTGTTACATTGTTGTGACTGGAACACAATCCTTAAAGATGCAAGGAGAACCACAGTCTATAAGGTGGGTGGCATGAGGATCTTGGTCTTCCCCGATTTCACGCAAGAGGTACAGAAACAGCGTAAATCATACAGTGTGGCAAAAAGGAGGCTGAGGGCACTTGTATACAAATACATGATGTTCTTCCCGGCAAGATTGAATCTGTTGGAAGAGGGTCGCTCCTTCTTTCAATGACCAAGTGAGGCGTGGGACTGGTTGGATGCTGTGCCTTCGGGTATTCCAGCCCCTGAGAAGGGGAGTGGATGAGGACCCAGATTAGGTGGAGGTGCATCTCGTCTGCCAAGAAGCTCTTCAACAGAGGCGGGCACGGGGCAGATTTGTTAGGGAGGTGTGAGAAACCTGAAGATGTCTCATCCGCTAGTCCCCAGGGATCTGTCATCCAGATGGCCAGGAAACGGCCATCGCTTTTGGATCAGTTCCTGGGGTGGACCAGTGCTGGAGGATCACCTGGATGAGGGGGTGTTTGGGGAATGGAAGTGGGACACCGGACGGCAAGACCTGGTATCCCCTTCCCTGTAACAGCTTTTCCCATCCTACCAGGTAGGATACTTAAGAATTCAACCCCCACCCCCTTTCCCGACACAAACACTCACGGACAGCTCACTGTGAGAGAAAACAGACTAACACCCGAGTCGTATACCTGACATGTCCCAACACAAAGATCAGGCAGAGTCAGGCAATTACTGATCATTACACACACCTGACTTCATCACACTTCCTCACACAGATAAAAGGTGGATCACGAAAGCACACTCCGAGCAATGCAAAGCACACAAGGAAGCAGCAGTTCCAAGATGGCGGTTTAAAACGAGGAGACAGACTGCAAGACCGGAGAGGGTTGCAAGGAGGGAAGTGACCTTGACCCTTTCAGACAGACATTTCTTTCATGAGCCTTCAAGAGTAAGAAAAATAAGACCTGGAATTAAAGTTGAAGAAACCTGCATTGTGTGTCAAAGGTACCCAGGGCTCTGTCATGATGCCTGCCCCCGGGAAACCAGATCCGGCCCAGCAACCCCGGAATCAGGCATCATGCCATTTTGAGCACGCCCAAAGACCCCAGCTAGGGGCCGTTTGGGTGCAGTCCTGGCGCCATGGGCGCCAGGCTCATAGTAGAAAACCCACCTGACGCAGACCATGCTGCAAAAGGCCTCAAGCCAAATGAGGCTTACGAGGGACTATTTTGCCTGAGGGACTACTTTTTACTCGGGTGGGGCTATGGAAGGATACTTACCTGGGACTTCTTCCAAGGCTATTTAAACAACGCCCGATCAACAGCACACGCTTCGCGTTATTCTGCATTCAGCAGTGTAACGCTCACCGTGCCTTCAGCAGCTTCCAGTCTTCAGCCACGCCCGCTTCAGTCCAGGACCACCTGGAAACGAAAAGAAAGAAGAGGTTTAAATTTGAAACCTTACTTGAATCCTTGATCCATCGCGCCGTCGATCTTGAAGAGAGAAGTCATCGCACGCGCGCCACCACGCACCTTGCAGCGCCGCGCTGAACTCACCATCCAGTGCAGCTTTTCCTCACTCCATCGTGAACTGTGCACTTCCAGACCGCTCTCCGATATCTAAGGGGACAAGAAAAGCCAGGTGAGCAAGGGAATGCAAAAGGGCAATACAAGCTACCCCCAAAGATTTACCGGATTACCACAGGGGGGTACTCACCTCATCTCGGGTCGGCGCAGTTAACTCTGCATCACCGCCGCACCCCGGCCCCTATGGGGAAACCACTGGACATTACAAGCTACCCCCCAAAGACTTACCTGATTTACCGCAGGGGGGTACTCACCTCATCTCGGGTCGGCGCAGTTAACTCTGCATCATCGCCGTACCCTGGCCCCTAAGGGGAAAACCACTATAGACTTACCTGACTCTCACCAACTGCCATTTGGACTCTTCGTGGTGGTTAAACCGGCAACCTGCAAGGAATCGGAAAGAGTGAAGATCAGACATTTGAACTCTTACAAACTATTGGATTCTAGAGTCCATACTGGAACTCGCCAATTCCTCCACGCCAGTGAAGTAACTGGTCGTCTACGTGCCCCTGCGCTCGATGCAGGATGGAGAGCTCATCTTTCCAAACCATCAGGTGAGATTAAGAGGGAACATCAGGAGTGGTCAGTGGGCAGACAACGGGAGTGGAAGGTGGGTTAACGCTCAAATTACGGGAGGTTAATTCCCTTTCTCCTTTGCAGAAAGATATTCATACGAGCCGACAAACGAAGTTAAGTGGGTCTGTCCAGTCAGTCATCTCGGCTCTACGTGGCACCAGGCCAGTCCAGATCGACGCCCTCGTGGGAATCAGGAGAGCGTAACAGGCTCTCCTGCGTTGATAACCAAGGCATGGAGGAGCGTTTGCCGCTGTGGTACTGTCCTTGGCTCTGACAACAAAGCAGCGCAGTAAAGTCAGCACAGCTGGTGAGTCAGGGAGACTGATACCAGATCAGTCTGTGTTAGAGCCAAGGTTGCAAGCGGCAACATTGCATAGAGAAATCTGAAGAGAGCAGTGTGTAAAGCGTATGTGACAAACGACTCAAATAATTAAACAGATGATTGACTGAACTTTTGAAGCCAAGACTGATACCGTAAACAGAGTGGTCTGGCGCCACGTGGGTGCTCATTTGAAAGTCTTTTAGGTATCCAACTGAAAGGTGTTGATGTAAAAAGAGATTGTAAAATCAAAGTGGTCCTGCATCAGATCAAGTTAAACCCTGTGCACATTCGAAAGTCTTTGATAGTTGATGCTACCTGAAATTGGTTCGAGCCTGGGTGAGGGAGACTAATTGTGTAAGAGAAAGGATCTGAAGCCGGCTGAGGGGGATCCGAGGTGAACCGTGTGTCACCCGAGAAAGAATATTCTATGAACATTGTGAACGAGGATCTGAGCCCTGAAGAGGGGGATCCAGGGTGAACAGTGAACCACCTGAATTGAGTACTTGTAAGAAGAGCTTTTCATTTGTTTTGTTGCATCACGCCCTCTGAATCAATAGACTTTGATGGATAATGAGACTTAGGGACAGAAGGTCCTGATGCTAGTGATTGAACTGGATCCTCATGTCAACGAAGCCAGAGGTTGTGCTATGCTTGAGTGAACGCCTTGTCCTGTGCTGAAAATGTGGTGAAGGGAGGCCAACAGCCTGAAGATCCTAACATATAATTTTGTGAACACTTTTCCTTTTCATGAACACAACCCCTGCACTATTTGTATTTAGAGGTAAGGATTGGCAATAGTTTTTCTTTTTAGTATGAGCCCTTTTATTTTGGCAAGACACCACTAGGACTGTTTTATTATTAGTTGATAGCTTGCTCCCATCTGTAGATTTCGTATTAGCGTTTATCATACCGTTGTTGAAGTTCAATAAATACCCTTGAACTGTGATCACTTGTGTCTGTTTTACTGTTGATACCATGCCTTCCTTACAGAGGATGGCACACTGGCTATGGGGAAGGAGGTGCATCCCCAAGGAACTGGATGTGGGGACATGGATGACACTGGTGGTAGCATTGACTTGACTATACTTGGACTGGAGGACACTGGTGGCAGCACTGACTTTGCTACGCTTAGGCTGGAGGACGCTGGTTGAGAAATGGGCCAGGCAGGGTCCTGTGTCTCTGTGCATGATTGTATTGGAGCAGTCTGTCACTCTGGCGTGTTTTCTTTTCTCCAACTCTGTAATAATGGAACAGGGGGCTCTCTTGGGTATGTGCTCCTATGTGGAAGTTGGGGCTTACATTTTAGGTTACTGTGTTCTGTAATTGGGGTTGTTGATATGTGGAGGTACATGGGGTGTAAATGGAGGGGTGCCTCCTTGGTGGGTGGCAGGTGAGGTCCACCTCTAGTATTCTGCCCTTCAGGCTTGCAGTTGACGAGTGAGGCTGTAGAGGTGGAGTCTCAGATTGAGGCGTTAGGGAAGCGGTGGTGGGGGTTCTGGGTTTGGGGCTGATGGTTACAACCAGTGTTGAGATGGTTAGGTTGGGTTGGGCGAGGGGAGGAGCCGAGGGAGGGGGGCGGTTTGAGGATCTGAGTGTTCTCGGTTAAGTTGTCAAACACACGATTTTCCAGATCCAGGTTCTAGGAATGGAAGCTTTGGAAATGTGTAAGCGAGGATTGACCCATGGCGCGCTGAATCTCAATAGTTGGAATGTCGGAGGGTTAAATAATGTAGTGAAAAGGGGAAAGATTTGCTCCCATAATGTTAGGCATACAGTGGATGTGGCTTTGTTGAAGGAGACCCGCCTGAACACTCTGGTTGGGTGCGCTGTGGACTCATTGGAAGGGTAGAGTGGTTGGTACGTTCTCATCCTACTCCAGAGGGGTGTGATATGGATGTTCTGTTGTGTTAAAGATATTTATACCGCACACTATCACCACTGGAGTGGTCCCCTGGCGCTCTGGTGGATCTGAAAATCAAGAGGGTATGGTAAGTTGGTAGGACTGAGCAGGAAAAAGCGCAAGAGATCTGTGCTGTTGGCAGGTTCGGTTTACACTGTTTGCCGAGCGTAGGTGTGATTTTTTTTCAGTCAGTATTTCTCTTGCTGTTGTGCGTGGCTATGTGTGGTTTGTTTCGTCGTTGCGGTGAAGTGCATGCGGTTTGTTGTGCAATATAGGTATGGTTGTGTTTTGTTTAGAGTTTGAGAGGTGTAAGCAGAGGGATGAGTTTTTTTTAGTGGGTTGGTCAGTGGTGTCACCCCATCGTACCACCTCTGTTTTGGCCACCTGTGGTACGCATCCCTGCCAGTGTTGCGTATTGTGGTGTGCTGGGGGGGGGTTCTCACTCATGTATTCTGTGCAGAGTTGTGGGTTGTCTGCAGGGCTATTTAGTGGTGATGTCTTCCCCCCCCATCATGTTCGACTGATGACTGTCTACACTGCTTTGGCCCCTGGCAGAACCTGGTTTGCAGCTGCCATCACCTTGCTGGGCCCCATGAGGGGAGTGGGCCTGTTCCCTGGGGCCCATGGTTGATCTGTTCAGTCGCCACACTTTGCCCTTCAACTCTTATGCCCTCTCTCTGTGGTTCAACCTAGGACGCTACCATCTCTCTCGCTAGCCTACGGTAGGGCCCTCCATGGGAACCCTGCTCTTCCTCCCACTCTGAAGTCTCTACAAGACCCTGCATTTGTCGTGGAATGGGACGTGTGGCAATTCTTTACAATTATATCCAAGTCTGGTGCATGGCTACATTTCCTAATTCTCTCTAAGTGTGATGCATGGTTAATATTGACAGCTCTATCTAGAAGTAATGCATGGTTGAACATTATTATTCTATTTGCATGTGACACATGTTTATTTTTGTTCTTTTTTAAATAACTTTATTAACCTTTTATATAACCTATGGACATTTTTGTTGTTAATCCTCCTCCCCAACTCCCCCTCCACCCTTGCCCTGTCAGCTTACCCCACCTGTTGCAGTCTTGCGTTGTGCGTCGTTATCCATCCGCTTAATTCCGATTTGTTCTTATCTACATGAGTCGTCAGTTCTGAGTCACCTGTGCGCTAGTATCTTGTGTTGATGCCCATAGTTCTTGTAGCATTACCCTCCAAGAATTCAATTCTGTATTTTGCTCACCCTGTCCACAACGAGCCTCTTCTTGCCAAACAGAGGTTTCCGCCTGTGTCCAATTTTGAAGGTCTCCCCATCACCATCGTGCCTCTGGGCTTCTATGTGTCTTCCAGTTCATCGCAATCCTGTGTTTAGCCAGAATGTATGCCAAATCTTTCAGTTTGTTGATGTGCCTTGCTTGCTTCGGTCGTGGGAAAATGCCAAGCAGGCGGGCCTTGAGGGATTGTATGTCTAGTGTTATGTCTGTTCTGGCTAAAATTTGTGCTATATCCTCCCAGTATCTCTGTATGCTCCTGCAGGCCCAAAACATATGGACCATATCTGCATTCACTAGCCCGCACTTAGGGCATTTTTGTTTCACTTCTTTGTGAAAGCATGCACTTGACCGCAGGGTCAGGTATGCTCCGTGCATCACGTATAGTTGTATTAATTGAAGTCTCCCATTCCTAGATGATGTTTTATGGTAGACTATCGCTCTACTCCATTCGTTGTCCGTGACTGGCGTTTGTAGGTCCTCTTCCCAACGTTGTCTGGTCAGCGCCAACTCCTTTGTGCTGTGAATAGTTCATTCAATCTCAATACTGCGTGTCCCCCATTATGAAATGTTGTATAGTGTTTCCAGCACTTCATTTTGTATCAGTTCTCCTGACCCTTCTGGCCATGTCTGCCTCAGCTTCTTGAGCAAGGTGGCGGGTAGTAGATATTGCCCTTTATGTAACCCTGTTTGGGCTATGAGGGTAAGACAGTCTACTGGCTTTCCTTCTTATACCAAGTCACCGATTGTCGCCACCCCCTGGGGTTCCCAATATTTCCTAAACACCTTCCGGATTTGCGCTGCTCCTCCTAGTGGTATTTGTGGCGAGTAGGGATTTTTGATCTTTAATAGCCTCCAGGCTTTCTGCCATATCCTCTTCCCCAATGACAGTAGGAGCGGTGGCTTATCGAACTGTCACTGGTATCCGTATCACCTCCTTCTTAAAGAAGGGGGCACACGCTGGTCCCAACAAGGGAGTATCCTGAGTCAGTTCGTCAGACAGCCACCCTGTGACAAACTAATTGACACACCACAAAGTACATTTCAAAGTTGGGTATCTTGATGCCCCCCTGATCATGTGGTTTCTGCAACTTTGATAGCACCAGCCTACATCTGGAATTGCGCCACAATAACCTTCGGCACGTGGTATCTGGTTTCTTTAAAAAGTTGCGTGGGATGTTATATGGGACATTGGTGAAATAGTAAAGGAGCCTTGGGAGGGCCGGCTACCATCTTTAATAGTGCTGCCCTGCCCATCAATGAAAGAGGTAGTCTCATCCAGAACTGCATGGACTTACTAATTTTATCGACCGCCTCTAGTGTCTTCCTTATGTGCTCTTTATAGGGGTCATGATAGATGGCTACTCCAAGATATTTAAATGATTTGATATGCCATTGTAGTGGGAGTATCAGTAATTAGTTCCCTTTGATATGTCTGTATCCTGCCAATGGGAATAAACTTGATTTCTGCTTACTGTTATGCCTGACAGGTCTGTATCGATCCAGTACGTCTGTAATGTATTGTAAGTTTGTTTATGGATGTTGCAAGTATAGAAGCATATCATCTGCATACAGAGAGATCAGATTCCATCTGCCATGTATTTGTATCCCCCGCTTCCTGGTATTCTTTAAAGAGGTATACTGATAGTTTCTAGTGCTAGAATAAGCAACATGCGGGACCATGGACACCCTTGTCTCGTGCCTTCTCTAGCACCCACTGTTCAGAGATTTGGTTGGCTTGTTTTCACTCTTGCAAGTGGTGTAATGTATAATAACTGCACCCATTTGATATATGCAGGCCAATACCATATTTCTTTAGAGTGGCGAAGAGCCACAGCCATTTGATAGAATCGAACAGCTTGATTGCATCCAGTGATGCTATGGCATCTGGCTCCATACAGTCCTTTGTTTGGTCTATGATGTGGTGCAACCTACCCTGGTTCCACGTGATATTTCTATTCGGCACATAACCGGTCTGATCCGGGTGTATGAGCCCATCTATTATTGTTTTAAGTCTGTTAGCTAGTTAGTATTTTCCTGTCTTGATTTAATAGTGACAGTGGTCTATAGATCCAGTCTGAGTCGGGTTTATTTGGCTTGAGCAGTGGAATGATTATCGATTCTCGCAGCGTTTCTGGGAAAGTTCCTACTTGAAATGCCTCATTTAGCATTGCCAGAAGCGCAGGTAGGATATCTGCGCTATATTCTTTGTAAAACTCACTGGGCAGCCCGTCTGTGCCTGATTTTTTTCCGGTCGGGAGCCCTCTGTAACGCTCACCTGGTATCCACGGGGATGTCACTCAGCCTGTTCTGACCTCTTACGACCTCAAACCCTTCCCTGGAGTCTACTCGACTGGAGACTGGGCCTGAAACACAGGATTGGTAGAGTTTAACTCCCTATTGTTTCTGTGTGCTTGAACCCCTTCTTCCCCGGGGGTCCAACCCTTCCCTTTGATCCACAGCTCACCTTGTTTTCTTGGAAAGTGTGCTCTCCGTCCTGCTTTCAGCGCAGGGGCGCGTTGATTGATGCAGGCTCGTTGCTACCTAGTTACTTCAATGGCAAGAGTCCGACAGGTAAGTATAATGAGTCTTTTGAACAGTTCTCTAACTTCGTTCCTTTCCTTCCTTAGATGATGGCCGGCGTCCGGGGATGGCGACGTGCTGCTGAGATGAGTAGGGCTGAAGGTGAGTGAGAGTGCGATGCGTGATGCGACCCTTTCGTATTTGTATTGAACTGAGTTCTTTTTTTGTACCTTTTAGGTGCGCAATGTTTTCAGCGTGGATGCCGGTTATGAAGAAGAAATGCGGTGAGTAAGCGCAGTATGCGGCGCCTCTAGATGTTTCCACGCTAACCTGGAGTGTCTTTTCCCTCTTGCAGATGGATGAGAAGTTCCGGAAGCAGAGTTCCCCCAGAGCGGCTGGGATTCAGGTAAGCGTTTGAAGCTCATACAGTCTTTAAAAATAAGCGAAGATTTGCTGAATGCTTACTAATGCCTTTTTTCTGTTCTTTTCCCTTTTCCTTAGGAAGCGGCGTGCCAGGATGGGAATGACACCGCCGAAGATGCCCGCAGAACAGAAGGAGCGATGAATGATGGGCAGAAGCGCTGCAAGCTAAGGCTGTTCCTAACGGTGTCCTTGTTCTTGCAGGAGCTGAGCGCACAAGAAAGATGCAGACCTACTGGAGACTGATCCGAACACGGTGAGTGTCACGCTGCAGGTGCAGAAAACGCAAAGCATGTTTCTCAGCCTGGGCGTGGCTTAAATAGTCTCTGGATATCCCAGGTGTCTCTGGGCTGAACCACACCCAAAAGACTAGACTGCACATGCAGTTCTGGGAACCGAAATATGTGGGAGCATCCATCTTGTCCCCATCAATGTACTACAAGTCCAATCCCCAATGTTATCCTATGGGAGTGAGTGAGTGAGTGAGTGGTGCCACAAGCGCCAAGTCTGACTCCAAATGGGTCTTTGGAGAGATGGAGAGGCCCTTGAGGGCCATGTAGGTGATCGTGGCCTGGCTCCAGCCTGACATCTTGGAGGGCTGGGGACATGGGGGGCAGGAATCATGACACCCACTGATGGTGCCTTTTAATTCTTCTAGGGTTATAGGGGCCTCAAGACGCTCCGCCATCTCTGGGTCTAATTTGGGGAGGTGTATGTGCGCCAGGGCCTCGTCTATCTAAGAGGGTTGTGTTTTTGCCCGCTCAGCGTACAGGATTTTGTAAAATTCTAGGAAGCATTTGTGATCGAATTTATTGTCTCATGTTTTGCTTGGCTTTTATATAACCAGGCCAGCAGCCATCTCGGTTTGTCGCCTTCGGCATTCTTTTTCTCGATATGACGCATAGTTTAATGTACCCAGCCTATCCCAGTGTTTTAAGGCATTCTTGCTGCAGCCTAGCAGTCTCACGGGCCCGGTCGTCGGCTGATCTTTTTATCTTGTCTATTCCTTCCAGCGCAGTTTCGGCTTTAGCTAGGTCCTTTCTTATTGTTGCGCGTATCCCACCTGCTTCTGCAATTGCTACTCCCCTAATTGCCACCTTAAAGGCTCCCCATAGTGTTCCTGCTGATGTCACACTCCCCATGCTATTTGCAAAATAGTCTCTAATGCCTGTTCTCAAGTGCTCACGGAAGACCTCATCTTTGAGGGATTTGCTTCTGAGCTTCCAGGCCAGAATGCACGCTCTGGGAGGGAGGTCCTTCCGTTGGACTTTTAACAATGCATGATCTGACAATATACGTGCCTTGTACTCAGCCGTCGTGAACTCGCAAAGTGTTTCTGCTCCCGTAAAGACATATCTAGCCTAGTAAATAAATCTTGTGGGGCTGTGTAGTGTGAATACCCACGTGCCCATGGGGGGAGGGTCCTCCATATGTCCCCCATGCGAAAAGCCTGAAGCAGGGTGGACAGGGCTTTAGCAGCAGGGGTTGGGTACGTGCGCGTGTCATCTGTTCTATCTAATCGCGGGTTGAGTGTACAGTTGAAATCCCCCGCCCCCATATGAGTGTACTGTTTCTATATGGGGACAACTTGAGTACAAGGCTCGGAAGTAGTCTGCGGTGGCTTGGTTCGGAGCATAGATTTTGACTACACATACCTCCTCTAAATACCCATGTATTATGATCATTCTACCCTCCTTGTCTCTGACTGTTTTAAGGGCCCGAAAAGGGACATTTGGTGCAATCCACATCAGCACACCTCTGGCGTATGCAGAGTACGGAGAACCCAGTGTGGTGCCACTCCACCTGCTCGCTAGGGCCGACTACTTCTCCTCAGTGAGGTGCGTCTCCTGTAGGAGTGCTATATCCACCTTTTGGCGGTACAGGTATTGCCTTATTCTGTTCCATTTGATGTAGCTATTAAGACCCTCTGACATTCCAGGAGACTATTCTGAGCTCCTCGGTCGTGTGTGCCATGTACTGCGTGTGTTTATTGTCCGCACCGGACTGGCGCATGTGTGACGTGTGGCGACGTAGGCTGACTCCCAAAAAACCCTGCCACCCTCCCCCCAACTGTTGCCCAGCTCTGTCCCTTGTGCTCAGGCATATCCGCTTCTCGCTCCATTCCCAGTCGTCCTACCGCTGGTGAATGAAACGCAGCAGGCGGATACATAACAGCTAGTATCCGTGAACTAACTCCTAATTTGGGTGAAAGTCGCTCTTGTAGTGTGCCCCTTGCTACTGGGAGGCTGTGTTGCTGCTGCTTCGTTCTTCCTGCTCTTTATCAATAGCCTTAAGCCAGTCGTCTTGTGTGAAGTGTCCACTTAGTGCTCTATCTTCTAAGGGCATGTCCTATGCTTATTCACACATTCTTGTGGCTGCAGTTTATTCTTCTGTTCCAGTCAGAAGATTTTCCGCTTCTAGCCATTTATGTGCTTCTTCCGGGGTTCCAAAGAAGGCCACTCTGCTGTTCCGTATGATCTTTAACTTGGCGGGATACAGCAGAATGTATTTGAGATTGGCGCTGCAAAGTCTCCTTTTCACTGAGGTGAAGTGCATCCGTTGTTTTTGTACTTGCAAGGTGTAGTCCGGGTACTGTTGCAGATGCCCTCTGTATTGTGCCACCCTTCCTGAAGTGTTCCAGGATCGACTCTCTATCCATATAATTCAATATGCGGGCTATGATTGGGCGCGGAGGGACTCCCGGTGGAGGTTTTCTGGCCAATGATTTATGTGCGCTTTCTACTGTGAACCACTGGGAGAGGGAGCCAGATCCTATTTCTTGTCGGAACATGTTTTCAATTAAGTCTGTAGGGTTCATCCCTTCCTCGCCTTCGGGAAGGCCGATAATTCTAACATTGTTCCTTCTCGCTCTACCCTCTGCATCTTTAACTCTTCCTTCCAGGTTCTTCATTTGTTGTTGCAGTGTTGTAATATCTGCTGTGGATTCTTTCAGGCTTACTGTGTTTTTAGTGGCCTGTTTTTCTAGCACCATTGTTCGTTCAGCTAGGTATCTGACGTCTTGGCGCAGCCGGTAGACGTCAATGCTAATGGCATCCATTTTGGTTTTGAGCGCAATTTTCAGGGCTGCGATGGCTGCCAGGACTTGCTGCTCTCCTCTCGCCTGTACTGGCTCCTCCTGTTGCCCCGGGTCTGATGGCGTGGTCATAGCGCTTATGTTTGTAGGTGTCGCAAAAGTGTCAAGCGTAGGTTGCTTGGATTTATTTTTAGCGGCTTTGTGCCTTTTAAATGTTGATACACGTTCCCTGGTATCAATATGCTATTTTTGTGGGGATTGGGTCCTCCAACGTATTCCATATCTATGACATGTAATCACCACAGCTGTGCTGCTTCAGAAACATTTTTCGGCGTCTGCGTCCTGCGTCGATGACGTTGATGCGCCGTCGTCGACCTGCGTCGATGACGTTGATGCGCCGTCGTCGAGGGCCTCGTCCGACGTCATCCGATGTGGTAAGTAGGACGCACGACGCCCGTAGCCTCAGTTCCGTTTTTTCCGCGAACGTGTTGCTTCGTGAATTTCGGTTAACGCCTTGACTCTTTGGAGTTCTGTGCTTCTCGGTTCTTCGAACCTGTTCGTTTTGTGAAAATCCTTTGTGTGAAGATGTCTTAGACCCTGCGTCCGTGTTTCAAGAAGTGCGGGGAGTGTGGGTCCAAGATGTCGGTGACGGACTTGCACGACGCCTGCCTCTGGTGCCTCGGGGAGGCCCACGACACGGATGACTGTATCGACTGCCAGTCGCTCACGTCCAAAGCCTTACGCGAACGTAAGAAGTTGTCGGTAGGTCGGGTGTCCAAGCCCAGGAAGTCGAAGTCTGCGGGGCTTTCGACAGATGATTCGAGGGGTGACTCTCCGCGTCATCGTCGGAAGTCTCGTGGGTCTCCTTCTAGGAGTCGGTCTTGCCACTCCTCAGCCTCTTTGAGGCATTCTTGGAAGCGCCGACACCGGTCTTCTTCCAGGTCCTCTTCGGAGGACTCTGCCCGGCACGTCGCTTACCCCACCAGCCGTGCGACGCCGGAGGAATGGGCTTCCTTCGGGAAGAAAATGCTGGCGATTCTTGAGTCGCAGGGTACTAAGCCGTCCGCGCCCCCGAGTGGGGTCGGTCGTGAGAGGTCGAGAGACACCGCTCGCAAGAGTGGTCGGCACGAGTCACGGGAGAGGTCCCGTTCGGACAAGGAGACTCGTTCTCGACGTACCCGTTCCAGGTCCTGGTCCTCGACGCATTCGAGACCGCATGCACCTGTGAGGTCTTCGAGGAAGACATCGACGTCTGAGGCGTCGAGGGCGTCGACAGGCTTTCTCGAGGCTACGAGGAAGTCGTCGAAGCCGTCGACGCTCAGGTCGTCGAGGGAAACGCTCGGGGTTCCGGCTTCGAGGGCTGTGTCGACACCGCCGATGCTGGAGGCGCTGCATCTGACGTCGACGCAGATTTCCTCGACGCTGATCCTCTCGGCGCCGATGCCGGTTCTCTCGACGCCGGCGCCGATTCGCTCGACGCCTTTCGTGTCGGAGGTACCCCGTGGCACGGGAGAACCCCCTAGGAAGGCTCTGGTTAAGAGCAAGCACTCTCGTGTGCCTTCTTTTCGCCACCTGGACTATATTTCAGAGGCGGATGAGGATTCTGATGGCCTGGTTCCTAGTCAGGTTCCAGATGAAATTGTCTCGGCCCATAGACAGTTTGACGATTTGAGACAGTCGCTGCATGATGCCAGTGGACTGGACACCTCTCCGGAGGTGGAGTTTTGTAGGCCTGAGCCTGGCTCTCATGCCGATTCCTCGTACCGGCGCCTTATGGCTAGGGTTTCTGAGTACTTGGGATGGTCTGCTCCCCCAGGGGAGTTTGTGCAGGATGATCTGACGGTCATCCTTGATGTTGGTCCCCCAACTGATCTGGTACTGCCGTTCCATATGGATTTACAGAGAAGGGTGGCAGCGGCTTGGACTGCTCCGGAGAGTCTCCCGGCGGTGGGCAGATCCTTGTCGCGAAAATACCGTCCAGCCAGTAGCGACCCCTGCTACTTGACCAGGCACCCCACTCCGGAGAGTTTGGTGGTGCAGGCGGCCACGGCCCCGGCAAAGCAGGCGTCGTACCCTACCATCCCTCCTGATAGGGACAACAAGCGTTTTGATGGCTGGGCGAAGAAAGTGTTTTCTTCTGGTGGTATGGCGCTTCAGGCGGCCAACTCCATTTGTGCCTTGTCTCGTTTCACACACACTCTGTGGAACTGTGTTGCATTAGCGGCTGAACATATTCCCGAAGGGGACGAATGGGATGGTTTCCTTGCTATGGTCCAGGATGGTAAGGATGCCATGTGAGAGTCCGTTCAGTCGGGTTTGGACTTAGCTGAATGCGTCAGTAGGTCCATGGCGGCGAGCACCGTAATACGCAGGTTTGCCTGGTTGCGGAAGTCGGGGTTTGCTCCTGATGTGCAGTCCCGGCTCCTCAACATGCCCTTTGACGGTGAACACCTTTTTGGCAGCAAGGCTGACGAGAGCCTTGAGAGGTTGCAGACCTCAAAAGCTGCAGCGAAGTCGTTGGGCGCTGCAGTTCGCCAACCGCCGCCTTTTCGTCCTAGGGGACAGCAGTGGAGGGGTGGTTCCTTTCGCTATTACTCCTTCAGTAAAGCGAGAGGAGCTGGCAGTCAAAGAGGCCAACGTAGGGGTACCAGAGGTGGACGACAGGGTACCCGTGGTGCCAAGGCCGCTCGGGCAGTTGCCTCTTTGCCCTCAGGTAACGCTGCAGCCGCTCCCATTCAGTCATGAGGCCATGTCCCATGGTTCGCCGGTTGGGGGAAGGCTGGCGCAGCATCTTGTAGAGTGGCAAGCCATTATTTCAGATGTGTGGGTTCTGGAGATCATAACCCACGGCTACTGTCTTCCCTTTCGGCACAGGCCTCGCGACAATCCACCGGGGAACCTCTTTGCAGAGTCCGGATCCGCTCCTTGCGCAGGAAATTCAAGCCCTGCTGGAGAAAGGCGCCATAGAACTGGTGCCTGTAGCGGAGAGGAACAAGGGATGGTATTCCCCTTATTTTTTGATTTCGAAGAAAGACGGGGGATTGAGACCCATCATGGACTTGCGCGGTTTGAACAAACTCCTCAGGAAGGACAAGTTCAAGATGGTTACTCTCTCTCAAGTCCTCCAGGCCCTTCAGCTTCAGGACTGGTTGGTGTCACTCGACCTCAAGGATGCTTACTTCCATGTGCCGATCCATCCCAAGCACAAGAAGTACCCGAGGTTCGCGGTTGGCGACTCGCACTTTCAGTTTCGGGTCCTGCCGTTCGTATTGACCTCCGCCCCGAGGGTTTTCACCTAGCTCATGGTGGTGGTGGCAGCGCATCTCAGGCAAGGGGGGATTCACATCTACCCCTACCTGGACGATTGGTTGATCAGGGGAGCTCTCCCGGGCAAGTCCTGGATCATCTGTCCGTCACCTGCCACTCCCTTCACAGGCTGGGCTTCTCCCTCAATTTAAAGAAGTCCCATTTGACGGCAACACAGCGGCTCCAGTACATCGGAGCAGTGCTCGACACTTCCCTGGGGCAGTGTTTTCCTCCCCAGGTGAGGGCTCTTCACATTCAGCAGATGGTGCACAAGTTTCAGCATGCCCAGACGCTCCCAGCGTTCGAGTTCTTGAGGTTGCTCGGCCTCATGGCATCCTGCATTCTTCTGGTGCCAGAGGCTCGCCTGCGGATGAGATCTTTGCAGTGGGCGCTCAAGACGCAATGGTCGCAGTCCTCCGGCAGGATGTCGGACCCGGTTCAGGTGCCGCCCTCGGTCGCCTGGGACCTTCTGTGGTGGGCCGTCGAAGGCAACTTGATGAAGGGGGCTCCATTTTGGCTTCCCTGGCCGGAGGTGACGATCGTGACGGATGCATCCCTCACGGGTTGGGGAGCTCATGCCAACGGGCTGACAGTCAGCGGTCGTTGGTCTCCGTCGGAGTCCAGACTCCATATCAATCTGTTGGAGCTGAGGGCCGTCAGGCTAGCCCTGAAGGCTTTTCTGCCGACTGTGCGAGGAAAGAGTGTCCTGATCCTGACGGACAACACAGTGGCCATGCACTACCTCAACAAAAAGGGGGGGGGGGGCAGGGTCACTTCCTCTGTGCAGGGAGGCGATGCAGCTCGAGTTCTGGGCCATCCAGCAGGAAGTTTCGATCTCGGCAGTTCATCTGGCCGGAGACGGAAACGTGACGGCGGACATTCTGAGCAGGCAGAGCACAATCTCTCACGAGTGGGAGTTGGCTCAGGAGATTCTCCTGGAGATCTTCGCCCTTTGGGGGACCCCTCAGTGGATCTCTTCGCCTCCAGTGTCAACCGGAAGTGCGAAAGCTTTTACTCGCCGGAATTTCCTCCAAAAGGAGCCTTAGGAGACGCGTTCGTGGTGGAGTGGTTATTCCCACTGCTGTATGCGTTTACTCCAGTCCCCGTCATCCCGCAAGTGCTGCGGAGGTTACGGAAGTTCGGTTCCCGGATGATCCTCATTGCTCCGGCGTGGGCTCGGAGGACGTGGTACCCGGACCTTCTCGACTTGTCCATCTGCCCTCTGCGTCGTCTTCCCTACCGAGACGATCTGCTCTCACGGGAGGGGGGGGTCAGGTTCTCCATTCAGAGGTCAGATCCGTCAACCTTCACGCTTGGCTTCTGAAAGGTTGAGGTATAGGGATTGGGACCTCCCTGAAGACGTGATGGAGGTGTTGCTTTCGGCCCGAAGGCCAGCAACAAAGTCTCTGTACCGTTGGCGTAAGTTCTGCGACTGGTGCAGAGTTCAGAATGTGGATCCTTTTGCATGTGACATCCCCATGGTTCTGTCCTTTTTACTTTCTTTGGCCCACAGGGGCTTGCAAGTGGGTACCATTAAAGGTTACCTGGCGGCGCTGTCCATCTTTAAGCGCTCGTCTGAAGAGTGTTCTTACTTTAAAATCCCTTTTAATTTCACAGTTTCTGAAAGGGCTTACTAATGTGTTCCCTCCGTCACCTTTCCTGGTGCCCGGTTGGGATTTAAACCTTGTTCTTAAGTTTCTTATGGGTGCTCCATTTGAGCCTTTACATTCTTGCCCTTTGAGGCTGTTAACTCTGAAAACTGTTTTTAGTTGCGGTTACTTCCGCTCGCAGAGTGAGTGAGTTACAGGCACTTTTAGTTAAGCCACCCTTCACTGTATTTCACAAGGACAGGGTTGTCCTTAGAGTTCGTCCTTCTTTTCTTCCGAAGGTAGTGACGGAATTTCATTTGGCCCAGAAGGTTGTTCTTCCGGCATTCTATCCTCCTCCGCATCCTGGTAAGGAAGAGGAGAGGCTCCATAGGCTTGATCCTAGGAGAGCTTTAAGCTTTTATGTTTCACGCATGTCCCGGGTCAGAGTGGACGATCAACTCTTTATTGGTTACGCTGGAAAGCGTTTGGGGCAAGCTGTGACGAAACAGACTTTGTCTCGCTGGATTATTTTGGCCATCTCGGAGTGCTACCGCTTGGCGGGTAAGGACCCACCGGCTCGCTTTCGGGCCCATTCTACCAGGGGTATGGCTGCGTCTACTGCCCTGCAGAGGGGTGTTCCTATTCGCCACATCTGTGATGCAGCCACCTGGGCTTCAGTACATACATTTGTACGTCACTATTCCCTCGATTCCATCCGAGCACAGGATCTGGCCTTTGGCAAGGCGGTCCTTTGCTCTGCTATTTGATTGGCTATTCTAAATTTTGATTCTAAATTCTTTCCCTCCTTGCTCTGGTACTGCTTTGGGAGTCTGTTGTAGATATGGAATACGTCGGAGGACCCAATCCCCTCGAAGAACAAGTTAGTTTCTTACCTGGTAACGTTCTTTCAATGGGATGGTCCGACGACGTATTCCATATCGCTCCCGCCCTGCCTTCCCCGCTGCAGAATTTCTTTTGTGATTGCAGCTTACGTTCCGCAAGGCTTTGTGTCTGACTGGCAGTTGACTAGTGTCACACGTTCTGGGGGAAAAACTACAACTGAGGCTACGGGCGTCGTGCGTCCTACTTATCACATCGGATGACGTCGGACGTCGGAGGAGGCCCTCGACGACGGCGCATCGACGTCATCGACGCAGGACGCCGAAAAAAGTTTCCGAAGCAGCACAGCTGTGGTGATTACATGTCATAGATATGGAATACGTCGTCGGACCATCCCATCGAAAGAACGTTACCAGGTAAGAAAGTAACTTGTTCATTGCATGTACTTGGGGTTGGCCTGGCCACTGCTGGTGCCTGGGGTCACTGTTCTGTCGCCAACCGTACTGCCCAGGTCAGGGCTCACCTACAGAGTCTAAGCCACTCACTCCGGGCCCCATGGGATTGTGCACTTCTGCTTACTGATGATCGGTGTGGTTGCTGGTCAACTCACACCAACCTTATAGGGGTTGCTCGCAACACACCTGCCCTGCTGTCCACGCGTTGCTGTGAGCTGTGTTGTTCTTATGCTCGGGTGGCGTGATTGCTTGCTGCATGAATTGCTGCCCGCTGCCCTGGTGTGCCTTTTGACACTTGCTTCGTTCCTTGTCGGGAACTAGGATGGGTGGTGGCACGTGTGTTCCTCAGGTTATTCCCCACAGCTCCTCGTTGTAGGGTTGCTGCAACGTACCAGTTCCGCCCCCTACGACATTCTGCCCGGGTGTATCTTGTGGGTGCAGGTCTGTGGACTAATGTAGTGCACTCTTGTACTGCAGCCCCATGCAGATATTACTTATACAGGGGCTGTTTCTTCCACGCGCCCACCTTCCACACACGCACCTACCGGTCCGCTCACGGAGCCTGCCCTGCTGTGTGTGGGGCTGCAGTTGTGGCGCCGACCGCTGCCGGCAGCTCACCGCTTCTCCATCTGCCCGACTCCTCCTTAGTCCTCACGCCACCAGCAGTGCTGCAGCTCCCAGCAGATTGTTTCCCTGCTGCTCCGTACCAGGGCACCCCTGCTGCCCCAGGTCTCTGCTCCTCTTGCGGCAGTTTCCACACTGCTTAGCTGTCGCAGGCAGTCCAGGATGAGTTGTTGTGCGTTTCGGTTGGCATCTTGCTTCTGCCTACGGGTTAACCCTTCCTGACTTTGGAAGGCGCGTTCACTGTGCTGCAGCCTTCAATGGCGTCACGACTTCACTTCCGTGGTCCCTTGATGATGTTGTAACGTACACCTGGGTCATATATCTTGCAGGATCTGCTCTTTTAACTAGGATCATTCCGGATCACGCATGAGCTCCGGTCAGTGCAACCTTCTACATCGCTGCTTAGCCACGCCCCCGTGTGTGACGAATGATTAATCTTTGCAGTTCTGTCCAAGTGTGACGCATGGTTAAACGTCACAATTCTGCCAAACTGTAACGCATGACTAAACGTCACAATTCTATCAAAGTGTGAAGCATGCTTAAACTTCACCTGGAAAAAGGGTGAACTTCTAAATTGGATGCACAACAGTAAATGCAAACGCCTAGATTTGAGATATCTGGATAGAGGGAGAACGCCTACGTATGGGACACAACAGAGATAGAAATAATATTTACTAGCTGGCTAATTCTGGTATACTATGTTATGCAGTTAAGAGTGGCAGGATTTTTTGGAATACAGTGATTTCTGTACTCCCAACCCAAACCACACCTTGTCAGGCGCTGCTGGCTACTGGCTTCCCCGGCAAACACGGACTGGAGCGGCTTCTTTATTTTTATTTGAATTTGTATAGCGCACATCGGCCCTGGGGCATCTTGGTGCTGTTAAAGAATACTCACTTGGAACAGGAATAGCATTGAACAGGTGTGACAGTATATTGAACAGGTATAGTAGTACAGAATATGGCAATATACGTATGTTATGTTTGTTCATTAGGTTAACAATTGATCAGCATGGCTATTCATAGTGGTTGGATCTAGCAAAATAGGCTTAATTGAACAGGTTGGTTTTCAGCATTTTGCGTAAGGCAGTAGAGGATTTTTCATTTCTTAGTGCTGTGGGCACTGCATTCCAATTTTTGGGTGCCAAGTGTAGAAAGCTGGACCCCCCAGCTTTGGTTCTTTTGAAGGCGGGCATGTATATCTGGTTGGCCAGGTGAGATCTGGTGAGTCTATTGGATGAGTTGAGGGTGCTTCTTGCTGATAGGTATGGTGGGGCTTCGGAAGAGAGGCATCTGTGTATGATGGCCATGGATTTGAAAAGTATGCGTTTTTACCGGTAGCCAGTGTGCTTCTTTCCTAGCCTGTGAGATGTATTCCCTTTTGGGAATACTCAGAGCTGCCCAAAGGGCATTGTTCTGCGTGACTTGAAGTTTAAGGTTTTTTGCAGAGGTGCCCAGGAATAGTGCATTGCAGTAGTCCAGTTTGGTGCCTACCATGGCACTAGTGATTGATAGGCAATTTTTTGTAGAGTGGAAGGGCTTGACAGCATTGATCACCTTGGTGGTGAGTGCGGCGGAGGAGGCTATGGCATTAACCTGGCGTGACAGGGTAAACTCCTAGGGTTTTTACAGCTGCTGAGACTGTGATGGTGGAGTTGTCAATAATAAAGGTATTGTATTGTGGTGGGAGATTGCTGAGGGTTTCTCTGGTGCCTACTGTGAGGATCTCTTTTATCCCCATTTAAACAGAGGCCTTTGGCTGCCATCCATCTCTGGATGGCTGAGTAGATCCTGGTTAGAGCTGCAGCCTCTTGTTCGTAAATGGCGGTTAGGGGGAGTATCGTCGGCTTAGTTGTTGTATGCTATGTCACGACGATCCAGTTCATTGAAGAGCGGGAAGGTGAATATGTTGTACAGCGTAGGGGCAGTGCATGAGCCCTGCGGGACGCCGCAGTGGATGTGGTAGTAGGGGAGGCGCATGCAGAGTCCGGAAGGAGGAAACCCAGGCGATGGCTTGCGGTGAGAAGTGGGCCTCGTTTTTTAGTTGCATGCCTAGGATATCAGGGTTGACAAGGTCAAAGGCAGCGGACAGATCTAAGAGGAGAAGTGCCGATTTACCTTTATCTATGATGTCGCCGAGTTGTATTTTAAGATCTAGTAGGGCGGACTCAGTCCTGTGTCCTGGACGGAAGCCTGATTGTCTTTTGCCTAGAATGTGGTTTTCTTCGAGATATTGCTGGATTTGCGTGTAGGCAACTTTGTCCAGTACCTTGAGCAAGAAAGGAGAAAGGTACGGTGGTAATGGGCCTGTAGTTGTTGGCAGTTTCTGGGTCCAGAGTGTTTTTTTTTTTTTTTTTTTTTTTTTTTTTAGAAGTGGGCGCACACAGGCTTCTTTTAGACTATCTGGAACAATGTTGGCGTTGAAGGAGGCGTTGATGAACGTCTTAAGAAACGGAGCAAGGGTTTCTACACAATCTTTGACTAGTTTGGCTGGGCAGGCATCTCCTTTGCAATCAGAGGGCCTGATCTTGTTCACATTCTCTATTACTTCCGATTAAGTAATTTCTCTGAATTTTAATGGTGTTATTGGGTCTTTAGTGACCACTTGCTCTGCACTAGAGGTTAGCCTGATATGCTGAGTGAGATTCTTGTGATGCTCCTGAATTTTCTTTTGTAGGAGTTCAATTTTGTTTAGAAGGGCAGTTTGTATGGTGTTGGTGTATGGTGGGAGCTGCCCTTTGCCTTGGGGCCCTTATCTGAGGGCTGCCCAGGCCAAGCAGCACTGGAAGGGCCTCTGAAAGACAGCTGTTCCAGTCACAGGTGTGGCACGGACCAATGAGAATCAAATGGCCACAGAGCCCCCTGAGTGTTGCAGCCAATTGCAAGGGGTAGGGTGGGGAGATTTAAAAAAAAACAAACTAAGGACTACACCACAGAGACTGCATATGCTTGATGCAGACCAGCTCAGAAAACTGGGTGGGAGTTGACAATAAACACAAAATAAACCCCACAGAAAACCAATAACTAGCCAGAAAATGACTGCAAAATGCACACAAATCCCTCCACAAAGGCACCTAAAACAGGCCAAAAACGGATTGAAATCATTGTAAACTACTCACTGAACATCAACCTACCCCTAAGACTGCTTTCAAGTGGTCTCCCTGCAGGATGCATCTGGATTACAGTCAAGAAGGCAAGGGGAAACCCATGGACCAATCTGGCATTGAGAGTCTGTCGGGAAGGGGGTGGTGAGGTGGGTATAAGCAGAAGGGATGGGGGAGGGTAAGAAAGCAAACCGAAATGAGATTAGTTGCAGGAAAGGATTAAAAGAATTAAGATGGCCTGGGAGAGGCGCTTAGCCTGGTTGAATCAGGCTGCCCACAATGGCAGCCGAGATGGCAAATGGCAGGGACGCAGTGAAGCTGTCGTCATTCACACCATGATAGTTGTGGAGGGGAGGTACATGGCAATTGAAGGGGAAGCGCTAGGGAGCCCTGTATTACTCCTGGGAATATGCCCTCAGAATGTGACTCTGGCTGTATTTTCTTCAGCAGATGCAGGATCACATAATGAGTCACAGGATGGCTTGGATTCCCTGATTTGGGGGACTTCAATTGTGTGTTGGATTGTACGAGGGATGTGGAGAGTGCTGTTATCCAACCACTGAATCAGCGAATAAAGCTCTATTAGGGGTTTTAGCGGAATTGTCTATGTGACGCATGGCTGGTGTTGCACGGTGAGGCGCACAGCTACTTTTCTCTGATTCATGGCTCCTACTCACACATTGATTATGCCCTAGTGGGAGAGGTGGCGTTTGACCTAATGGTATCAGCCATCTTTCTGGATAGAACGCTATCGGATCATGTACCGTTATTACTGGGATTGGTCAGGAAAATAACTAGACCGCCGATACCTAAATGGAGGCTTGACAATCTGGTGTTGATGGATGGTGCCCTGCACTGGGAGACCAAATCCAACAATTCCTGGACAGTTGGGGCTCTACAGCACATAGTATCACGGAGTGGGAGGCACTGAAGGTGTTTATAAAGGGGGGGTTGCATCTCAGCTAAAATGGGAGTGTGTAGGGTTTTGAGTTGAAGGTTGCCTCCCTATAGTCCGCCCGTGATGTTGTGTGTGCCCCCTCCCTTCACACACGCAGGTGTAGCCTGTTTTGCTTGGTTCTCCTATACTGCTCACCCTAACGCCCTCCAGCCTACTTCTGCAGGAGTCTGTCCTGATGCATTCTGGTTTCACCATCATCGTCTTGTGGCCAATGCTGGATTTTACTTTTATGTATATTTCACATTCTTAATGTTCATGGCCTGTAAGAATGTCATTGTATTTTCCCTTGTTCCCTCCCTTGCCTTGAAGCGCTTTGAAACACATTGTGTATAGGTGCTATATAAATAAAATATCATATCATATAGCAGGAACTGGCAAGAGAGAAGGCACAAGCTGAGACAGTGACTGAGGCAAGGGGAGTGGTTGGACTCTAGCATATGCTGAATTTGTTGCTGAGCAGCAATCGGAGGGTGATAAAGCTGGTACATTTCTGGCCTGATTGGTGAAGGAGAGGGGTCAGCAGGGATGTGACCGGGTTTGGGACAGGCAGGTGATGTTGGTCACCGGTAGGGAAGGCATTTGTGCGGTATTTAAGGAGTTCTGTGCCTCTCTGTACACTGAGAGGGAGTGTTTTGACACACAGCTTGCTGAGCAGCGGATGGAGGAGGCACCACTCAGAGGGATCACTGAGGAACAAACGATACAGTTGGTGGTAGATATAGACGCTCATGAGGTAGAAGGGGCAGTGGAGGGACTAGGTACCTAGTAAGAGTACAGGATTAGATTGTTATGGTGGTATATAGGGAATATAAGGAGCTGTTGGTAGCTAAACTTTTGAGCGTTTTACGGGAGGTTAAGGAACGAGGTAGGCTCCCACAATCGATGTTGGAAGCCTTGGTGGTACTCTTACCTAAGGAGAGTAGAGATGGGAGAGATTGCTTCTCATACCAACCCTTGTCAGTGGTAAATGTGGGAGTCAAGATCTTGTATAAGGTATTGGTGAGATGCCTGACACCGGTTATGCAGGGGCTGGCGCACCGGACCAAATAGATTTAATTCTAGGAAGATCCACCTTGCATATTTTGACATGCTTGTTCTTGATTCTTGATAAGTATAGGGATATGTCGGAGAAGATCACGCTGGTGAGCTTAGACTCATATAAAGCCTTTGATGCGGTTACCTGGGACTTTCAGTCGGTCTCTCCAGCACTTACCCCCCTCTCCCTCTTCCCCTCTCCTCTCTCTGCACTTGCACGCTCTGAATGCTGACAAGGCCTAGTAGATTTGTCTTTAACTTCCAATGTTTTGATTGTTTCTATCCACTGTTGCCCTCTGGGTGCTTTGAAACACAATGTACTTGTTGTATAAGCGCCTAACAAATGCAGAATAAATACAAGATTACGAAGCAGGCATTTGTCACGCTGGTAAGGGTTAACAAAATGATGCCTGCCCTGTATCCATTTTGCTGGAGGTGTCAGGGGATAGGGGGGTGTTTATGCACATGTGGGGATGTGACCGGTTAAAGGGGTTCTGGGAAGAGGCGCATGAGGAGTTGTCTGTCTTGGTCGATGCTTGGATCCAACTCTCGGTGTAACTCTTTCTAAAACATCTGTAGTAACCCAGGTGGCTGATCTGCAAAAAAGTCATCAGACACATCCATACTTTGTGGTCTCTGGGCTTTTAAATGAATAAGGAAAAATAATTCCTACATGTTTGCCTTTCTTTGAAGCTGAAGGAACTCATCAGATATTCTGATAGACTTTTATGACTCATTGTGGACTGGTTCCAATCCAGCATGATTCAAAGAACTTAATAGCTTGTGAGTCATTTCATCATTTTTTATTATGAAGTCTGGGTTCTCTTAACATACTAAAGACATACATGCCCATCAACTTGTGATGAAGACCGTGACTTGTTTACAGATCAGCCACCTGGGTTACTACAGATGTTTTTGAAAGAGTTACATTAAATGCTAGTTCAAGATCCATTGTTTGGGTTGATCAAGCTATGCAGAGAAAACATGTTTGCCCAGACCTCCGTAGTGTTATTTGCTGTCTTCCACAATCTGGGGAGGAAGTAGGAGGGGAGTAATGAGTACGTACAAGTTACTCTCCATTGTGGATCTTTGACTCCCGGTTTATAGACTGCCCCTTCGCCATCTCGATGCGCTATCTGTGTCCCCACACTGCCACAACAATAATATTGCTGTCTTATATATATTGCGTCCATATATAGCACTTCATGCCAAACTCCTCCAGTTTTGAAGCACTTTAATAACAGGTGTTATTATTGAATGGTATTTGATTTATTGACCACAGAATGATGAAAGGCAAAGTCGGCCCTGCTGCAGGGTGCAAACTTGTGAAGTGTAGGCTACCTTTGGGTCTGATACCGATTCTTCAATCATGTCGGCTATAGATCCTTTTCAATACAAACAAAACAAAGGTCAAAGGGTCGGGGTCTTCAAATGTAACAAGCCTGTTAGGAGGTAGGAATGGAGGTTTTAAGCGACGGGTGTGCTGTGTGCGCACACTCGGGCGTCAAAATTCTTTGTGACTAAACTATACTGCTTAGGGCTGCCCCTATCACTGCCTGTACTGGGACTGACATTGGGATTCAAAGGAACAAGTAGTTTGTCAGTTAAAGGGATTGTATTAGTCATTAGAAGGTGAGGAAATAGCATTTCAACCTTTTCAGATAAATTGGGCCTCATTACAACTCCGGCGGTAGCCGTGTCGGCAAAACCGGCATGGCTGCCGCCGGTAATTGCCCATTTGCGGGTGCCGGCAATAAGGGACTCCCCATCCCCATTCGGCACCATAGGGCTGAATGGGAATGGGGAGCTCAGATGCAACAGCACCATTCAGAATGGTGCCGGTGCATCCGACGTGCTGTGCTCACGGGTGCCGCTCTGCCCGCCAGGTCAGACCTAGCTGGCTGACAGGTGCCCGCGAGCACAGCTCGTAGTATGGGGGTCCGGGAACTATGGTACCGGCATGTTTACCGGTACCATAGTTCCCGGACCGCCATGCTTATGAGGCCCATTGGGCCTCATTACAAGGTTGGAGGTAGCCAAACCGGCATGAAAATCCGGCACCTGCGAATGGGCAATTACCGGGGTATTCCGGCCCCGGTAATTGCCCTTTCACAGGTGCCGGTAGATCCCCATTCCAGCCCCATAGGGCTCAATGGAAATGGGGATGCCTGTAGCATGGTTAGTCTTACATTTGTTTCTGAAGAGAGCAACCAATGCAGGAAACCACAAAAGGGTTGCTTGGTATCCCCCTGAACTCGATGTGCATTTGTGTAGACATGGCAATTGTAATTGTTTGTGTGGCATTGGGCTTGTGTGATTGGGACTGGTTTGTGTAGTAATTAGATCCCCTTTCGCAGTAAGGAATTTCCTAGTGCTTCCAATGTGCAGCTCAGTATCAAAGGCATATGGTGCTAAATGTATTTATACATGACAGGATTGGTGCTGTACACATTTTGTATCCCAAGCGTTCAACAACTAGAGTAGACCAATTATCCTGCCTGTGGGTTGCTAAATAGCAATGGTGGGTATGCAGGTGTGAGTGGTCATATATCTTTAAACATGTATGTTGCTGTCGTGTGTGTCCTCTCCCCTGTCGCATGGCCTTGTGTCCCTCTTTTTTTCTCATTTCTTTACATGTGTTTTCCCCCCTCTGCTCTTCTTTACAACAGGAGACCGTTGAAGAGGTACCTGCTGATTTCCTCACATCCTTTCAGATGTTTGACAGCACTTACAATCTGTATACGCACAGGTTAGTGGATAGAGTCTGTGGGCCACGATACTTTGGGCAGGTTGGCATATATTTACCACTGGGGGGGGGGAGGGGATAAGGAAACAATGTAATGGGAAAGTTGAATACCATTCGAAAGCATTACTTTGGCGAAGTGGACAAACTGTGGTGAGGAACATGGATACCAATGGGGATTGGTGTGCGTGAGTGGAAAATATTGTAGGATGGGTGAGCTGAGAAAATGGTAAAGTAGATCACCATTAAGTAGAGGGAAGCAGAGGACCAAGAGGATGAATACCTTAGAGAAGGCAAATACTGTCTTGAGCAGAGAAGGGTATATTTTGGGATGTGGAGAGTGGGATGCTGTGTAGATCCCAAACTGGCATATTGTGGGAAGGAGAAGGGTTCTAAGTTCTTGGTCACTCAAACTGATGGCAAACTCTAAGACCATGCAGGGCTTTCCACCAGCGTGCTGATAGCCATTGACCTTGGGTGTATAGGGCTCATAAGCATGGGTCCTTTCTGCAGAACCCAAAATTACAATTGGTAATTTCAACTCGAGGCAAAAATAACCAGAAATCTTGTACAAGGGCCAAGAAATAGAGACTATCTCTAAATGTTGAGGAGGGTGTCCTGAAATTATAATGCTTAGTTTGAAGTCCATGGTTGAATGGCAGCTACCAGCTAATAAAGCCTATCAAATGGCACAAACTGGAAACTGTACATTTACATCGGGCCACCGGTATTCCATCCCTCATTGTTTTATCAACAAAATAGCAATAAGAAACAAAGCAGTGCTCCAGCCAAACAAAGTTAGCAGCTCTACCGAAGGGTGATTCCGCGTTAAGGTCAACGTAAATCTCTTTCCTTTATGTAAGGCCTGCACAGAAAGTATGGCATCAGTTTCTCCATATAAATCATGTACAGGGATCTCTCAAGAATAGCTTCCTCTATGAATCATGCTCTGCCACACGTGCACCATGCAATGTCAACCAACCTCCACCATTCTATAACTTACATCTTTACTCCTCCTACTTGTAAAGTCACCTGTTAATCTTCACTCCACTTTCATTAGACAAGTAAAATGCATCACTCCATTAATAACTGCAGAGACACTTATACAGGATTCCTATGGAACCCGCCTGATTTTACCAAGTTGTTATTTCAGGCAGATAATGTATGAAGCCATAGTATTAGCACATGCATGAAAATCCATGCTGGAGTCAAGGCGGCCACATTTGTCATATAGTGGGAAATGGAGGCAGACATGGTATGTCTGCCCCACTCTCCAACTGCCAACTGACATGCTGAAACATGAGGCGGACTGGTTAAAGTGGCAGAGAACATGGTCGACTCTCAGCGAAAACTACCTTCCCTGGACTTTTGATTACATTGTGACATTTTTAAAACACAACAAAATAGTAAGGTACAGTCTTGTTTAGTGGATAAGTGACTGTTTATTTATGAACTAGAATCCAGGCAAATAAAAAGAGCATACATTGTTGCTATGTCTGTAAGTACAAATTAGGAGATCTTTTTAAAAAGTTCTGCTCTTGACCTATCTAATTGTAGAATATTTTCTCCAGCATTGGATCTTTCAGGGATTCACATGCTCATGAATATTCCCTGTCAGGCTGGGAATCCTCTGTAATATTAAAGTAGTTCGCTTTAAAGCTTAAAACTGCTCGTCACTTATATAGCCTATTGCTGTCACTTTGGGTCATGCCAGCCAATGAAAATGGTCCTCCTTAGCTCCACTCCTGGTGGCCATCTTCAGATTTTTACTGCATGTTTATATGTTGGGAATCCTCGCTGTTTTGCTCCTTCAGATATTGACTATTGTCCTATTTTTGACAATTTTTCCATCGTTTTCTTCATCATCGTCACTTTGTGAGTACCGGTAGTGGTGACCCATTGCAGGTGAAGATCTAGACCTTAGACGGATCGTCTCGCTGTGTGAGGTGTGAGAACCCAGAAGGTGTCTCACTCGCTAGTCCCTGCAGATCCCTCTCTCAGGTGGCCAGGGCACGGCCATCACCTTTGGATCCAGACCCTGGGGGTGGACCAGTGCGGGAGGATCACCTGGGTGGGGGGTCCTCGGGGAGTGGGACACCGGATGGTGAGACGCGGTATCCCTCTCTTCCCTGTAACACCTTTATCCCATCCTACCCAATGGGATATTTAGAAACTCAACCGCCCCCCCCTCCCTTTCCTGCACAAACACTTTTACACAGACAACCCGCTCTGGGAGAAAACAGACTTGCACCCGAGCCGTGTGCATGACATGTCCCAATACTATGGTCAGGCAATTATCGACAATCACTCACACCTGATTTCCATTACACTTTCCCACAAGGATAAACGGCGGAGCACGAGAGCACACTCTGAGCGAGGCAAAACGCACAAAGGTATAGCGGTTTCGGGTTGGCAGCTGAACGATGGGAGAAAGACTGCCAGGCACACGAGGTTTGTGAGGGGGGCAACACCCTGGACCTTTTTGACAGGAAGCAGTTACTTTCAAAAAACCTTCAAGGCAGAAAGTGTAAGACCAGGATAGGCTGAGGAATCCTGCATTGTGTGTCGGAGACCAAGGCAGGGAGGAGCAGCAGAAGCTGTGGGATCGTCCTTGGCTCCAAAAACAGAGGCGACGGAGAACAATACAGGCGGTGAGTTGGGGAGACCGATGCCAGACTGGTCTGTGTTGAAGTCAAGGTTGCAGGCAGCAACATTGTAAAATGGGCGCTGGAAGGAACCTTGCTAAATGCGTGTGATGAAAGACACGAGTGAAGCTAAATTGCTGGTAAGTATTTGAACATTAGAAGAAAAGATACGATACTGTTGACAGAATGGTCCGGCACTGTGAATGTGCTCAGTCGAAGGTCTCTGTACGCTATCCCGACAAAAGGAAACGGAAGCAGACGATCGATGTGAAGTATTAATTGTGTGAAGTAAATCGAAGTAGTCCTGCGACGGTTTAAGCAAAACCCATCGCAAATTTATAAGTCTTCGATTCTGGTATCAAAAGGGGATCTGATCCTGAACGAGGGGGATCCATGGTCATAGCCTGAATGAGGGAGACCAAGTTGTGAATATTGTGGAAAAGGGGTATGAAGGAGGGAGACCAGTCTTGAACTTGTGAAAGTGAAACCCTGATAAAGGGAAAGAACCTTTGTGTTTTGTTTGATGCATTAGGCCATCTGCAATAAGAGATTGTCATTGCGAGAGAGACTTTGGCAAAAGGCCCTGATGTCTGTGTTGAACTGTTACCTTGTGGCCAAGAAGCCAGTGTGTGCGAAAACCACACGTGCCGCCTTGCCCCATGCTGAAAACCTGGGGAAGGGAAGCTAACTGCTCAACTATCCTGGCATATCATTTCTTGAACACTTTTCTTTTGCATACATTGTTATCCCACACCATTTTGTATTTAGAAGTAAGGTTTAGCAATAGGTTTATTAGTCTGGGCCCTTTTATTTTGACAGACTTCACTAGGACTGCGTTATTATCATTTGATGGTCGTCGCTTGCTCCAATGTTTAGATTTAGGTTTAGATGGGCTTTTTGCCAACCCATTGAAGTTCAATAAACACCCTTGAACTGTTATCATTTGTGTCTGTCCTTCTTGGTTTTGGAGGCCTTTTCCACGCGGCCATGGTAGACTCCAGCAAGCAAAGCTTGTTCCAAGTGTTGCTTTAAAAAAGTCTTTGTGGCAGACCAGCATGATAAATGCCTTTATTGCCTGCACCCGGACCATGATGTGGAGAACTGCTTCATTTGCCACTTTGACCTCTCTTTGCCTCTTCCAAAGGCATTCTGGTTACAGTAGTCTCTACCATTGGGTAATCACCCAAAGTTTCCTGCGGGAGCACCCACGTGGTGCCAGCCACCACTGTTGCAGGTTTTCCCCCAATTTCATCAATAGGTTCTTTACACCTTTCAAAGTTCAAATCAGCCGTTTGCTACTTTTCCTTCAACACAGTTCGGTTTCTTATCGACTCACAGGCTGTGATGAACCACTTGGCTTTCCTTCTCTTTAGAGTCAAGGTTGGTACCACAGAGACAAGCGTCTCTCCCCGGCTTGGCAATCAGCGGAGGAGGGACCTGTGTACCATGGGCATCTGCTGAAACACACGCTGGCCTTCGTTCAGTCTTATGTTTCCGTCTACTGAGGTTTCACGGGCCTTGATCGGAAAAGGCAAAGTTGCTTCTCTCTTTGTAACCTGCTCGGTATTCGCCGTCTATCGCTGCCTCTTGAACTGCCGTGCTGAGTTAGCTCTCGCATCGTGCGGTCTGCCTTGCTCATCCTGTGCTCTCATGCTCCACCTTTTATACCTGTGGAGAAGGGAAAGGGCCGTCAGCTGTGTGTGATTCTGGTCAATTGCCTGACCCTTTTATTGGGACATGTCAGGTAAATGGCTCTGGTGTAAGTCTGTTGTCTTCCGTTTTGTGTGAAAGTGTTCGTGTCGGAAAAGGGGGGGCAGTGTTTTGGAATATCCTACCTACTAGTAGGATGGGGAAAGGTGTTGAAAGAAGGGGGATACCACATCTCACCCATCAGTGTCCCACTCCCCAAGGACCCCCAATCCAGGTGATCTTCCCTCACTGTTCCACCCTGAGAGAAACCTGAAGTTGTCTTCATAGATAGTCCCCGGGTATCTGTCACCCAGGTGGCCACGACATAGCCATCGCTATTGGATCCAGTTCCTGGGGGTGGACCAGTGAGGGAGAATCACCTGGATGGGGAGTCCTCAGGGAGTGGGACACGGATGGGTGAGACGCAGTATCCCCCTTCTTTCAACACCTTTTGACAAGCCACCACGTAGGACTTTTCAAAATCACTGCCCCCCCCCCCCCCACCCCTTTCCATCACGAACACTTTCGCACAACACACCAGAGAACGGACTAACACCAGAGCCGTTTACCTGACATGTCCCAATACAAGGGTCAAGCAAAGTCAGGCAATTGATCGGATTCACACACACGTGATGGCCCTTTCCCTTCCCCACAGGGAAAAAAGGTAGCGCAAGAGAGCACAGTACGAGCAAGGCAAACCGCACGACAAGACAGCTATACAGACCCGGTAGTTCAAGAGGAGGAGAAAGGTGGCGAATATCGAGAGGCTAACCAGGACGGACACAACATTGCCATTTTCAACGCAGACCTGCGCATCCTCTGCAGAGCGAATCGTAAGACCGAGGACAATAGCCCAAGTGTGCTGCAACAGATGTCAACGGTACAAAGAGCATGTTGACGTTGATACACGGGAGCGAGTGAAACTCCTGCTACCATGGTACCGGCCTTGACTCCAGTTGCGAGGAAAGTCAAGCGGTTCACCACAGCCGGTGAGTCCAGGGAAGAGCCAATAAGAGCCAGGCTGTGGTGAATGAATGAAACGCAAAGTGGCAAGTTGAACTAAGTTCAAGGAACTGTAAAAGTATTGAGGGGAGACCAGCTGCAGAGGGAACCGGCACCACGTGGGTGCTAACTCGAGACTCTGGTCGATCCCCGTCTGAGTAAACCTACAGAAACTAGAAGACTGTGGGATAGCAGCCAAGTTAGGTCAAAGTGGTCATACAGGAGATCAACCAAAATCCCCATACAGTCGAAAGCCTTTGACACAAGAACTATAAAGAAAGCAAGGGAAGTAAATGCTGTCAACATTGCATGTGAATGTCAAGTTGGCAAGAGTGAACCCGGCTGAGGGATGTCCCCTGGAACTGTTTAAAAAGACATTAAGATTTGTGAAGGAATGAAAAGCCATAGTGAACCCGGGGGATGGAAGCTGAAAGTAAAAAGGGGCAGCGCCCGGAAGAGGGGGACACAGGGGTGAAAAATCCTCACCCTAACTTAAACCAGGAAACACACTTTCATTTTGTTGAAGGAACTTTTTGTGTTATTTGAATAAGTCACGCCCTTAAAGGCAAGAGACTTTCAAGAGAAACGAGACTTGGCCATCGACTGTCCAGATAGCTGCAAGTGGAACTGTTCTCTTGTGCTTGGGAAGCTCGAGAGTGTGCTGTGCTCCAAGATCCCACCTTACCCCGTGTTCAAAACTTGAGGAAGGGAGTCCCAGGCTACCGCATCCTGACATATTATTTGTGAACACTACTTTGTTTTCTTGAGACATATCCCACACCCTTTTTGTATTAGTTGTAAGGTTTGGCAATAGGTTTCTTAGTAAAGACCCTTTTTATTTTGACACGTCACTAGGACTGCCTTATTTTCATTTGATGATCGACGCTTGCTCACATCTTCGATTCAGGTTTAGATTGGGCGTTTTTCCAACCTGCATACAGGTTCATAAATACCCTTAAACTGTGATCCCTTGTGTCTGTCTTTACTGTTGCCACCACAGTTCCTTACAGCCCCCAGGAACTGGATCCAATAGCAGTAACTAGCTAGGAAGACACCTTCTGGTCTCTCACACTTCCTGAAATTCACCACCAGACGAGATGGGTTCTTTTCACACACTGTTAACACGTGCCGTGAAGCTCTTCGATCTCGTTCCGGAAGAGCAGAGGAAGGGGGGCTTCCTGTTTGAGGCTGAACTCTCCAGGAAATCAGTGGCCATCCCTATGCTTGATGACATCTGGGAAGATGGTTTGTTGGTTATGAAAAATCTATTCCCCACTCCACTTAAAAAAAAAAAGTATTGCCTAGAGAAGATAGGGCAGCCAAGTGTCTTCGCACTCAGCTATGACCTGACTCTGTAGTGTCAGCTACAAGGAAGAGATAAGCCAACACTTCTTCTCCATGCATGGTGCCCCCGGACAAGGAAGGAAAGCATCTGGATGATTTTTGAAACCAGGTGATTACCACGACCACCTCCACTATTAAGGCAGTCAATTCTCTAGTCATTCTCTCCCGATACAACAGGAAATTGTGGTATAAGATAGATACCATCTTAGATTTCCTGCTGGACTATAAAGATGAAGCACTTGCCTTATTACACAAGGAAGAGTCTGCTTCGGATCACACCATCACCGTAGCCCTAGGTATAGTACAGGGTTGCCCGCCAGATGGTTGATGGATCAGTGCTGGGGCACCAAGGGTGGTTAAAGGCCACCAATTTCTTCCACAAAATACAGTCTAAAGTCTTAAACAAGCCCTTTGATGGAGTGGACCTCTTTCAAGGCAGACATGGATACGGCCTGTTCCCTGGGCACCCTGCAGCAGTAGGGATAGTCCGTTCGATCCATTAAGGGCCGATTTCTCCAAACCCTCTCGGGATTATCGACCTTCATACCCGCAGGAGGCATACCGAGGGAGGTCTCAAAAGTATGACGGTTCATAGCCAAGGTGCATAGCTTCCACTTGCACGCAAACTCCAAAGCAAGCCTGACCAACACCAGGACCCAGGCCGCCCCCTCACTTCAGCACCCCAGTGGTATGCTGGTTGTCACGGTTTGTCAATCAGTGGGACAACAACTCCACTGACAAATGGGTTCTCAACATCGTTCAACAGGGCACACCCTCAAATTTCTGGGCACAAGCCCTTCCATTGCACCAATAAGGAAAAAGGAACATCATCTGCCCCTCCTCTTACAGGAGGTTCGGTCCCTATTAAAAAGGAGAGCTATAGAAGCCGTGCCATCTCGCCTGTGGGGCTCCGCAGTGTGCTCCAGATTCTTCCTGGTGAGAAAGTAGTCCGGTGGGTGGAGACCCATCCTTGACCTCAGGCAGCTCAACAAGTTCCTCAAATCACAAATGCTTTGGATGGTCACGCTACAACACGTTCTCGACCAGCTGGAACAGGGAGACTTCCCCTTCATTCTGGACTTCCCCATACATCACAAGCACAGACCTACTTTGCTTTGTGGTGCAAGACCAGCATTACCAGTTTATGGCTCTGCCTTTTGGCCTAAAATCAGCGCCAAGAATCTTCACAAAATGCCTAGCTCTGGTGGCTGCCCATCTCCGCTGTGCAAGCATTTACGCCTACCCTTACCTGGACGACTGGCTAATACGCACCCCCCTCATGGTCGCTAGCCCTGCAGCACACCGAAGACACCATTCGATGCCTGACTTCTCTTGGATTCTCCATGAACTTTCCAAAGTCATGCGTATCGCCGTCTCAGAATGCTCTATTTCTGGATTCATTACTCAACACGCTGTCATGTCTGGCTACCCCCTCGGAGGAGTGTCAGCACCATACTCCACAAAATTCAGCAGCTGTCCACACTATGGGTGCCGACAGTCCACTCCATCAAGTCTCTGTTGGGGATGATGTCTTCCTGTATCCCCTTAGTTCCACACTGCAGACTGCATATATATGAAGCCGTTTCTGGATGCCAGGTGGCAGGCTCCTGGAACAACAAGATCACCCTTGCGTTCTGCTGAACTCTTCGTTGGTGGAATCATCTCAAGTACCTCACGCAGGGCGCTCCATTTCCCCCAAACCAACACACCAGGCCATGGTAACAACCAATGCCTCTGTGGAGGGTGGGGGAGCCCACACAGTCCAATACCACGCCAGAGGCCTGTGGCACCTGTAAAAAAGACACTAGATATAAATACCCTGGAGCTGCGAGCGGTGTTCTGGGCCCTCAAGTCCTTCACACCCCAACTCCAGGGCAAGGTGGTTTGCATCTTCACCGACAACACGACCACCATGTTCTATATCAGGAAGCAGGGCAGGACCCCCTCTCCCATGCTGTCTGTGGAACTGGGTGATATCGCAAAACATGTTTCTCATTCCGTTTCATCTGGCAGGGACCCAAAATACCATTGCAAATTCCACTTGTTCGCCACAGCGGCCAACTCCAAGTGCCCCCATTTTGCCAGCCGATATCCTCAAGCAAGGACCCTGGGGGATGCCTTCCCTATCCCTTGAGAGGGCCTGTTCCTCTATGCATTCCCTCCTATTCCGCTTCTACTATGAGTGCTAAATACACTCAAACTGAGTCACTGTAAAATGATCCTCATTGCTCTGGGATGGCCGTCAGATTTGGTACTCTGACCTTCATCTGTCGGTGGCTCCTTGCGTCACACTACCTCCTCTACCAGACTTGCTCTCCGGAGACAGAGGGTCTGTTCTGCATCACGACCCAGCCTCCCTGAAGTTGACGGATTGGCTCCTGCAGTCCTAGAGTTTGGAGTGTCTGCATTATATTTAGAATGCAGAAAGATTCTGGCAAAGGCTAGAGCTCCATCTGCTCTATTCTGCTACAAGCACAAGTGGAAGTGCTTTACTGTATGGTGTCATTCGCAATGGCTCGACCATCTCTCGCTTCAAGGCTAATCAAATCCTGCCATATATTCTGTCATTGGCGAAAGCAGGGCTTGCACACGCATCCATTAAAGTCCGTCTTGGTGCGGTCTCTCGCTATACTCGCACAGCTGTCAAGCCTTCAATGTGGTCTCAGACTGGTTAAAGAGTTCCTCAAGGGTGTGTTCCGGGCATTCCCTCTTGGAAAGTCCCCAGCGCCACTGTGATAGCTTAATGTGGTTCTCTCAGAGTTACTGGGTCCTCCGTTGGAGCCCCTCCATCGAGCTCTGTTAAAGTTTCTATCATGGAAGTTTGCTTTTCTGGTGGCTATTAGACTTGGTGCAACAAAATTCAATCTGCCATGCTTGATAAGTTGGACACCCTGCACACTAAAATTTTATCCCACCAAAAGGCCCTTTCCAACCTACTGGCCAACAGTCATACTACCACTTCCCCATTAACCTACTCCAGCCAACCCCCTGTGTTTGAATTTAAAGATATGAGAACTTGAAGTCATTGCCCTCCTCAAATCCATCAAACCGTCTAATTGTAAAGGGACGCCTGCCCGGCTCTGGTCAAAGACTGTGCCTCCTCCCTTGCCCCATTTATCACTGCCTTCATTAATTCCTCCTTCCAGTCTGGCCATGTCTGAATTTGACTCAAGGAAGCGTGGGTCCGACCGCTTCTAAAAAAAAAAATAATAACTCCCTTGACCCATTGGTCCCAGAGAACTACAGGCCTATTACCACTGTCCCCTTTCTACTAAAAATCCTGGACAAAGCAGCCCACCTGCAAGCCCCAAAATTCCTTGAAGATAACCATCTTCTTGGTCTACGGCAGTCCGGGTTCCGGCCACGTCATGGCACCGAAACAGCCTTGCTTAACCTAAAAAATCAAATGGACGACCTCAGACGCAGGCAAACCTGCACTCCTTCTCCTGGACCTTTCCGCTGCCTTTGATCTGGTGGATCACAAGACCCTTTGCCATCACCTCTCCACCACAGCTAACTTCTCCCCGAGGGCCTGTGCCTGGATAACTTTGTTCCTACAGGAAAGAGTGATGAAGGTTTTCTCTGAATCTTGGTGTGCCAACCCTAGTCTCCTTAAATGTGGGGTTCACAGGGTTCATGCATAGCTCCCACCCTCTACAACCTTTTCACAAGGCTGCTGTTCAAAATTTTGGAAGCCCTGGGCATCTCATATACGAACTATGCAGATAACACCCCGATGCTCATCCCCCTCTCGGATTATTTGTCTGACCTGAACACCCTCAACTCCATTTACTCAATGATCCAATCCTGGATGGTAGAAAACTGGTTATGTCTCAACAGTGAGAAGACCGAACATCTGTTAATTGGATCCCCGTCCACCTTGGGTAAATTGGTCAAGCAATACAGCTGCTTCACCGTTGATAACATCCCGATCGCTGTCTACCAAGCCATTAAGACGTTGGGCATATATCTGGAACCTAACTTGACCATGAATAGACAGGTTAATGCTATAGCATCCTCCGCCAGCGTACCACTCCAAACTGCTTCATGTAACCAGACCTTTCCTATCCCAACAGAATTGCCTCACCTTTGCTAGGGCAATAATTGGATCAAGGTTGGACTACTGTAATGCCCTCTTTGTAGGGACCTCCCGTAAGAATCTGGCCAAACTTCAACTAGCACAAAACAATGCTTTGAGGGCCGCAACTGTCCTCTCACGAAGGCACCACATCTCTGAGATCAGAAGGCAGATCCACTGGCTTCCCGTCAAGGAAAGGATTGTTTTCAAAACCCTCGCCCTAACGCACAAATGTCTCCATGACTTGGTTCCCCCTTAACTAGCTGAAGGGATTGCCAGACACACTCCATCCAGAGCGGCATATTCCAACAGAATCACTGTACCGCTAACCCGCAGAGTGCGTGCGGGCGGTACCAGCTTCCCAACTATGGCCGGCACTTTTTGGAACACTCTCCCATCTCAGAACAGGTTGATCGACTCTGATGCAGCCTTCCGGAAAGCCATCAAAACCAGGCTCTTTGTTTGACAGTGCACATATACCACCTGTATGTATCTTTGTATATGTAACCAAGCAACCTGTACTAAGTAATTCTTGTTGGGCTGCAACCCTGAATCAAGCCTTCTTAGGCTTCTTTATAGTGCCTCAATGCATGTGGGCTGTAGTGAGCTCTATAAATCCCAAAACAAATAAAAAATCAAAATAGAACATCGACCAGACTTGTTGGAGAACTGCAGGCTCTCTCCTGCAAGCCTCCATACTTGACTTTTTACCAGTCCAGGTTGGTGCTGTGCACTCATCCCTCCTTCATGCCGAAAGTTCCATTGACTTTTCCCCTAAATGCCACTCACTAGTTCTGCTCGTATTCTGAGGCTCTACCACCTTTCCTGCAGAGAAGGCATTATACTCGCTGCACGTGACCCATCTTTAATGTTTTATACCGCACGCACAAAAGACTTTTGCAAAACTTCACAACTTTGTCACATTTGTATCCTGTTGAAAGAGGAAAGGCCCTGTCGAAGGCTTCCATTTCCAGGTGGCTATCTGGCTTCATCTCGCATTGTCATTGGCTCGCGAACAAGCACCTGCCAGGTAGACAAGGGCACATTCCAACAGAGCTGTGGCTTCCTGGCTTATGTTCCCCTGCTTGACATCTGCAAGGCAGCTACGTGGAGGTCTACCACACCGTCACAAGAATTTACTGCATTAACAGGGATTCCATGGAGGAGTTCCGTGTCGGGCAGTGTTGGGGGGAATTCTCTTATGGCTAATTTCCCAAACCTAGTGAGCCCCCCAGCAGCTTTGCTGGATTTTTGGGGTTTGTTTTTTTCTCCTGCCAAGAGTGTGACGCTTTTCCTCCCACTCTTAGGCATGATTTGAGGTATGTCTCTGACTTTTTGTGTGCTTATGGGCTATGGGGTCTTTTACTCCATAGGGTACCATCTGTTTTTTGTGTATGTTACACAGCACCCTCAGTGCAGTAACACAGGGGTGTCATAGTGACCCCCAAACATAGACTCCATACCCTGGGACTGACTACTGTCTCCCAGGGCATGTAAAGTCACCATTGACTTTACTAGTCCAAAATTGTGAACAGAACCAGTACAAACCATCATTGTGGAAGTACTGGAAGGGGTTAATTCGATTGCCCCTGGGTCTGTTTCCAAGGGGGTATTGTCCAGTCCCCCCTTGTCGAGTTTCTGGCTGGGGTCAGTGGTTACCACGCAAAATATTCCACCGGAATATTTCCTATGGGATTTTCCCATTGATTTGAAACGCACCACTTTTTGGTGCAATGTTAAAGATACCGCTGGTTTATTTATTTAATATTAAATCAACGGTTGGGTCTTTTTGCCAGAACTCTTTTCTAAAATGGCTTTCGTGTCCGTCTCTGTAACTCCAACCAAGGTCGGGCCCTTTGTTCTACTTTTTGGCGGGCTTCTCCACAGAAGGCCTCCAACTGGTGCCACTCTGTCTGGGTTCCACAGGATGTGTGGGTAGGGGAATTGGCACCCTGGACTGCATTGCCTTAGCAACCCAAGTCACTCTGTTTTGATTGGGCCAGTGGTGAGCCACCCGGCTCACCACTTAGCATGTTTGAGTGACAGCTAGGCTGTTGAATTGGGGTTTTTCTGCATAAAAGCGGGGCTTTTGGGACTGGAACTTCAGAAGTCGCCACAGGACCTAAGAAATCCGAAGAGGGGAGAAGCTGAGCCATCTGCAATGACGACACCACAGGTGGAGCCCTGCTGCAACGACCTCACCACTTTCCCGACGACAAGAGAAGATCTTCTGCTGGAAGAGTCTTCTTCCTCTGAGCTGGTGAGATCAACCAGTTCGCCATTTTACCTTCCAGGACGTCTCTTGGTCGAATCGCCCGTGCCAAGCACCCAGGCGGCTGGATAGCCAAGTTTCACCATTGTGACCGCAAATACCAGGAACTCACCTTTTCACTGACTAACTCCGCGGTTGGCTTCTTCCCTGGGCAGTGCAACGACTCCAAGTTTCCTCCTCGACGAGATCCTCTCTTCTCCTGGTCAAAACCACAAACTGCACCCACTGCCAGGAACAACTGCCACCGCTGGAGCTTCCTCTCTTTAAGGTACTGTGTTCTACCTGGCCTCCCTTTCTACGGTTTGCTAAAGCTGACCCTTAAATCCTTGGCTTTCCAACTGGGTTGGCCCCCAGACCTTCTAACTTTATCTTTTGAACCACCCCAACCTCTTTTGAACATTTCTACAAAGACTTGAATGCATTTCTCAACTGTGTGATCTTGGGCACATTTCACCTTGCTCCATTTAAAGTGAGCCTAGCCTATGAACTTTAGCTCTACAGTGGACTCTACCTTCACTAACTTGTGTTGGTCTCTTAAAAGTGTTGGGCACTGTTTTATCTTTATGACCTGCCTTTTTCTCTCCTTTTAACCTAATTATTGGAGTGCCATCTAAGTCACGCGCTCACCTCTGTTTTGACGAAGTGGTGTTTTGACTTAGACTTGTCTAGTAATTGCTAAGGGAGTTGTGTATACTTTTCTGATTGTGTTGGAACTTGCCTTTGATTTATAGTGCTAGTGTATTTTCTAAAGTGTGTTAAATAAATAATTATATACTTTTGATAACAAGCTCTGGTCAGTGTTTGCTTGCTCTACTGTGTTCTTGGCCCTGTTGTGTATCCTCTGTATACTGCCTAACTCTTCTTGAGAGAAGTCTGACTGCTCAGCCACAGCTACCAGGTAAATCTGGGTGGTACTGACTGCTACCAATTGGGTTTACTGCTTACTCCTGTAGTCTTAATCTTTTTGCAGTGTTCCCCAAGGGAACTGCACAGGATTCTGCCCAACAGGAAGGCAGTGCTTTGCAACCTTTTTGTTTGAGGTGAGTTTCCATTGCTTCTGTAGAGTTGTACCGTCTCCCATTGGTTGTGTATAGGTACTCCTATGTAATCTTATTCATGAGCATGTGAATTCATGAAAGATTCAATGGTGGAGAAGGAACAAGTTACTTGCCTGCAACTCCTGTTCTCCAGCATTGCTATCTTTCATGGATTCACATACGACCCTCCGTCATACCCCTCTGACTCTTCTTGGTTCCTACTGCCACATTACGTGCACTTCCAAATCTGAGGATGGCCACCAGGGGCAGAGCTAAGGAGGACCATTGTCATTGGCTGGGTCAGTATGATCCAAAGTGACAGCAATAGGCTATATAAGTGACTAGCAGTTTTAAGCTTTAAAGCAAATTGCTTTAATTTTATTTATTTTGTAAATGTTGTATTAAATTTTTTTAAACACAACCACAAACACCACACTGAGCAATATTATGCAGCATATTGTCACTAAATCAATATTTTCACTCCAACCTAAAACTACCAACAGGAACTGGCCCGCGTGTATGCCTGTGGCGGCTTGAAATTCAACAATCATGAGTTCCAGGAAATCTTGTATGTCTTCCTCCTTACTTCCTAGGGGGTTCGCATAGAGTGCTTTATAATATTTAAAGAACACCTCATTTATGCCTATTTGCGTATTCACCACCTCTAGGTCTCTGTTTTGAATGGAGCATATGGGGGATCTAGTATCGCTCGGTCTGTACAGCCAAGCTAACATTCTCCCATGCTTATCCCCTTGCGCATGGCTCCTTTCCAGGTATTTCGTATAGTTAAACTTCCCCAACGTGTCCCATTGAGTTAAACATGTCTGTTTCAGTTCAGTTACTTCATCAATGTGTTCTTTGTTCACTTTAGGCTCCCTTTCCAGTGCCCTCAACCTCCCTCCTATTTTCTCAAGGTCTTTGACAATGACTTTCTGTACCCCTCCCGATTCTGCTTTCATTTCCTCTCTAATGACCACCTTGTACGCCTCCCAGACTGTGCTCACTTTCTGGATGTTCCCCTCATTTGCTGCAATATATTCAACTGTGCTCTTTCTGATAAGCTCAGCGAATGCTGTATCTCAACAGTGATTCACTCCTCAACTTCCATGTAGGGATGGGTGGCCTCGGAGGAGACGCCCGCCACCTCGCCATGAGTAGGGAGTGGTCTGACAGGACCCAGGCTAAGTATTATAACTCCGAAAATTCAGTTTCATGCTTAACACTAATAAATAAATAATCAATTCTTATGTATATCCTCTGTGGGGTCGAATAATGAGTATCCTCTTTCTTCACCATTCTTTACCCTCCATAGGTCTCATAGTTGAAAGTGCTTCAATAGTGAGTTTAGTACCTTAGCTGGAGGAGACGGCCGTTTGTGTTTCACATCCGATCTATCTACGGTTGGGTCCAGCGTGCAATTGAAGTCCCCTACCCAGATCAATGCTCCGTCCCTGTAGGGTCCTAACTTTGCATACAATGACCTGAAAAACACTGTTGCACCGTGGTTTGGGGCATACATATTCACAATACAAACCTCACGGTTTTCCATTACCCTGTGTAACATTGCCATCCTACACTCATCTGTCCTAGATGTCAACACTTTGAATGGTGTAAAAGGGTCCAACCAAATGAGGACCCCTCTTCCATACTTTGGGTATGTGGAACCTACCATCACCCCTCCCCACACACACACGCCAGGTTCTTATGTTTTTGTGCATTTAAGTGGGTTTCTTGTAACAGTGCTATTCCAACTTTATTCCTTTTGATCTGCATGTGCACTCTTCTCCGTTTCACGTAATTATTAAACCCTCTGACATTCCATGATTCTGACAGTTCCAGCCATTATCTTACCATGTCTAGGGGATCAATGAGGCCACCAGCCTGTCGCCAGCCTCAATAAGAGTTTGATGCAGCGTGTTATCATGTATGCTAGGCTCTTCTCTCCCCCCCCCCCTCCAACCCCACTCCAAACAAACTACACACCAAACTCGTCCAGCTATGCTAAGCATTCTAGGACTATCCCGTTTCCGCTCCATTTAACCTGGTCACTAGACTAGTCTCCTGGTGCCCTACGGGCGGGCCCTGTACAGTAGCCCTAAAACTACCTCTGGGGAGGGGGCAGAGGGTCTGCTCTCAGCGTTCCCTCTACCGGGTTTCTGCAACTCTGTCTTGCCCCTTCAACTTTGTAACACATTTTATGGCTTCCGTTTTGCTTGCAACACCTAGTACTGTATAGCCTGAGCCCGATTTCGCCCAATCACATACATTTGTCCATTATCCACTGCTATAGTAGTCCACTTCTGGAGCTCTCCTTCACGCTTAGGTATGTTGGTTCTGTTCCGCAGTGTCTGGTATTTGAGCACTGTCCATCCATTCCTGCACCTCTGTTGGGGTGTCGAAGAAGAGGACTTTTCCGTTATGTATCACCTTCAGTTTCGCTGGATATAGTAACATATATTTGAGGCCAGCCTTCCGGAGCCTGGCCTTTTTCTCGATGTATTGGGCTCTCCTTCTCTGGACTTGAAAGGTGTAATCTTGGTATACTGAGATCTTTGCAGACGCCCTCTGCATCGTCCCTCCCGACCTGGAGAAGTCCAGGATCTTCTCTTGGTCCTTGTAGTTCTTTCTATCGTAAACCCTTGCATGAGTTCTCCCGCCCCTATATCTTGAAGCAACATGTTTTCAATGTAAGTGGTAGGATCCGACCCTTCAGCCCCTTCTGGTAGCCCCACGATACTGATGTTTCTGTGCGCCCGACCTTCCGCCTCTTCCGCTCTGTCTTCTACTAGCTTGACCTTCTGTAGGAGGATGTCAATGTCCTTGGTCGTTCTAGCCCTCACTTCTGTATTTTCCTTGACCTGCTCTTCCAGCCTCCCGGTGCGCTCTGCTATTGCACATACATCCTGCAGTAACAGTCCTACGTCGATGCCCACAGTGTCTATCTTAACCTCAAGCATTGATTGTAGTGCTGCAATGGCCTCAAGAATTTGTTGGTTCCCCGCGTCCACCCCGTCTACTGCGGGGGGTTACCTGCTTCTTCTTTCTCTGCTGCTTCCATCTTGGCGATTGGGTGGCCATCCAATATGGATTGCTTATGCTTGGACTTATTGCTCTTGTTCGCCATTGCGTTTTGGTTGTCTTGCTGTGTCTCCAGCGCCCACCCGTTCCCACTCGGTTGCTCTTCTCCACCAGCTGCCAAAGCTGTGTCTATTATGTTGACCCAGGATCAGAGTGTTTGCCCGTTTAGTGGACCCAACCCCTTGCTGTCCACTCGCGTGTTGTGTGTTAACAGTCAGGGCCGCACCTGTCCTTGTCAGGTCCACTTCATGGCATGCGTTGGTTGTTATAACTTTGGGTACAGGGACTGTCACTTCATGTGGTTCTCCTTCCTCTTCTGCAGTTCCTTTTGTGGGGGAGAGGGGGCTATCAGGTCTCCTGATTATTCTGCGTGTCATCAGCATGCGTCAGTGATGGCGTTCTCTAATGTCCCTCCTGTTTTATTTCCCTTCTTTTTCTTGCAATTGCCTTAAGCTAAAGTAGTGGGGGGAAGCCCTTGGCCTATCTGGTCTGTTAATTGGCCTTTCATCTTGCTCCGTCACTCTCCACCTTCTCTCTACCGGGCTGTTCACATGTGTCCAGTGCTCCACCACTTCCATGTCATCGTGGCGTTTGCCGTCCCCATCCAAGGTCTGCAACTCCAGGTGTAGTTGTGCTCTCAACCTTCACGTTTGTTATGGCGTCGTGTGGCGGTCTGTATTCTGGGAGTCTTTCCGTGTATCTTGCCTCGTTGCCGTTTTCATGATGACCTGTCCCTTCGGGTATCAGGTCATATGATTGTGGACGTATCCTCTGCTCTTTTTGCCTGAGATTTCAGCTTGGTGGGGGAAAGACCCCTACCTCGGAGGGTGTTGTCTCTTCTGGATCTTGTGTTGGTGTGTACTCCCCACTGCAATGTCACATGTGATTTATGTGTTAGAAATCGGCTTGGAGGCTGCTGCGTGACCCCTTGGCTAGGGCTGACCTTGCTCCCAGTCTGTCACGGGCTCCGGTCCGCCCACTCCGTTTGTTGCTCTTTCTGCTTTCCACCCGGAGGCTTTAAACTTGTCCGCATGGCCCAATGTTCCCTAGGGGGGGGATCCCTTTTGTGCCTTCCGGCAGCGTTGTCCGGTGTAGTGACCGCCTCTGTTCTGGGCGTAGTGCACCGTAGATGCCCCAAGGGGGGGGGGGGGTTGCCCTCTTCCAATAAAGTTGTACAAACGACTCTTGTGCTGTGCCTACCCCCCCCCCCCCCTCCCTACACTCCATACCACTTTTCCAGTGTGTCCTGGCCTCCTTACTGGATACCGGCCAGCCTGCTCTTCCATGGCTGTCGCTGCAGTCACTTCTAGGGAGGGGGGGGGGGGATTGCCTTCCACCTCACTCTATAGTTGACTCTTCCCTCACGCCTGCAGCAGGATACGTGTCTTCACCGTCCCGCTGGCCAATCTGTCCTATCCGGTCTGTCAGGCTGTTTCGGGCACACCTCTTTGTCCGTTTCTTCTCTTCACTGCACACCCAGCAATACCCAGCAATGGCGTTGTCGCAGCCTGGTTGGTCCGTTCTCTGGCCCGCAGGTTCCTTTGTTCGTAGCACTGTGCTGCATATCCCCATCAGCCTGTTAACACTGTGGCTGCACACAGAGACGCTTATCAGTCGCAGACCGTTTTCGCTTCGGTCAGGTCTTTCGGTCAGCCACCGCTCCTCCTTAGCCAGTGCTACAGCTTTTCGTTCCCGGCAGCGGTCTCCGGTCCCTTCCTCCCTCCGCGCTCTTCAGTCCTCCGTCGCCATCTTATTTCCTGGCCGTTCACCGCCGCAATACAGTTACACGGGCGAAACTCACTCCCAGTGTTGTTCCAGAACTGCTCTGTCCCCAGCTTCTTGGATGTTTCCTGATATCGTACTCATTTTCAGCTATTTCGGGCTCTTCAGAGATGTTAAGCGGAGCTCCTCTTTGTAGGAACAGCAGGAGCTCCAAGTGAGTGCGTCCACCTCACATGGCTGCAGGCCATGCGCCCATCTGCTTTAATATTTATGAACATTACCAGCCTTACAGGGAATATTCATGAGCATGTACATCCATGAAAGATGCCAATGCTGGAGAACAGGAGTTACAGGCAAGGGACTTGGTCTCCATTTCCTATGTCTTATCAGTGAAATCTGTTAATTCTGTTGTGGGAATGTAATCACGGTATGAAGGTTAAAACAAGTGATATGTGTGAACCATTTGAGTTGAAAAGCTGTTCTTGTGTAAATCTATTAGATTTTTCAAGCACATATTCATCTCAAAGTTGGAGATCACCTCTAGCTCGAAATGTTGCTGCCATCAATTGTTGTAAACCGAGTCCTTGATCATCTGACTGCCAATACCTTACCATCAAAAACTGACTGTCCGATTTGCGATAAATGGCTATTGGTGGAAACTCTGAAAAAAATAAACTTTTTCGATTAGTATGTTTCTGGCGCACATAAGTAACAACGTGCTGTTGTCAATCTAATTCGTAGCACCCACAAATTAATAGATGGATCAGCAATAATAAGGGTAAACGCCACACTTTCATGATTGGAATTAAAGCTCTTAAAAACATTCATGAAATCTTTACATTTACCCTGTCCTATCCCAAAAATATTCTCACTAGAGCTGCCATTTGCCTAACCAATATCACGGGAGGGAAATTACAAATATTTCCCCTTTGTTAAACTTTACAATTGAAGCAGTTATTTTGGCAGGCATTAACTATTAAGCATGCCGGGTCTCAGGAATGTCACATTGGTCTAAGGCCTACACAGAGATTTCCCCTATGTATTTCCCACAACCGGTGACTAAGCACATTTAGGACAACTGGTCCATAGGGATGGACAAATGGTAGAGAATCTGTATGGCACTTGCCGGTAGTGTAATATCGCAGTAAAGACTATGGCATTGGTCTTTGCATAAAACAGAGTACACCAATATGCAATCTTATATGTGACAATTTATTTTTCAATTAATGATTTTTTAAAACCAGCCTATACGGGCTGCTGTATCTATGTCACCAATATTCAGCTCCTTTTTCCAGGAGAATTACATACAAAAGTCATCATATTGTCTCTTCATATGACTAACAATTTGTAGTGCTAGTAACTTGTGAGGGTTAGTATCCAAAGTGACTTATGATGTGGTTAAGCTACATAACGCCCTTCGATAATGTAAATGGGGGAATCTCCCAGTGCTCCCATAGTCCTCTACTCACTTGCAGAAGAGACATAGAAAACATGCTTATTAAAGGAATCGTCAGGAACTAGGTAGCTGCTATACAAATCTCACACAAACAGGGATTTAAATGGTAAGCTAAGCAACCATAACTTGCGCCACCAGTGTGCACTGCAAGGACTAACACCCAGGACATCAAAGATGCCATCACAAATCTCATTCATGACATCACTGATGACATCACATGTGTGGCTCCCTCTTTTTTGTTCACTGACATAAGTAGGCCAGGTGCTTTTCTTTACTGACAGTAAGTAAGAGTTGAAAAGGTTCTGTCTTTGTGTACTGCACCCTTCTCATATGTTGTGACACTACTTTCCTTGGGGTACACTGATATGTCATACATATACATAGAGGGGAAGAAGAAAGCGTAAACCACAGGAAGCATTTCTGTGGATGAAGGTAATCAGTTATGTTATGAACAGTTACTGATAATGCTGCTCATTTTTTGCTTAATTTAATTTCCCTGTATAGGCTCATATTGGTATGCATTGTGGTGTCTTTGTTTTATGTACAGTAGTGCAATTATGTAGTTATTAAGAGCATGGTAGCTACTTCTTAGATGTTTCACAGTACCCAAAACTGTAAAACGAAAGCATTCATGATGTCCTTGTAACGCTCACCTGGTTCCCACGGGGGCGCTGGTCTAGTCTGGATTGCTGTGGCCTCTTCTAGCGTGATGCGCAGGACCCGGAACACCGATTGGACAGGACCTCCAAATCGTGCTTGCCTGGCCCGTAGGAATATCCTTCTGCAGATGAGAAAGGGGATTAACAGTCTGCAGAATAGTGTGCTAGCTCCCCCCTTTCCCTCTTCCCCCTTCGTTCCTCTCCAACTTCCTCCAAACCCTGGTTTAAGCTCACCTTATGGTTTGGAAGGATGAACTCTCCATCCTGCTTCTGGTGCAGGGGCGCGTGTTCGTCCAGTTACTTCACTGGTTTTCAGAATGGCGCTGGCAAAATCCACTTGACTTTCCTGAGCGATGCGCCGTAAGTATGTAAGTTCAAAGTTCAAGTGAGGCCCCCTTTATGTTGTCTTTCTAACCTGTGATCTGTCCTTTATTTCAGGTGCAGCATGAAGGCGATGCGTCGAGGGGTTAAACTGCCGAGGTGAGTAGTGATGAGGGCGATCCCTCTAAATGTCCTTATCATTCCCCAGAAATGTCTCTTGTCCTTTCCCCATAGGGGCCGGGGTACGGTACCTGCCAACGGGGCGGTGCCGACCCGAAATTTGGAAGAAAAGCTGGTAAGTATTATGGCTGTTAATCAGGCTTTCCTTCTGTGTTCCTTCTGCTCACATTTTGTTTCTTCCTCTCTCTCCCCTAGGTGCAGAGATGTGGCGTCCGATGCTGACAGCCGCGATGGAGCCGGGAGATGCCTCGAGGACAGGTGAGTGAAGCGTGGCGCTGCAGCGAGCAACGCAATGCTTTTAAATGGAAGTCTTTCTTCAGGGATGCTGGCGAGAAGATTCCGGATGCAGGTAAGAAGTTTGAAATAGTCCTTGGTTTTCACCTTTCTCTTCTCTTCCTTCCTTGCAGGTCTTCCAGGTTCGAGGCGGGCGTGGCTGGAGTCCAGGAGCAGGAGCAGACACGGTAAGCGTTAAGCTGCAGGAAGCAGAACAACGCGAAGCATGAGCTGTTGTCTGGGCGTGCGTGGCTTAAATAGCCTCCAAAGAAGTCCCATGTATGTATCCTTCCCCAACTAGGTATGTATCCTTCCCTGGCCACGCCCGAGTGAAAAAATAGTCCCTATGAAAAAATAGTCCCTTTCAGGTCTCAGGGAGGCCTGAAGCGTGCAGCATGGTCTGCATCAGGTAAGTGCACAAAACACCTCCCTTTATGAGCCTGGCGCCTATGGCGCCAGGACTGATGTCCAACATGAGCCTGGCGCCAAAGAGCCCCTATAAGGGGCCGCTGGGCTTTTACCCGAGGGCATGATGCCTGCTTCTGGGGGTGCTGGGCCTGGCCTGGTGCTCCGGGGGTAGGCATCATGACAGTCCTATCCTGAAAAAGCCATCTGCCAATCCCCACCTTGTCTCCAACTTTTGCCCCATTTCCCTCTTGCCCTTTCTATCTAAACTCCTCGAACGTATTGTCTATTCTCAACTCTCCTCCTTCGTTTCTAACCACTCTCTTCTCCCCCTCTGCTCAATCTGGCTTCCGCCCTCTCCACTCTACAGAAACTGCGCTCACCTCTGTCCTCAACTCACTCTTATCTGCCCGCTACTCAAAGCACTCCTCCATCCTCATTCTTCTCGATCTTTCAGCTTCCTTTGATACTGTCGATCATCCTCTATTTCTTAACACCCTTGTTAGGCAGAAACCTGTGCAGTTCCCTCTGGGACCACTGCAAAAGATTTAAGACTACATGTGTTTGGCAGTAAACCCACTTGGTAGCAGTCTGTACCACAGAGATTCACTTGGTAGCTGTGGCTGAGCAGTCAGACTTCCCTCAAGAAGAGTTAGGCAGTATACAGAGTATTCACAATAGGTCAAGAGACCACAATAGAACAAGTAAACACTGACCAGGGCTTGGTGTAAAAGAGATATAATTATTTATTTAAAACCACATCTAATAAAACACACAGGCACTAATATTAAGCAGTTCAGAAACACGGTCACTAAAAGATATACACTCCCTTCAACGATTAGTTAGACAAGTCTTAAGTAAAGCCCCACTTATTTTCAGACAGCGGTGAGCGCTTAACGTAGATGGCACTCTAATAGTTCGTTTTAAAAAGGGAGAGAAAAAGCAGAGAACAAATTGAACAGATCCCAACACTTTTACAAGAACATAACAAGAGAGGAAAGCAAAGTAAAACCGTGAATTCAGAGTCAGTAGGCTGGATCCGCTTTAAGAGGATCGAAACGAAATGTGTCCAAGGTCACACGGTTGCAGTGCACAAAAAGTCTTATAGTGGTTCAAAAAGGAGTTGGACCAAAGAAAGGGACCAGTTAGAGGGTCAAGGCGACCAGCCCAGTCCAGAAGGTTAAGGGGTTATTATTACCTTGTAGCAATCTTTAGAAAGGGAGGCCGGGCGGACACGGTACCTTAAAGTGGTGAGAACACTCCAGCGGGGGCAGTTGTTCCTGGCAGCGGGTGCAAGTTGGTGCTTCGTCCGGGGGAAGAGAGGATCTCGTCGTGGAGGAAGACAGGAGTCCGATGCACTGCCAGGGAAGAAACCAGCCGCGGAGTTTCTCAGGTACAAGGAGCGGTCCATTGATTTGCGGTTCAGTGGTGAGTGGCTATCCGGCCGGCAGGGTGCTTGGCACGGGCAGTTCGACCACAAACCGGTCTGGGGTGCGAAGAAAAGAAGGTAAACTGGTTGTGCCCACCAGTCAGGGGAAGAAGCCTCTCCAGCCGGGAGATCTTCTCTGTCATCAGGAAGTGGTGAGTCGGTTCTGCAGGGCTCCACCGGTGGTGTCATCGTGGTAGGTCGGCTCAGCTTCTCCCTCGTCGGATTCTCAGGTCCTGTGGCGACTTCTGAAGTTCCAGTCCCCAAAGCCCTGCTTTTATGCAGCATACCCCCATTCACTCAGCCTAGCTGTCAATCAAACATGCTAAGTGGTGAGCCGGCCGGCTCACCACTTGGGCCAATCACACAAGAGTGCGACTTGAGTTACCAAGGTAACTCAGTCCAGGGTGCCTAAACCCCCTCCCACACCCCCTGTGGTACCCAGACAGAGTGGCACCACTTTTGGAGGCTTCTGTGGAGAAGCCCGCCAAAAAGTGGAACAAAGGGCTCGACTTGGGTTGGAGTCACAGAAGAGAACACAGACGCCATTTTAGAATCGAGTCCTGGCAAAAAATACCAACTGGTGAATTAATATTAAATAAATAAACCGGCGGTATGTTCGAGGCTATGAGAATTAAAGAATTAAAGTTGGTAGCCTCGAACAATGGGAAAATCCCATAGGAAAATATTTGCGGTCGAATATAAAAAGTAGTTTCCACTGCCACCAGCCAAAACTCGATCAGGAGGGACGGAGACGTGCCCCCTCGAGTAACAGACCCCGGGGCAATCGAATTGCCCCGACCAGTACGTCCACAATATGGTTTGTACTGGTTTCTGTTAATAATTTGGGACTAGTAAAGCCAATGGCGACTTTACATGCCCTGGGAGACAGTAGTCAGTCCCAGGGTATGGAGTTTATGGTGGGGTGTCACTATGACACCCCTGTGTTACTGCACGGAGGGTGCTGTGTAACACACATAGTAAAAACACATGAGACCCTATGGAGTAAAGGACCCCATAGCCCATAAAACACATAAGCAGTCAAAGGAACACCATAAATCATGTCCAAGAGTGGGAGAAAGAGTCTCACTCTTGGCAGGAGGAAACAAACAAACTCCAGAAATCCAGCAAAGCTGCTGGGGGACTCACTAGGTTAGGAAATTCAGCCTAAAGAGAGAATTCTCCCTAACAACCCGCTCTTCCTTTGGCTTCAGAGACTCTGTTCGCAACTGGCTTGTCTCCTACCTATCCAACCGCACCTTTTCAGTCTCCTGGGGAGGTTGCACCTCCCCTACCTATCCGCTCAACCACGGCGTCCCAAAGGTTCTGTCCTTGGCCCCTTTCTCTTCTCACTCTACATGTCCTTCTTTGCTCCGATCATCTCCTCTTTCGGTATATCTCACAATTTCTACGCTGATGATACCCAGCTATTCCTCTCCTTTTCTTCCTTCTCCCCTGACATCCATCTCAAGCTCTCCTCCTGTCTTTCTGCTGTCAAATCCTGGATGTCCTCCCACTTTCTGACCCTCTATGCCAATAAAACTGAAGTCCTGTTCTTCCCAGCAACTCTTCCCCCCCCCCTCTCCTCCTCCACACATTCTCTTTTCCTCTTCCCAACTCCCCTTTGCCCCCATGCCCACAATTTTGACCTTCACATCGACTCCAACCCCTCCCTCTCCCACCACATCCCCCTCACCTCCCGCTCTTGCCGCTTCCACCTCTATAACATTTGTGAAGTCCGTCCCTTCCATGCTACTGAACTCCTCATTTCCTCCCTCATCTTCTCTAGACTCTTCTACTGCTCTCTTCTCTTTGGTCTCCCCTCCTCCCATCTCACATCTATCTACCACTCTGCTATCTGCATGCTCTGTCTTCTCTCTCCTCATGATCACATCTCCTCTTCTCTCGCCTCCCTAAGTGGCTCTCCTTCCACTCCCTTCTCAAATCCAACTTCCTCTGCCTTGTCTTTAAATCCCTCTATGGTCTCGCCCCACCTTACCTTTCCTCTCTCCTCACCTTTCACTCTCCCCCGTCCACTTTGTTCTGCTGATCTCTTCCTTCTCACCTCTCCTCCTGTGCCCCATCCCGCCTCAGATCTCTTCAACTTCTCGCCCCTTTCCACTGGAACTGTCTTCCCCTCCCCATACGCTCCATCTCCCCCTACGCCTCCTTCTGCACTTCTCTGAAGTCTTGCCTCCTCCATTCTCCATCATAATACTTGAGCTATTGCCTTCACGTTGGTCCTACCCCGCTTCCTACATTTTTACTACCTCCCTCACCTCTGTCCCGTTCCAGTCATGTAATGGCTTACTGTTCATGTAAATTGTTCGAAGTACTGTTTTCGGATGCTTGTTTCATTGTTGCTTATGCTTGTTATGTATTCCTCTGTCCTCATGTAAAGCGCTTTGGATTTAAGTGCTATATAAATCCTAATAAAATACAAAATACAAACACAAATGTCACTATGTGAATTGAGAACATTTACAATAGTACACCTCAGTGGGACATGTTGCAGAGAATGGTTTCGTTTCCACATGACTTTGGTCATGTACTGCAAATATGTGTGCAATACAATAGTGCGTATAGCTATGCATTGCTCAGTGACCTACTTCTCTCTTGGTAGTTCTTCCGATGATGTTGCATAGTTTTTTTTGCCACCATAACAATCCCCTGTGGAGGCTGCCCATGAAAACGAAATGCACATGTGATGTCATGAATGAGATTTGTGATGGCATCTTTGATGTCCTGGGTGTTAGTCCTTGCAGTGCCTGTACATATTTGTATATTTGTATATTTACCCCTGCATAGATATTGACTTTGTATGTATGAAGATTTGTACATTTCTTATTCTGTAATTTTGGTTATCTCTATCACTACCTCAATGTGTATATTTCTGCAACATTGTAAGCTTCGAATTATCTTCTGCCTGCGCCCTGTTGCCCCTGGGTAAGGTGCGCCATATAAATAAATAAACAAACAAACAGTGCACACTGTTGGCGTGAGTTATGGTTGCTTAGCTTACCATAACTTGCGAATTTCTAGGGGTTTCGGTTTTTATCTGTAAATCATAATGTCACTAACAACGGTTGTCCATTGAATTGTAGAGGTTTTTGCTAGTGCGTCTTCACCAGAACGTTCCTTTAACAATGTTTTTTGCCAGTCTCCCTTAACCAATCGTACCGCACTGCTACTGTACATGGGAACAAAAAAGGAAGGGGCAGAGTAACAACTGGCAAGAGCTTATAGCAAAACGTTGATACAATGTAGTAAAGAAGCAGAACAATCTGTAATGATTGCACAGGTGTTGCAGTATTCAATAGTACATGTGTAACGTGTGTTTTTGGAAATGTGGCAATGGCAAGGACCTTCGAGTTGCAGGAAAAAAATGTCCCTCATAACAGAATGACTTTGTACAGTAACCCCATTGGTACGCACTGTAGTGTGAAGCGTACATTATGTACTATATATTCCTACATGTACAGCTAGCACATTCTGTTTTCCGTAAGAAAACATATAGGAAAGGAGTAGAATCAGCAATCCTTGCACAACACCATTTGCGCATAGCAAAGGAAAGGAATCGTGCAAATGGCAAATAAGAGGCTGGAAGGCAAAGGAGAAAGAAATGGGGAACAATTGTGCCCCTTTACAAGGTACGTAACTGAAAAGTGAACAGGTAAAATCAACTACCCCTTTCGCAATCCGCTCAATTAGAGGCCAACAGGTATGGCGCTTACTCTATCTGAAACCACTTAAAATACAAAGCATGGCTTCAGCAATGTTTTGCATATCACATATTTTATTGATGAAGCAATACAAAAATAGTTAACAGTTTTCCTTAAGTTTAGCACTGTAATTTAATTTCATATAAGCATTTAGTGCAATCTGTGAGGTTACTACATGACAAATCTGTTGTTCATCTACAGATATAGTAGCTGGTTTATTAACTTATTGTAATATGGAGTCTTAAGGTAAGTTGCGTTCAAACAAATGTTTTGGACAAAATGAAATGGCTGTGGCACACCTGCACGTATACGCCTTCCCCATGTCGCCGACCGCCATCCCCTCAAAAATCGTGTCATGGGAGATGTAAGGGTGACACAGCAATCTCTTCCTTCCCTAACAACCAAGTTCTGGAAATCCGCATTTCCCCACAGTAAGTATAGAATTCTGCTACCCCTTCCCTTCCCTAATGGGTTGTAGGAATGTGCAAAAGTGAACATTAATAATGATAGTTTGGGTGATCTACTTTTTTTCCTGAAATTGCGCTCAGACTCAGCAGCACACAGTCCTCCTTGGAATGCTTGCAAATAAGCAAAATATAAGTGTCCTACGGAATACCCACAATCACAATTGACGCATCCATACGACAACAGCAGGCTCCGCATGGCTGCATATTGTCCACCACCTGGCAATGCGTGTGGGAACAGACGTTTGTGCGTACTGCAAGTGCAGGCATGTGTACATGTGCCTCTGTGTCCTGGTAACATCAGCACTCTGCAGCATATGCGAAGAAACGTTACTGTGGTCGGGGCGTGCACCCACGTCCTACAGATAGGTATGCAAATATAAGCATCCGAGCGGTGCACCCTATAAGTAGACGGCATCTTCCCAAAACGGTTGGCGCACATCTTGCGCACTATTAGTGTGTTGAAAATTGGCAACAGTGTGCATAGTGCACCCAGCCACATTCACACAACGCAGTGCACCCAAAACGCGTGCAGCGGACATTCGTCCAAAATCATACATGCCAACATTCTGTGCCCAAAAATGTGTAGGGATGTGAACGTTTCAACAATCATACCTACCATTTTGATGACATAACGGGAAGAAACTGGCACCTTATGTCATCACAGGAAATGACCTCCGTTGGCATATGGCCTTCAAGAGATCACAGGAGCGGAGTGCCTGGTGGGCTACATCCCATATCCTCTGACCCATCATGATGAAGTACCAAATGAGTGACTTGTACATAGTGTCACCAGTTTCTTCCTTAGTACAACACATTTTCCTCTTGAACCATATCAATAACAATGTAATTCAGCATTCACTTTGGATTTTTAGAAATCGATCAAACCTAGTGAACAATATATAAGATGAAGACACATGTACTAGGTCTATACAAATAAACCATTTTAATGAGCGCTCGCTGCTACGATCTGAGCGTGATCTGCAGGTCGCTGGTTCGAATCCCGGCAAGACCAACTAAGCCTTTCATCCTTCCGAGGTCGATAAATGAGTACCAATTTCGGTTGGGTGATATTGTATGTAAATATGTGCTCTGGATTAAGGCGCTATATAAATAACACAATTATCATTACTATTAAACACGAGCAAGTAAAGAAAGTGATAATAGTGTAGTCAGTCGGTAAATGCAGTAACTTTTTAAATAGCAAAGAGTACCTTGACATCAAACAGATTTTGTTTTGTAGAGGCCTAATAAAGGCTACAGTTTTTAACAAAAAAACAAGTCTACTTGGTGTTACAAACTGTAATTGAAATAAGTAAACATCACAGAAATGGAGCCAGAATGTGAGCAAACATATAATACAGGGTTCCAAAATCAGGGGAGCTTGGAGCAATGTACAATTGTGGTTAAAACAGAAAACACAGTGTTAACTTCCATTGTATAAATAATCATTGTCTGACACCTGGAGGGATGTTCACCTACAAATGATTTACAGTGACCTTTTCTAAATAAAATATAGTTTTCCCATATCAGTCTGTCTCAGTGACACACCAATGATAAACTGTCACTAGGTGCCATTGATGATGTTGGGGACTTCCAGTGGGGTGACAGAGGGCTGGAGATGTATCTCCAGGCAAACCTATGATGTCCCGGGGATGGTATGGGGAGGATGCCCTGGTCCCCCTAACTTATCCCCTCGCACTGGCAGGAGACCGTGACAGGAAACAAACTGATAATACTGGCCCTTTAAGTTACACTCAAGAAATATCCTAGCTCAGGAAAAGCTAACAGCCCATCTCTTTCCAGCAGACCTATGCCTCTAAAACAAATCTGCCTCCACCTTTTATTCAGAAACCACTCAAGTGACACTAACATTTTAAGGATGGGTGGTTTGGAGTGTTCCCTGAGTAATGTAGAACGCACAGCACAAAGAGTTACCACTGCACACTGGGCAGAGGACATGCACAGAGGGCAAGAGTTCTCTGCTAACACTGCATTAACTGATTTACGGGTTTAATGTAGATCGGGGAATGTCTTTAATAAAAACAATTGCAGCCTACAAAGGAAGTGGGCAGGAGGAGGCCAGGGAAGCCATGGACAATGCCGCCAATGTCACTACACAAATTGAGCAAGTATCCAAAGAGCATGATAATGTAAATAGCATACCACATGCTTAGCAACATTCACAGTTGCTGCACTCCACTAAACAGCACCGTTTTGCAGTTCCCTGCACATGTCGGCAGTGACATCTGCAGTATCTAAGATGCCGGACCCACTAGTTAAAGGCTTGGTCTGCCTTCCCAATTATTTAATGAGCTCAGGTGAGCTTACTACCCTCAGCCCAACCCAACCGCTCATTATTTTGCCAACAGAAGTGCAGACCCTGATGGAGTATCTGACCCATCTCATAGATTTGGCTTATTTGTATTTACCAATCACAGACCTATATATCTATGCTAATTAAAGTGAGTAATTAGTGATTTCAGAAATGAGGAAAGAGGCAAGATCTTAAAGTTGATTTTTATCTCTATATTAAAGAGTTTGCAAGGCTTAGTTGTGTAAACACCTATAGGAACTAGGAAAACCTTCTGCAAACAAAAGAAATGGCCTGGGCAAACAATGTCAAGAATGAGCCAATGCAAAGTGGAGTAATCCAGTTCTGTGTATCTGGGTGCTTTTAATGGAATTCTGTTCCCTAAGCTTAACACGTCTGTCCTCTAAAGGTCACAATACTCTAACCCAACGATTCCAAATGAACTGGCCAATTCAAGTCCAAACCCAAGTTCACCTGTTCACAAGTACTGTTAGCTAACCCTAGTCAATAAACAAAAAGAATGTCCATGGGACGGACCATCACAAAGTAAAAAATCCTGGTTGTATAAGATTACTTCCTTAAGGGTCACACCCGCCGCCCCTCCCCGACTCCACCCCCCCCTCCCCCCAAAGGTCCTCAGTTGGATGAAGGTCATTCGCAGAAACAGTGTTCCACTTAGTTTCTCAGGGGGTGGGGCTTTTCTTAAGGCTTTTTGATTCGCTCAGTCTTTCTCAGATCTCTCTCGCTCTCTTTCTCTCACAAACACACTCCCCTCTGGGTTATTCCTGATCCTCTGGAGGTCTTCCATAGACCTTTTCTTGTCCCTATTGATTGAGTTTGATTTATCGAATCCCGGCACAGTTGGACTACCTCATCAGATAGAGTATAATCACAAATCACATCACATGTAGACCTGAATTAACAGAACGTTTATCTGAAAAGGTGAGTTTTTAGCCCTGTTTAAAATGTTGAAAGCAAGTCAATTTTTCTTAGATTCAAAGGGAGACTATTCCACAATCTAGGCCCAAAGACTGAGAATCTTCCTATGGAGGTCATTACATTGTTCAGGAAACCTTTCCTTTGGTTCTCTAGAGGTCGGCATCTCTCTCAGATCTTGAATACCTTCAGTAGTCTTTGGAAGTTTTCTTAGACCTATATTTACATTAAATATGTAAACAGTCTTAGAATGATGTTCATTAATCTATGAAACATCACCGGATCCCATTGAAACTTAAATGGGAGGACAATTAATTTGAAAAATGCCCTCCATAGACTACAAAATATGCAATTTTCTTAACTGAGAGTCAATGGAATCTGCCAGTGACCTTTGGTATATTCTAGAGTGGAAATAAATTTGGCAGTCCTTGATTTGTCAAGAAGTTCATCAATCCATGGCATCAGCTAGGCATCAAAGGTGAAGATGTCTTACACTGTTCTACAGTTAATGTAAAAGCTAGGTTTCATCAGGTTTTGCTGTTAGCACCACAGGATATGACTATTTACTAGTGGATGGTTTGATGACTTTACGTGCCCACCGTCTCTTGGATAAACTCTTGTCTAGTGTCCATCAATCAATAGGGTCTTAACCATACTTGCTGTCTTGAGTATGAATGTGATGAAAATAATCTTTTGACTCCAGGTGTCAGGACAAAATAGATTGTAAGGGACCCCTAGAATCTCTGTTATCAGGTTGTTGGTCGTCTCATTGTTCATAAGTGTTGCTATGCACATTGTTAGGCAGAAACCTGTGCAGTTCCCTTTGGGAACACTGCAAAGATTTAGGACTACAGGTGTTGGCAGTAAACCCACTTGGTAGCAGTCTGTACCACCCAGATTTACCTGGTAGCTGCGGCTGAGCAGTCAGACTTCCCTCAAGAAGAGTTAGGCAGTATGCAGAGTATACACAATAGGCACTCAGACACAATAATACAAGCAAACACTGACCAGAGCTTTGGTATCAAAGTATATAATTATTTATTTAAAAACACACTGTTTGAAACACTCCAGCACTCTTATTGTAAAATACTCTAAACACAGTTACTATTATAATATATACAACCTTTATTCCTTATCAGATAAGTCTTAGTTAACACCACTTATTTTCATACAGAGGTGAGCGCTTAACTATAGATGGCATTCCAATAGGTGTTTGAAAAAGGGAGGGAAAAAGACAGAATATGGAAAGGTACACCACTCTAAGATTTAGGAACACTATTCGCAGGGCAGAAGAGCAGAAGTCACTTGTGAGCCAAAGTCCATAGGCTGTGCCCACTCTTAGAGAGAGCAGAGCACAAATGCGCCCAAGGTTACACTAGGCTTTGAAAGTCTTGCAGAGAGTTCGAAAAAGAGTTTAGAGAGGCTCAGAAAAGTTTAGCCAGGGTGTCCAAGCTAACCCAGGTTCGAAAGCCGGGGGCTAAATCTACCCCGTACAGTCGGTGGCAAGGGAAGCCGGGCGGGACACGGTACCTTAAGTGGGAAGGATCCTCCAGCGGTGGCAGTTGTTCCTGGCAGCGGGTGCAAGTCTCGTCGTCGTCCAGGGGAAGAGAAGATCTCAACTTGGAGGAAAGATGAAGGTCGTTGCACTGCCAGGGAAGAAACCAGCCGCTGAGTTTTCCGGTTAAAGGTATTACCCTTTAATTCGCGGTCGTGGTAAAACGTGGTATCCCGGTTGCCGGGGTGCTTGGCACAGGCAAGGCGGCCACGAGATACGTCGGGAAGGCGAAAAGACTGTGAAACTGGTTATCCCCACCAGTCAAAGGAAGAAGACTCTCCGGCGGGAGATCTCCTCTGTCGTTGGGAAAAGTGGTGAGACGGTCCAGCAGGGCTCCACCGGTGGTCTCGTCGTGGCAGGTCGGCTCAGCTTCTCCCTCGTCGGATTCTTAGGTCCTGTGGCGACTTCTGAAGTTCCAGTCCCCAAAGCCCTGCTTAAATGCAGAAAACCCCCATTCACTCAGCCTAGCTGTCACTCAAACATGCTAAGTGGTGAGCCGGCCGGCTCACCACTTGGGCCAATCAGGACGGAGTGCGACTTGAGTTGCCTAGGCAACTCAGTACAGTGTGCCTAAATCCCCCTCCACCCCTCCTAAGTACCCCAGACAGAGTGGCACCACTTTGGAGGGCTTCTGTGAAGAAGCCCGCCAAAAAGTGGAACAAAGGGCTCGACTTGGGTTGGAGTCACAGAAGAGAACACAAACGCCATTTTAGAACCCAGTTTTGGCAAAAAATACCAACCGGAGAATTAATATTAATTAAATAAACCGGCGGTATGTTCGAGGCTATCGTAATTAAATAAAGATAGTAGCCTCGAACAATGGGAAAATCCCATAGAGAAATATTTGCGGTTGAATATAAAAAGTAGTATCCACTGCCCCCAGCCAAAACTCGATCACGGGGGACGGAGACGTGCCCCCTCGACTAACAGACCCCGGGGCAATTAAATTGCCCCAGCCAGTATGTCCACAATATGATGGTTTGTACTGGTTCTGTTCAGAATTCAAGACTTGTAAAGTCAATGGTGACTTTACATGCCCTGGGAGACAGTAGTCAGTCCCAGGGTATGAAGTCTATACTGGGGGGTCACTATGACACCCCTGTGTTACTTCACTGAGGGTGCTGTGTAACACACATCACAAAAACACATGAAGCCCTATGGGGTAAACGACCCCATAGCCCATTAAACACATCTAGAGTCAAAGAAACACACTCAAATCATGCCCAAGAGTGAGGGTAAAAGAGTCTCACTCTTGGCAAGAGAAAAAAATAAACCCCAAAAATCCAGCAAAGCTGCTGGGGGACTCACTAGGTTAGGAAATTCAGCCTAAACAGAGAATTCTCCCTAACACACATGGTGGAGACATTTCTTTTTTTTCCACTCTTTCAAATGAATAACATGAGAGAGTTGTTTCTCTCATCTGCGATCAGGTTGATTCACTCTGTAATTCAATTGTTCTATGATCTCATTAACCTTGTAGGGCCCACACCATTTGCCAACAGTTTTTCAGTGGTTGGCAACAGTACTAGGACCTTATCTCAACCTGGAACTTTTGAAGTCAGTCTTTTTTGTTATGTACGCTTTTAGGCGGTCTTCAACTTATGTCAGAGGCTTGAGTGTTGCTTGTAATCTGTGCCAGATTTGATATGATAGGGTTGTCGCTACCATTTTTCGTATACGGTCTCTAAGATATCTCATGGGTTTCCAGCCATATATTAGCTCAAAGGGGAGAACTCTGGAAGCCTGAGGCACCTTTCATATGGCAAAGGAAGCAGAGGGAAGTAGGATACCCCTGTTGTTCCTGTCTTCTCGGTCAATCTTTCCTAAAATGGTCTTCAGCGTCCTATTGAACCTCTCAACTAAACAGTTGGTTTCAGGTTGATAAATTGTGTTTCTTACCTCTACCATCAGTTTGGCCATAGACAATAGCTGGATCAGTAGGGATCTCTTCAGGGAAACCACTTGTGATTAAAGAGGTAGCAGATGTTTAAGGATTTGTTGCATGGTTTTATTAGGCAAGGGAAACGTATCTCTGAATACTGGGCCCTGTAGCCTATTAGGACTAGGATGCATGTATTTCCTTGGCAATGTTTCCAGGGGATCAATATCCATGGCAGCATGTACAAAAGGTATCTCAATTATGGGGAGAGGTTGGATGGGAGCACGTGGCAATGGACATATGTCTGTCTTGTGGAAGGTGTCATAAGTTTGGATGTACCACTGCATAAGGGATATACCCTGGGTCAGTTAAATCAAGCCAAGACATGGCCTTGTGTCTTCATGACCTTGAAGTGGCTAGCTACATAACCACTTGCTGGAAAAGAGTGGGTTCCAGACTCTGTGTTCCTCTTGATTTTGCACAAGGGTCTTTCACAAACCAGTCTCCTGCTTCTCTAGAGGTCTCTTTCCCTGTCATATATAATCAGACCTCAGAGTTATTCCTGATACTTAGGCGGTTTTCCCCAAAACATTTCTCAATTCTTCATTGAATGGCTGACCTTGAATAGCTTGTGGTTGCTCTGGTGGTTTTTCTTTTAGATGTAGGCTTTGGGTTGTTCAGTATTATATGGGAGTCTTCCACCAACCTTTCATTTGGTTATTTAAATGTCTCCCCTTTGCTCTCTCTGACATTGAATAGATTCACTTTTATTCAGGGGTCGTTCCCGCAGACCTTGCTTTACTTTGGTTTCTCTCATGGTTTCTTTTAGAACTATCTTTAGTTACTTTGGATTGGGTATTTCTGCCCCCCTCAATCGGGATCCTTTTTAAGCAGATGAAATTTTTGATGCCCCGCCAGCCAGCGATATATGTGGAGAGGGCTTGATGGGAGGAGCTTGCATCTGTGCCCTGTTACATGCTTCTTTGTTGTTCTCCAAGAGGCTTTTCTTTCTTCTCCTCTTATGGACTGATGTCCTAAGCAGTATTCCAACTGCCTTGGTTCAGGCATAGAGCTTGCCTCAATAAATATAGCAAATGTCCCACCTTTGTCCAAATATTCTTCTCCCTTCTGGACATGGAAGGGTGTAGCAGCACGGCTTCTAGAGTTTGACTAGTTTCACCATCTTATATTCCTTGTTTCTTTTTTTATACATTGGGCTAAATTGGTAGGGTAGCAAGCGGTTTAGTAATTACTCAACCCAAGAAGGAGCTTGGCAATTGGAACTCTACAGTGCTGTGCCATTGATGCCATCTTAGAATTTCTTTGTGTGTCGCAGCTCTGCCACCTTCTGTGTTCGTTCATGGTAAACGCTCCTTTTTCACGCTCTGGATCTGCTTCATCCAGTTCCAGTAAAGAGCTCAATGGGTGCTGTACTGCTTTTGCGTATGCAGCTTGCTTAAAGTGCTCCTTCTTGGTGGGTCGTGTCGATAATGAGCCTTTCTCATGTTTTCTGAAGGGTTTGGTTTGTGGGCTTTTGAGGCTCGTTAGCCTGGCAATATTCTGCTCATGTCTCTCTGCGCTGGCAGAAGAACACAACTGCAACTCAGAAGGGCCCCGGAGCCCAAGGGATCCCACTCCATCCACCCACTGGGAGGCCCATCGGTTAGCAGCTTGACCAACCCAGTCCCATGTGGCTTTCATGTTTCCCACTAAATATTTACAACACTATCCATTTACACTACAAGCTGAGATAGATGGTTACTGTATTGACTGTAGATCTGTTTATAATATCAGGGGGTAATGAGTCCCTCTTTTTGATAAGTGGGGGCCTAAGTAATGAGGGGTTTAACAGTTTAAGGAAGAAAGGAACAAAAGTGTAGAATTATTTGTCTGTCATTTAAAAACAATGAAACTAGCCAAACTTAAGATTATGGACAGTAGATCTACAGTTTAAGGAAGAAAGGAACTTAGGCTACCCCAGCTGTTTCACACTGGCCGGTTATGGATCCAGCACACTTTACAGATCTCTGTTGGTTAGTCTGTACATACGAGAACACCCAGAATTTATGCAGTACAATTACATTTATTTTTATTTTTGTGATTTAAAACATAGCATAACACAACTATTGACAAAAAACCTTATGCTTGCCCGAAATTACCGGGCTAGTTCAGTGATAAGGCAGTATAATCAACCTCATACATTGGTTCATTACATTCACTGTTTTGTAGTGTGGGTTACTAAGAGTTAGGGACTTAGATTGTGGTCCAATTGACCTCACATCTGTCAATAGCTGTGTTATGCTATGTTTTAAATCACAAAAATAAAAATAAATGTAATTGTACTGCATACATTCTGGGTGTTCTCATATGTACAGACTAACCAACAGAGATCTGTAAAGTGTGCTGGATCCATAACCGGCCAGTGTGAAACAGGTGGGGTAGCCTAAGTTCCTTTCTTCCTTAAACTGTAGATCTACTGTCCATAATCTTAAGTTTGGCTAGTTTCATTTTTTTTAAATGACAGACAAATAATTCTACACTTTTGTGGGATAAATCGTATGTCCTGATTTGAGCACTCTGGCACAGGTTTTCACTGAAGGTAGAACCCTAGGAATAGTAAACACAGGGTTCAGATCTGTATCATTACCTTTATGTCGAAATGCATTATCCTAGTTAAACTGCATAATTATTTTACATTCCCAATTTTAAATACATCTATTTTACAAGTAGGCAAAAGTACATCCACGTAAGATGAATCAATAAATACACTTCTACACATTCTGTACATAGTGTCTTCCCCTTTTTGTTCATCAGCTTTTCTAAAGTTGATGACTATTCTCAACTGCATGTTTGAGTGGTATTGTCCAGATTTATTTCTTTTAAAACATTGAAGTAGTTGGGTAGAATGTAGCCTTGGCAGAACAATGTCTGTTTTCTACTAATCCGTCCATTTTTGTTACTTTGTGGCAGTTGCTGCACTGTGGCAAAGATTCACTCTAAAATGGCTTCCCAAAGGAGTCATTAAGGCTCATTTGGAATTCACTAATAGCGTATTGTGAGAAACCAGACGGTGTCTCATCCACTAGTCCCCGGGGGATCTGTCATCCAGGTGGCCAGGACACGGCCATGCTTTTGGATCCAATTCCGGGTGGGCCAGTGCGGGAGGATCACCTGGGTGAGGGGTCTTGTGGGAGTGGGATAACGGATGGTGAGACGCAGTATCCTCTTCTCTATAACACCTTCACCCTAGGAGGATATTTAGGAACTCTACCCCCCGCACTCACCCTCCTTTACAACACAAACACTTTCTCACGGACAGCCCGCTCCAAGAGAAAACAGACTAGCACCCGAGCAGTATATCTGACGTGTCTGTCACGACCCATATCCCTGACCCCCTCAGATGCTACAGCCCCCTGACAGCAGTCGGGCGACATCCCCCCCCACAGTGGCTCCAAGGGTCTTAAAAGCCCATCAGCAGAAGACATGGAGTCAGTCCTGGCACCTTTGGCGCCAGGCTCATTATCCAGAATAAGGCAAGTACCCACTTTGGGCCTTAATTCAACATGGAGGTCCATTACACAGCTCAGTTCCATAAACCGAGCCGTGCAGACAAGTGTTTTGGGCGTGGCCGGATCTTCAGGTGTGGCTGGCTATATAAGCCACGCCCGAACTGGGATTCACGCTTTGCGTTATTCTGCACTCCTGCAGTGTAACGCTCACCGTGTCCAGCTCATCTGCTTTTCCTGGTGGCCTGAATCTGAAGCCATCGACCTGAATTCCACCGGCTACCTGAAAGAACAAGAACAGCGTTAAAAAGGAACCTTTACCTGTGAGTAGCAGCTCCTACAGCCATCCGCGCTCGGTGATCTCGCCCATCTCCGGATGGACCGCAACCTGTAGAGGTAAAGAAAAGGACAGCATTAGCAATAACCCGTACCTGGCAAGCATAGGGTCCTGACATTGCGTTACACTCTTCCCATTCCGGATTGCATTGTAACCTGCAAAGGCGAAGAAGAAACGAGCATAACATCAATAAACACTCACCTGAATAGCAGCTCGTCGATCGAATATCACTCCGGATCATCAGCGCGCAGCAACCTGCATGAATAAGAGAAAGGAATACAGGTTCGCAACTGATTCTAACTGAACAGCGCCGCGCTCCGCGCTCAACTACTTGCCTCAGTCTTCTCCATCCGGCGCTGCAGCTCCGCAACTGCTACAATCCGTGTGGAGACAGAAAGAGACATTAAATAGCGTAATAGAGAAAAGGAACACTGAAAAGGCACAGGGAACGAAGAAAAGACGAGAGAGAACAGAGACTGAAAGACTCACCTGAACACAATAAGCAGAGTCCGTGTCACAGCCGGTCTGGACCCGACACAAGGGCACAGGACCAGTGAAGCAACTAAGCCCTCCGAACGCCCACAGCTAACACACGCCCACGTGCACAGAGACCCAGGACGGAGAGCTCAACGCAGAAAAAACCAAGGTGAGACATAACCTCCAAGAGAAGGGACTTGATCAGTGGGAGGTGGGAGACCCCCATCAGACCCAGTATCTAAACCCTCCGTTCTCCTGTCATAGGCTCTACCCAACGACCGACATACAAACAAGCAGAGAGGGGTCTAGGACAGCACACAGCCTCCCATCCAGTATCGTGTGGCGCCCCCGTGGATTCCAGGTGAGCGTAACAGTGTCTCAATACATTGGTCAGGCGAGGTCAGGACACACACCTGACTTCCATTAAGCTTCCCCACACAGATAAAAGTCGGAGCACAAGAGCACACTCTGAGCGAGGCAAAGCACATGATGAAACAGCAGTTTCGATACTGCAGTGTAACGCTCACCTGATTCCCACGGAGGCGCAGGTCTGGCTTCGAGTGCTGATGCTTCTTCAATGGTGAAGCGCAGGACTCTGAAGATGGACAGGAAGGGCCCTCTACTCTGGCTTCTCCGGCTCGCAGGAATATTCCCCTGTGCGTGAAAAGGGAGTATTACCTACTGACTGAGTTATGCTCAAGCCTCCCACTCTCTTCCAACCCTCCACGATACCCTTCCACGATTCCCCGTGAAGTCTCACCTTAGGGTCTGAAAGGACGAGCTCTCCATCCTGCTTCTGACGCAGGGGCGCGTTGAACCCAGTTACTTCACTGGATTGAGGTTGGATGGGAGTTCAGGTAAGCTTGATTATACTGGTAAGGCGCTGTAAAAGTTCTGTTGCAAGTTCAAAAGTTCAAGCTTTAAATAATAATGTTCATTGTCTTTTTTCAGGTAATGAATGAAGATTCCTTTGGAGACTTCTTGCAACAAAGCGCTGATGTTGATGTCTTTTCCCCATAGGGGCCGGGGTTCGGAATGCCAGAGATATGGCGCCGACCCGAAGTGAAACGTGCAGTTCCAGTAAAGATCTGGTAAGTCCTAGATGAGCGCTCGGGTAATGTTTTTGCATTCGCTCATCTAATGTCTTTGTCTTTTTTCCCCATAGGGGCCGGGGTCCTGCTTGGAAGCAGCAAGACCCGAAATGAAATGGGAATGACCCAACAGGTAAGTCTTAGAAGGAAACTGAGCTTTTCCTATTCCCTTCCTTCTCTCCTCTTATTCTTGTCTTTTTCTCTAGGCTCTGGGAAGTGGCTGTGTATCTGGGTGATCGCTGCTGAAGATGGAGGAACCCAGGAAAGGTGAGTGAAATGCAGCGCTGCAGCGATCGTAACGAAATGCTTTTAAAAATGATGTCTTCCCTTTCAGGATCGTCGGTGATGTCTCCGTGGTGCAGATTAGCTGGTAGGTCTCTTGTCTCCCTTTGCAGGTGACCCAGGATGCTGACAGGCGTGGCTGAAGTCCAGATGCAGGAGCTGACACGGTGAGCGTCCAGCTGCGAGGAGCAGAACAACGCGAAGCGTGAGTTGCTGATCGGGTGTGGTTTAAATAGCTTTGGAAGAAGTTCCAAGTGTGTATCCTTCCTCCGATCAGGTATGTATCCTTCCCCGACCACACCTGGGTGGAAAGTAGTCCCACAGGTAAAGTAGTTCCTATTCAGGCCTCAAGAGGGCCTGGATGTGGCAGCATGGTCTGCATCATTAAAACACTTGAACACATGTCTAGCTTTATGAGCCTGGCGCCTAAGGCGCCAGGACAGAGGTCCAACATGAGCCTGGTGCCTAAGGCGCCAGGACTGAGTCCAAAGGGCCCCAGCTTGGGCCCGCTGGCACTCCCCTGGGGGAAATGATGCCTGCCTCTGGGGTTGCTGGGTCGGACCTGGCTCCTTGGAGGTAGGCATCATGACAAGCAGCTGATCGAGCAAAGAAAGACCGCCAAACAGAAGGGGATTGCTAGGTGGGAAGTTCCCTTTACCTTTTTGACAGAACCGTTACTTTCCAGAAACCGCAAATAGAAATCTTAAGACCAGGAAACCAGGCAGAAGAATCCTGCATTGTGTTTCGGAAATACCCAGAGCCTTCCTGTGTCAATAAAGGTGGGGAGAAGCACCAGCCGCCATGGTTCCATCTTTGGCTCCAAAGAACAAAGTAGCATCAATGAAATCAACACAGCCGGTGAATTGGGGAGACCGATAGAAGACCAGTTTGTGTTGAAGCCAAGGTTGCAAGCAGCAACCTTGTAGGGCGAGCGCTAGAACCAACATTGTTAAAACGCATGTGATAAGATACGCAAGTAATGTTGAACTGCTGATGAGGGAATGAACTTTAAAAGCAAGATACAATACCTTTGACAGAGTGGTCCGGCACTGCGTGGGTGCTCAATCGCAGGTCTCTGTAAGGTATCTAGCTGAGAAGTGGTTAAAGTGAAAAAGGTTATATCAAAAAGAGAACGAGTAATTGTGAGTCGAAGTGGTCCTGGGATGGGTCAAGCAAAATTCCACACACAGTCGAAAGTCTTCAATTTTGATGAAGTAGAAAAAGTTTAGAAAAGTAGTTAAATTTGGTCCAAGCCCAGTGGAGGGAGACTAATTTACAGTTTTGTGTTAAAGTAGGTCTGAGCCCGGCAGAGATGGACCCGGGGTGAACAGCAAATCACCCGAGAAGTTGTATATGTGAAATCCTAAGAATAAAGGAACTTTAATGTTTGTCGTGTTGCATCAGGCCCTCTGAAATAAGAGACTTTGAATGGCAAAGAGACTTTGGCATTGAAGGTCCGGATGTTGAAAAAGCCAGAGAACCCATAGTGTGGTCGGACCCTTCGATGGACAGATAAGCCAGAGACCCAACTACCCCCACACCGCCAGAGGCCGGTCGCACACAAGTATCAGAAATGCTAGACGCCTACAGACTAGCGGACGCCTGGCGCCATATGAATCCCCAGCAAGCAGGCTTCACATTTTACTCAGCGCCACATGCTACATACACGAGAATCGACTACATCTACCTCACCCCGGAGCTAACTGCGGCCATGTCAGCATCCAAAATAAACCCGATATCATGGTCAGATCATGACATGGTCACAGTCACTCTTAATCGATTGGCGCTTCCACACAGAAGCACGAAATGGCTCTGCAACGAAACACTCTGGAAAGACCCAGTGTTCTGAGACCAACTCAAGAAAGACATCGATCAGTATTTTGAACAGAACAAAACGGGCAAAGTATCGGTGAACACGGTGTGGGAGGCAGGGAAGGCTACGTGGAGAGGAATACTCGTCAAGGAAGGCGCAGCAAGGAAATGAGAGCGCCACCTCTTAGAAAACAAGCTCAAATGAAATAAACCAACTAGACTACTGTGCACAGACAGCCGGCCCTGATAGACCCCAAAAAATGGACAAAGCCAACAGCAAAAGAGAGGAATTGTGGCAACTGGAAGCGGACCAAATTGTGTGCAAGCTCCAATATCTAAAACAAAAGCATTACGAGAAAGGAGACAAAGCAGACGCCCTGCTCGCCGCCAGACCTCGCGGACAGCGCAAAGAAAGATGGGCATCAACTATAGAAGACGAGCCCAATTCCAATGTAAACCACCCCTCGAGCATCCCGGAGGCCTTTGCCAACTTCTATGAAAAACTGTACACCTCCGACTCCTCATCACATGAACAAGCAATCACGGAATACATGAATGAAATCTCTCCCGAGCCTATCCCAGGACATAGCCCAAACTACCTGTGCAGTTCCCTTAGGGACCACTGCAAAAGGCTTAGGACTACAGGTGTTGGCAGTAAACCCAATTGGTAGCAGTCTGTACCACCCAGATTTACCTGGTAGCTGTGGCTTAGCAGTCAGACTTCTCTCAAGAAGAGTTAGGCAGTATATAGAGTATACACATTAGGTACAAAAATACAGTAGTACAAGCAAACACTGACCAGAGCTTTGGTATAAAAGTATATAATTATTTATTTAAAAACACACTTGTAAAAATACACTGGCACTAATATGTCAAGCAATTTCAAACAGTCATTAGAAATATATACACCTCCCTGATTAATTATTCGACAAGTCTTAGGAAAAGAACACCACTTATTATCAAATACAGAGGTTAGCACTTAACCAAGATGGCACTCAAATAATTATTTAAAAATGGAGGGAAAAGGCAGAATTAGGAAAGCGCACAATACCAACACTTTTTTAAAAGAACCACAGCAAGTCAGGAAAGGAAGAGTCTACTGTAGAGCAAGAAAGTTCATAGGCCAGGCCCACTCTTGGAGAGAGCAAGGCGGAATGTGCCCAAGATCACACAGTTGAATTATACTTTAAAAGTCTTTGCAGATAATTCAAAAAGAGTTGGATCAGTTCAGAAAAGTTAGTTAACAGGTCCCAGGTCACCCCACGATAGAGTCAAGGATTTACGGGACACCTTGAACAGTCTGTTGCAAGGAAGACCAGGCGGGACACAGTACCTGAAATGGTGAGAAAGCTCCAGCGGGGGCAGTTGTTCCTGGCAGTGGGTGCATGTTGGTGCTTCGTCCAGGGGAAGAGAAGATCTTGACGTGGAGGAAAGCTGGAGGTTGTTGCACTGCCAGGGAAGAAACCAGCCGCGGAGTTTATTGGTTAAAAGGTACTACCCTTTTATTCGCGGTAGTGGTGAAGCGTGGCTATCCGGCCGCCGAGGTGCTTGGCACGAGCGATTCGACCACGAGACGATCCAGGAAGGCGAAAAGAGGGCAAACTGGTTAACCCCACCAGTTCAAAGGAAGAAGACTCTCCAGGATGAAGATCTTCTCTGTCGTCGGGAAGTGGTGAGGCGGTTCAGCAGGGCTCCACCGGTGGTGTCGTTGTTGCAGGTTGGCTCAGCTTCTCCCTCTTCGGATTCTTTAGGTCCTGTGGCGACTTCTGAAGTTCCAGTCCCCAAAGCCCTGCTTTTATGCAGAAAACCCCCATTCATCAGTCCTAGCTGTCAATCACACATGCAAAGTGGTGAGCCGGGTGGCTCACCACTGGGCCAATCAGAGTAGAGTGTGACTTGGGTTGCTAAGGCAACACAGTCCAGGGTGCCAATTCCCCTCTCCATCCCTCCTATGGAACCCAGACAGAGTGGCACCATTTGGAGGGCTTCTGTGGAGAAGCCCGCCAAAATAGTGGAACAAAGAGCTCGACCTTGGTCAGAGTCACAGAGACGGACACAAACGCCATTTTGGAACCGAGTTCTGGCAAAAAGACCCAACTGGGGAATTAATATTAAATAAATAAACCGGCGGTATCTTTAACATTGCACCAAAAAGTGGTGCGTTTAAAATCAATGGGAAAATCCCATAGAGAATATTCCAAGGGAATATTTCGCGTGGTAACCACTGCCACCAGCCAGAAACTCAGCGAGGGGGGACGAGACAGTGCCCCCTCGAAAACAGACCCAGGGGCAATCGAATTACCCCTTACCAGTACTTCCACAATATGATGGTTTGTACTGGTTCTGTTCACAATTTTGGACTAGTAAAGCCAATGGTGACTTAACATGCCCTGGGAGACAGTAGTCAGTCCCAGGGTATGGAGTCTGCTGGGGGTCACTATGACACCCCTGTGTTACTGCACTGAGGGTGCTGTGTTACACACTTACCAAAAACCCATGAAACCCTATGGAGTAAAAGACCGCATAGCCCATAAACCACATTACAATGTCAAAGGACATTCTCAAATCATGTCTAAGAGTGGGAGAAAAAGTGTCTCACTCTTAGCAGGAGAAAAAAATAAACCCCCAAAAATCCAGCAAAGCTGCTGGGGGATTCACTAGGTTTGGGAAATTAGCTTATACAGAGAATTCTCCCTAACACCTATTACCGGTGAGGAGATTGAAGAAGCAATTAGGAGTCTCCCAACAGGGAAAGCCCCCGGAAATGACGGCTACACGGCCGGCTTCTACAAAAACCTTCATTGACATCCTCCTCCCTTTTATGGTTGCGCTCTTCAATAACATTTTCCAATCAGGTACCGCTCCCAACTCCTTCTCCGAGGCGCTAATCACAATCATCCCCAAAGAGGGTAAAGACCCCAAACTGTGCTCCTCTTACCGCCCCATTTCCCTTCTGAATACGGATGCCAAAATTTACGCGAGAGTCCTCACCGCACGGATAGAGACGCATATGCCAATCATAATCCACAACGACCAGGTGGGATTCATTCTTGGCACAGGGAGCAGATTCCACTCGCAAAACCCTCCACTTAATACATGAAGCCAAGAAGATGCTGAACACACCTGCTCTGTTCTCAATCGACGCAGAGGCGGCGTTCGACAGAGTTGAATGGCGATTCCTAGAGGCCAAGCTGAAGAAAATAGGACTAGGCCCAGCCCTCAGACGAGGAATCAAAGCTGTCTACACCTCACCGTGGGCATCCGTCTCTGTGAACTCCCAGTACTCACGCTGGTTCCCCTTGACCAGAGGAACGAGACAGGGATGCCCCCTCTCTGCCCTTCTTTTCGCACTATCATTGGAACTGCTAGCACAGAAGATCAGAACGAGCGCCGGAGTCGGGGGACTTTGCGTGAGTGGCTGTGAATACAAGTTGGCCCTATATGCAGACGACATTCTGCTCCACGTGCAGAATCCATTGACCTCGATCCCCCAAGCAATTCACCTTATAGAGGAATACGGGGCACTATCAGGCTTTCAAAATAGAACAGAACCAAATCCATCCTCTTCCCGCTGCAAGAACCATCACTGGAGCAACAACAAGACCCCGAGTGCTTAGGACTCCTTATCGGCGGCCCCACATTAAGATATTTAGGCGTCAATTTGAACAGAGACGTAGCGGATATATATGAAGCCAATTTCCCCCAACTTCTAACTGCCCTTAACGCTGATCTTGCAAAGTGGCAACCCCTCACGATTTCATGGATGGGACGTCGGAACGCTGTGAAAATGGTCAGTCTCCCACGCTTCCTGTATCCCTTCCAGGTAATCCCGGTGACTATTCCAGAGCACTTCTTCAAGCAAGTGAGAAGGGCAATAACTAGATTCCTATGGGAGGGGGAAAAACCCCAGAATTCCCTATGAAACACTGATACTACCCAAGGACCAAGGTGGAGTTGGCCTCCCAGACATTGAGCAATATTATCAAGCGGCCCAACTAAGAATTCTAATCCTCCACCTCAGGGACAGGAAAGATCTACAATGGGTGCAATTGCACAACGATAACCTTACCCCGGCGACCCTCGCAGAATGGATATGGGTTCCCCGACCACACCTCACAAGAAGACGGGAGGAGAATGGTGGGCATAACCACATGGCCCTCTCCACTGAGTCACCTCTGGGCCCCATGGATCAGAGAAGAAATCCCAAAGCACCCAAGATATCAAACGTGGTTTGACGTAGGACTTGAGAGAGTGGGCCAATTATGGAGAAAAGACAAATTCATATCTGGCTCAGACTTAGAAGAAGCCCATTAGATACACCCCATACCGATCTTCCTCTATCTGCGCTTGAATGGTGTCATGTCCAAGAAGGAATGTTAAGACAAAATTCGAAGAGAACTAACGCCCTTTGAGACACTCCTGGACACGGTCACCACGAACAAGGGCCTGATAGCATGCATGTACAGTGCCCTAATCTGCACCGACCGAACCCCAAGCCTCCGCCTAAAAAGAAAGCGGGAAAGAGATTTTGATAATGTCCCATGTCTGTTGGTCAAATTCCCTATCTGCAGCACCCCATGCCGGATATCAATCGCCTCACAATATAAACTACACGCAATAAAACTACTCCACAGATGGCAGTATGACCCTCTCCGACTGTCAATAATGTACCAAACTAACAGTCCGAAATGCTGGAGACAATGTGGAAAGGAAGCCAATTATTGGCATATGTGGTGGGACTGCCCCGAAGTGTGCATATACTGGAATTAAGTATTAGGATGGATCAAACAGACGGTATAGAGAGGACTCCAACCCCCCTCCTAATGTTGTTCGGCCTAGAAGAAGAAAATGACCTCATTAGGATCAAAGGAGTGGTGGCTGCGCTCTTGCTGGCAGCCAGAGCCTGCCTGGTCATCCATTGGAAGGCCTCACATCTTCCAGCTAAGAAAGAATGGATACACATCGCCCAAAACATCCACAGAATGGAGAAGATTACAGCAGCGCTCCACGATAAGGCAGCGCGACATGAAGAAGCATGGTGTGAATTCATCAACCAGCATATACGAAATGAGAGCTCCAATGAACTGTAAAGTAATGACTCGAGATATCAATATCCCCAAATGTGAGGAGGTCAACGCAGATCATATTCCGAGAAACCTAGCCTGCCACGAACCCTAAGTACAAACAAAGCGCACAAGATCAACGTCCCCCTCTGCGTTAAGCACGAACTGAACTTTTGCCGTAGTCCCAGTAGAATCCGAAATGCAGCCAAAGCGAGGGAGCGGGGAGGGAAAGAACCTTGCATCTGCACCCTATAAGGGTGAGGAGGACAATGACAATAAGAAAGCAAGACATGTATTTAGTTGAAGTGTCATCCCGATGCATAAATGTGAATTTATTCTGCATATAACTGTCTGTATTTTCCATATGTTTAAAAATTAATAAACTTAAATTAAAAAAAAAGAAAAGAAAAAGCCAGAGTGTGTGCTAAGCTCGAGTGTGCCGCCTTGTCCTGTGCTGAAAACATTAGAAAGGGACGCCAACGGCTTGAATATCCTGACATATCATTTCTTGAACATGTTTCTTTTGCATAACATTATTTCCCACACTATTTGTATTTAGAAGTAAGGATTGGCTGTAGGTTTATTAGTATTGCCCTTTCATTTTGACAGACTCGACTAGGACTGCATTATTATTATTTCTCCAGCATGGGGTCTGGCATGGATTCACATGCTCATGAATATTCCCCGTCGTCAGGCTGGGAATCCTCGGTAAAGAAAAATCAGTATCAGTTTCGTTTCTTATCTGTTTTTCGTAGTAGTAACCAATCACTGATCTCTGCGTCATACTGACCACAGCCAATGACTGCCATCTCCCTAAGCCCCGCCTCTGGCAGCCATCTTCAGATTTTTACCGCACGTTCAAGTGTTGGGATCCTCGTGCTATTGCTCTCGAGCTTTAGTGCGTTTTCGCGCTTTTTCATAGGAAAATTCTTTTTTCGGTCAAAAGAGCCTCAAGCGCCACCGTTTCTTTATCCGATCAACGGGGACCCGTGTCGGATTCTTCTACGCCCCTCAAAGGTGAAGATTTTGTCGAGCCACACTTTTGGAGGACTCCAGAAGTTTCTCAGGCCCATCTCGGACATGGCCCAGGAGAAGGGAAGCTCGACGCCCGGAAAGCTGTTCAGGGTCTGCCCTGGATGCCAGCTTCAGAATGTCTTCAAGGAGGACGAACACTCCCTTTGCCTCTACTGCCTGCATGGGGACAAGACGCACGTGGAGAGGGACTGTGTGTTTTGCGGCAACATGTCGAAGCGGACCATGAAGGACCGCCATCTGCGTCTCGCCAACTGGCTGGAAGGGAAGAGCCCGTCAGGCGAGAAAAAGAAGTCTGAGCGGTCTTCTAAGACCTTTGAGGGCGCCCCGGCGACGGGGGCCCAACAGAAGGCCAAGCACCGCGAGTCCGCTGGCACCGGGAGCACCGAACAGTCGGGCTCTTCGGTTGCAAGGCAGGGCGCAACCTCCCCGGCGCCATCAACCACGAGCCAACGCTCTGGCTCGGGTAAGAGGAAGTCCGAGCACCCGGCGAAGCTTCTGGAGAGGCCCCGGTCGAGCTCGAAGGCCCCATCGGAGGGGGAGCGAGGCGGTGACCCTCCCCCCAAGGAGAAGGCGGTGAGCGTACCTAAGGTGGTGAAAGCCTTGATCCACCCGGCCAAGGCCTCTATCGAGACAGTCGCGGCAGCCCTGGCTCAGCCTGTGGAGGCTACACCAGTGGAGGCGACCTCCGGGCCCAGAGTCTCCCTGCCACCGCGGAGGGAGTCCTCTTTCAAGCCCATCGACGGGACCCCCGTGAAACCTCCGACGGAGAAGAAAAAGGGGGGCAGGAGGCCATCGTGGATTCGGCCTCAACCTCTGAAGAGGAGCTGATCGAAGTCTTAAGCCACGGCATTGGCGTGGAAGAAGACCAGCCCGTCGGGAGGGACCCCGACGAAGGAGACGACGAGAACGTCGAGGGTGCTGACGAGGTTCCTGACCGCCCGTCGGAATCCCCTCAACCAGTTCCGCAAGACAACTCGGCGGTGATTTTGTTGGCTATACAGTCCTTATGCTCGGAGATGAGAACGAGATTTCCGTTACCACCAACGGAGGAACCGCTCCCAACGGGGGACCCGGAGCCACGCCCTTCTGGGAGCCCTCCTCCTAAGAGAAGAAGGATTCATCCTCCACCTCCTTTTCAACCATCGCGCCCTGCTCAGCCCTCCTCCCCGTCCACGACCCGAGGATCTTCCGTCGTCACCTCCTCCCCGGGCTTCCCCGCCCGACGAGATTGGATCGTTTCATGCCATGATCGCCAGGGCATCCGAGCTTTTCCAGCTCTGCCCGGAAGAGAAGGAAGGTTTCCTTTATCAACGGCGCGAGACCAAGAGGAAGACGGTCCTCGCTGTACCTCTACTGGACGATATCTGGGATGAGGGTCTCGCCCTCCTCAAGAACCCATCCACAACGCCTGCGAGAAGGGATCGGTACGAGAAGAAGTACTGGGTCCTGGACGCGGCCCCCTTGTGCCTTCGGGCACAGCCGACCCCAGACTCGTTCATCTCCGCGGCGGCCAGGAAGAAAGCGGGGGGGGGGGCTTCAGCCTCTTTGTCAACCCCCCCCGGACAGCGAGGGAAAGAAATTGGACACGATGGGACGCAGAGTCATCTCATCGGCAGCGACGACGATTAAGGCTGCCAACGCCTTGGCTATCGTAGCCCGCTACGACGGAGTTGTGGTACAAGATCGCCCCCCTGCTGGACTTCCTACCAGACGACAAGAGGGCGGAGGCCCTAGAGATCTTGCAGGAAGGAGAAGTGGCATCGGACCACGCCATTACGATAGCGACGGACATCGCTGACACTGGGTTTCGCCAGTTGGGCAACGGCGTGTGCTTTAGACGGCGTGGATGGCACAAGGCAACGGACTTCCAGCAGGACGTGCAGACCAGAGTTTTGGACATTCCGTTTGACGGGAGCAACCTGTTTGGGAAAACAGTGGACGATTCCCTACAAGCCATCAAGACGGAGACGGCCCGGGCTCTTGGTGTTCTCCAGCAACGACGGCCGCCCTTTCGGAGCACTGGAGGCAAGCAGGGTGCCTCCAAAGGTTCCGGCGGCGGATATTCCACCTACCGTCGAGCGGCCCGTTCGTCGTCACAGGAAGCCTACAGGGGGACGAGGCAAGTCGGACGGACCCCGCCGTCGTCGCCAGGGAGGACAAGGCGGCAAAGCCGCGTCGAAGCAGGACTGAACCGGCCGTGGGGTCGGGCCCCCACCGAAGCATCCCGGTGGGAGGCCGGCTGGCGAACTTCGTCAGCGCGTGGGAGTCCATCTCCACCGACCGTTGGGTGCTGGACGCCCTGGCCCAGGGTCACGCGCTCGAGTTTCTAAAGAAGTGCCCGCGCGTCCCCCCCGTGGCCAGGAAGGAACATCATGTCCCTCAACTTCTCTTGGAGGTAAAGGCGATGCACAAGAAAGGCGCCATTGAGCTCGTCCCAAAGAGGTTTCGGGGCTCCGGACTTTACTCAAGATACTTCCTCGTGAAGAAGAAGATAGGAGGATGGCGTCCTATCCTGGACCTACGACGACTGAACAAATTCATCAAGGCACAGAAGTTCCGGATGGTCACCCTCCAGCACGTCCTGGATCAGCTGGAGGAGGGAGATTTCCTGTCGTCGTTGGATTTGGAGATGCTTACTTCCATAATCCCCATCCTAAAGGGACACCGAAAGTTTCTCAGATTCGTGGTCCAAGGGCGTCACTACCAGTTCAGAGCCCTTCCCTTCGGATTGAGGTCGGCACCCAGGGTGTTCACCAAGTGCCTCGCACCGGTGGCGGCGCGGCTGCGCCTGGAGGGGATCCACGTCTACCCCTACCTGGACGACTGGCTCATCCGAGCAAAGACAAGGGAGCTTGCCGCAGAGCACACGGCGAGGACCGTCCAACTACTCACGGACCTGGGATTCTCCATAAACTACGCCAAGTCCCACCTGGTGCCCGCGCAAGACGCACTGTTTCTGGGAGCGAAACTCGACACAGTGGCGCTTCTGGCCTCTCCGTCGGAGAAAAGGACGAGGGCCATCTTGGGCAAGGTGCAGCGGATGCCGGTTGCGGACGCGGCCAGGGTGAGGTCCATCAAATCCCTCCTCGGAATGATGTCTTCTTGCATTTATCTCATCCGCCTGTGCAGGCTTCGGATGCGCCCGTTACAGGAGTTCCTGGATGCTCGCTGGATCCAGACGACGGGCAGCTTCGAGGACAGGTTCACACTCGACGAGAGCTTCCGACGAGCGATCCGGTGGTGGGGCACCCGCGCGCATCTGACGGCTGGCATGGACTTCCAGACCCCGGGCCACCAGAAGACAGTGACCACAGATGCCTCCCTGGAAGGGTGGGGAGCGCACACCGAAAATCTGCACGCGAGAGGCCTTTGGCTTCCGACGGAGAAGTCCCTCCATATCAACGTCCTGGAGCTCCGTGCAGTGTTTTGGGCCCTCAGGTCCTTTCTTGCGTCCCTCAAGGGCAAGGTGGTGAGGATCTTCACCGACAACACCACCACCATGTTCTACATCAGGAAGCAGGGCGGTACCAGATCCCCAGCCCTGTCCAAGGAGGCGCAGGATCTGTGGCATTGGGCCGTCGCCCAAGGGATGTTTCTGGTGCTGTTTCATCTGGCAGGAATAAAAAACACCATCGCCGACTCGCTCAGCAGAGAGCTGCGCTCGTGCCACGAGTGGGAACTACGACAGGATCTAGTGGACCGCCTCTTCCGACGGTGGGGCACACCCCAGATCGATCTGTTCGCGACGGCGACGAACTCCAAGTGCCAGAGGTTTGCCAGCAGGTTTCCCCAGCCGAGGAGCATGGGCGATGCTTTCTCGTTCCCCTGGGAGGGCCTGTTTCTATACACGTTCCCTCCATTGCCATTGCTGATCCGGCTCATCAACCAGCTCAAGAGGTCACGGTGCAGGATGATCCTCGTCGCACTTGCGTGGCCGAGGCAGATATGGTTCCCGGACCTTCTGGACTTGTCAGCGTCCCCGTCAATCAAGCTGCCAGTGGACGCGGATCTTCTCTCCAGGGAAGGAGGCGCCATCCTCCATCACCACCCGAAGTCGCTGAACTTGCAGGCCTGGCTCCTGCAGCGTTAGAGTTTGGAGGTTACGACATACCGGCCGACTGCAGAGAGGTTCTTGCAAAGGTCAGGGCGTCCTCAACTCTTAAATGCTACGGACACAAATGGAAGAGGTTCTCTGTCCGGTGCCACGCACAGAAGATTAACCCTCTACGGATTACGTCTCCAAGTACTGCCGTACCTACTGACGCTGGCCAAGGCTGGACTGGCGCACGCTTCCATCAAGATTGATCTTGCTGCGATCTCCCGATACACCAGAACCACGGGACGGACGTCTTTGTGGTCTCATCGTCTGGTGAAAGAATTCATGAAGGGACTGTTCAGATCGTTCCCGCCGGTGAAGGCTCCGGCCCGGCGTGGGAGCTCAACGTGGTGCTGACCAAGCTCATGGGACCTCCGTTCGAGCCTCTGCACTCAGCACCGTTGAAGTTCTTGTCGTGGAAAACAGCGTTTCTTGTGGCCATCACCTCCGCACGACGAGTGGGAGAGATCCAGGCCCTTTCCTGCAAGCCCCCGTACTTGACTTTTCACAACACGAGGGTAGTGCTCAGGACGCACCCCTCATTCATGCCCAAGGTGCCGTCGGACTTCCACCTCAACGAACCCTTGGTGTTGCCTGTTTTCTTCCCACTGCCTTCGTCGCCGGCTGAAAGGACTTTGCACTCGCTGGATGTGGCTAGAGCGCTGAAGTTCTACGTGGACCGCACAAAGAGTTTTTGGAAGACGTCACAACATTTTGTGAACTTTGGACCTGTCAATCAGGGGAAGGTTCTCTCAAAGGCTTTCATTTCCAGATGGCTCTCCGGCTGTATCATGTACTGTCATCGGTTGGCAAACCGACCGCTGCCCGGCCGTCTGAGAGCCCATTCCACCAGAGCGATCGCAGCTACCACGGCGTTCCTATCTGGTGTGCCCCTGCTGGACATCTGCAGGGCTGCTACGTGGAGGTCGACGCACACCTTCACGAAATTCTATTGCGTCGACCGGGATTCCAGGGTGGAGTCCAGGGTCGGCCAAGCAGTGCTGCGCAACCTGTGCGCCTAAGGTGAGCCTGGTGAGAAGGTAAGAGATGCTTAATGTTGAGTTGTTGTATTGCTTAATGTTTAGCCTGTTGCCACCTCCCGTGGTTGTGCATGTGTGTACTGCTATGTATTCTTTTATTCATGAGCATGTGATTCCATGCCAGACCCCATGCTGTAGAAGGAACAAGTTACTTACCTGTAACTGTTGTTCTCCAGCATGGGTCTGGCATGGATTCACATGCGAACCCTCCCGCCTACCCCTCTGTGGCTTTTCACCTAGTCATACTGCCACTTCACGTGCTACCAAATCTGAAGATGACTGCCAGAGGCGGGGCTTAGGGAGATGGCAGTCATTGGCTGTGGTCAGTATGACGCAGAGATCAGTGATTGGTTACTACTATGAAAGACAGATCAAAAACGAAACTGATACTGATTTTTCTTTACCGAGGATTCCCAGCCTGACGACGGGGAATATTCATGAGCATATGAATCCATGCCAGACCCATGCTGGAGAACAACAATTACAGATAAGTAACTTGTTCCTTGATGGTCGTAGCTTGCCCCCATCTTTAAATTTAAGATTAGATAGATGTTTTGCAAACCCAATTGAAGTTCAATAAACACCATTGAACTGTGGTCACTTGTGTCCGTCTTACTGTTTGATACCATGCCTTCCCTACTTAACCAAGGTTCTGATGAATTAGTCATTTAAAAGAAAAAAGATGCACAATTATACTGCTTTAAATGCTTCACTCCTCTTATGGTTACCATTGATCCCAGTCTGTCTCCAAACAAGTTTCACCTAATTCTCCTTGGCACAACCTACGATCCTGGATTGTTCAGGTGAACTTCATACTGAAAGGGCAGTGTCACCAACCTCCCACTGTTGGTAATCAGAGCTCCATTCATACTGACTGCTCCCCATGTAGCCTTTGCTACAAATCAAATACTGTTTTTGATTATATTTTAGGAGAATGCCATGGGTGCAAGCTAACCCTAATTAAGTATTTTTCTGCTTTATTCTACAGAGCACTTCCTGCGCTGCATTTTGATACAGCCAAGTTTGTAGGGAAAGCAGTAACAAGCTGGAAGGGAGAGCTGATTATTGTCCCAAGTGCAAAGTTAAGGATCAGAGAGGATTGAACCATGTATCTCACTTCTTTAAATGTCACGGCAATATTTAGCAGATGGCGCTCTGCAGTTTATCAAACTGCATGCTTTTACATCCTAAATATGCAAACCGCTACCGATGGTGCTTTGCTGTATTACTTGAGCAGTCAGATGTAAAAATGAGGTGGCAAAGCATACTTACAAATTTATGTGGACATTTGCACATATCCCCATCATCCAGAACTGGATGGCAGCAAAAAGTTGTTGCTTAAATGGAGAAAAAAACTGAGATCCTCATTGTAGGCTCTCCAACCCAACTAGCAAAGCTCTCCCCACAATACACGGAAATAAAAAAATAAAAATTGATGGTACCCCTATCTCTAAACAAGTAAAAACACTAGGCGTCTATCTTGATTCCAGCCTCACCATGAGTAAACACATAAACGCCATTGCTTCTTCCTCATCTTACACGGCTAAACTTATCACTCTAAGTAGACCATTTCTTACACAACAAAATTGTATTACTCTAGCCAGAGCCCTTATACTATCTAAGATAGATTATTGTAACATACTGCTACTAGGCACCAGTTTAACATTTACATTTTCTTTTTTCTTTCTCCTATGTTATTATAAATGAGCACTGGCATTGAAATATAATGAAACCCCGGGTAGGGGCAAAGAAGAAGCGACATGTAAGAAGTATTACATATATGCTACTGATCTGTTATCAAATATACGCATGTCTATGATGCTCTAAAACTTAAAGTTGATTTAAAAAAAAAATGCACCTAATCCAAAATAAATCTTTGAGAGCAGCACTAGGCATAATGAAAAGAGATCACATATCACAGCATAGAAGAGAAGCACACTGGCTTCCCATCGAAGCAAGAATAATTCACAAAAGTCTCACCCTAACTCATAAATGCGATGCAGGCACTGCACCCACCTACCTCAACCAAAGCCTAAACCAGAACAACACCACCAGAACACTTAGATCTAATGCCCACCTACATCTGTTCATCCCACGATTCAAGAACTCTAGATCAGGCAGATCCAGCTTCCCCATAGCGGCCCCTAGAATCTGTAACATACTCTCAGCCAACATCACAGATGAACCCTCATTGAACAAATTCAAGAAACTCCTCAAAACGTGGCTTTTCGAAAAATACTAACCATATGCTTTGACCATTGTCATTCCAACAATTACAACTGCTAATGGACCTACTACTCCCTACCTTTTTACCTGCCTTGTGTAATAACTACTTTATCTGCCTGTAAACTTGCTATGTACACCTCGGTGATTGTCATAAGTGTAACACAAAAACAAACTGTAAGCCTTACTGCTCTATTGATGTAAATGTAACAACCAAGACTAAGTATTCTGTAATTTACGCCGTGGTACCTCCGGGTTTGGGCGTAAAATAAATGCAATACATAAAAATAAATAAATCCCCAAGAATAATGCATAGTGCTTTTGGCAAAACAATTTAGGTTATCCTGGTTTCCTATCCGAGGTGAATGGTTGGAGGATGGGGAATGATAAAGCTCGAGGAAGGCTTGTTTGGTGGTGTCTGAAATTAAGGATTCTGCAACAAATTCCTATGCTTTTTTAATGGAAGTACTCTAATTGGCTTTCATATTTACCTCTCTCCTTTTTACAGCTATTTGGGCTTTGGATTAAAAGCTGCTCGGCTTGCAACACTGGGAGTCTTGCCACATGGAGGTAAGGCCCTGAAATTACAAGTATCAAGTCAGTACATCGAATCCCTATCGTCTTCCACCACTATTTCAACTTCACTGCTCACAACACATTTTATTTTCACACACTATCTTGTGGATGCTTCCCTTTCGCTACCATAATCTTTCAAACCTGTCTTTGTTCTTCTTTAGTGCTCACTTGCAGCTGCTTACCATGCTTTCTACTGTTCAATTGTGGCTGCATTTGGGGTATGCCTCATGCTCACGAATGGCTGCCTCCAATTCTCTCCCGGCCTCACTTGTGGTTGTGTTTCTGGTTCATTTGTAGAGTCGCATGCTTTAATACTTCCCCATTGTCAAGCTGGTAATAGCTGCTATGCATTTTGCCATAGGAGGTTTCAGGAAGTAAAATTTAGTAGGCTACCCACATCAATTGGATCTATTTGACCCTTGCCAAAAAGCAAAGGGAAGGTCTATGAAACATAGACCCGATTGTAAAGTTTCAACATGGTTTATGTCAGGTTACACAAGTTCAGGATATTCAATTAAAATAGCTTGATGGATTCTCCTGTGTTTGAACAAATAAATCACAAGCCAAGGTGAGTTACATTATTTCAGCAGTGTTAACCATCTGAACCACCCACCAGCAATCCTTCGGAGCCAGAGAGGAGGGGTGTTATGTGGCTCAGTCTGCATTATTTAAGTACCCCCTGGCACTTTTCCAAAAGTCTAGTATCACTGATCTTCTCCTTTAGCTTCTCAGAGGGATCCTGGTCCAGGCGTCTCACACACACACACCGCTTCCTCCTTGTATATGATCTCCTTCAGTGGATACATCTATGCCTTACTGCCTTGTTCTGCTCCTATTCCATCTTCTGCTCTTTAACCACCTTGTTCTGCTCCTTCACCACACCTTTCCTGTACCCTCACCCCCCCTTCTGTTCCCTTATTGCCCTTTCCTGTTCACTCAATGGCCTTTCCGACTCCCTCCCACCAGCCCCTGTTCCCTCCCCGCCTGCTCCTGCTTCCTCACCAAAAATTCCTCCACCCCATCGCCTTCACCCCTCTTTATCCCGTTGGTTCTCACCTCCACTTAGGTCTAACCTACACCACAACAAGCCTACTTTCCTCCTAGTCACCTGCACTTCTACCTTCCAGCCAACTCCAAGCCCACCTCCCCATCACCTTCATTCTGCCTTCAGTGTTTTCTGCTCTCCATCTCCTCTCTCATCAAACTCATCAGCTCCCTCTCTTTGTGGGGGCTTGGCACCTCCTCCAGGGCCTCTTATTTTCTCTTCATGTGTGTCTAAGGAATGCGATTGGTGTATTGAAATGTGCGGGTGTTTTTCCGCTTGCGTTATAGGTAACTCCTGTGCTTTGCACAGCTTCACTTCTGATGCAAGCACACTGTTTGTGTTATGAGAAAACTGTTGTCGTACTGCTGGAGACTGGGGCCACATATTCAAATTCACAGAAATCATAGTTATCTGGCACAGCATTACCAAAACAGCATGCTGGACCGTGTTGCTCACCTCCACTATCAACCTGACAGCCAAGCACTTCCAAGTTTGTATTTGTTCGGAATCGGGAGCTACAATCCAGAGGTATTAGTGATTGACCTAAGGAATAGTGTTGCAAAACTGGCTCTTTAGATTTCTTTCTGGATATAGAGATCACCTAAAACAGAAAAGTTGTTGCGGGATCGGCAGTGCAAATCCAATAAACACTGCTGCTGTCAGCGACCATTTGAATATCAACACTTAAGAAATAGTAAGGGTTTTGCCCTGTTGGTCCTTTGCATACTGTGTAGAATCCTGCAGATCCCTCACTAAAACCTTTCCTAAAGTGTTCTCCTAGGTGGCCAGGTGAGGGCGGATGCTTCCTGAACCCAACCCTGCTGTTGGTGTACTGTGGGAGGATCACCTGTGTGAGGACAAGGCCCAGGGTAGTGAGGAGGTTCCGTGGGATGAGATGCAGTATTTTTCCTCTGACAGGAATATTCTTACCACTATGCCAGAGGTTATGGCTTTATTGTCATGTTAATATCTCTCAACCTCTGGTTAAAACTAAAGTGGTAAAACTCAAGGTTGTAACACCCAACTTTATTGCACCCAAGGAAGGAACCCTTTTCATCCCGAACATCAGATGTCTTCCTCAATATCAAAGGTACACTACAAGGAATGGTGTTGCCTTCTCTACCACATCTCCCCTTAGTAGGCCTTAAACGTATAGCCTCTCTGTTACAAATCCTAAGGGAATTAAATCTACCCTTCAAAAGTTAACCAGAAGTAGAAAAATCTAACTTTGACAAAGTGAACTTCATGTTGCAGAATCCCATAGGGACTGCGATGAAGAAGAGTGCTGAAGAGACATGTAGAAGTAGAGGCCAGGCAATCAGGCCTAACAGCCTTTGCCAGGATCAGGCAATTAACAATAATGGCCTGCACCTAAAAGGCTGCAACAAGAAAGAGCAGAGAGAGGAGCTGTAACGGTGGCAGTAATAGTAGCAGTAGGAGGAGGAGAGCACAAGGCTGGTAGTTCATCATTATAATGTGAGATGTCAATGCTTATGGCTAGAGGAAGGAAGACGAGAAACATTTTATCTATCCTGAATAAAGGCAATGGGATCTTCAGTCTCTCTAATTTTCCTAGTCATTATTGCCCCAATACCCGATGTATCAGGATATTGTACTCGGAGTGATCGCCATACATCTATTCTACAATTGTTAAATGGTGCTCCATCATGCAGTGTTTTGCGCGGTGACATTCGGATAGCCTGCTCTTTTCCAAAACTCGTCAGCTCTCTCTCCTAGAATAGATGATAATAGGCCTTTAATGTTGCCCATGGCTAGAGTCGCTGCCGACGTCCTTTTCTCTAATTCAGAAATCCACTTCCCTGCGCCGCGAGTCAAACTTGGTAGTGTGCACTTCAAATTCTCCTTAACAATTTGAGGCCATGCTATAAATTGTGGTCGACCCCCCCCCCCCCCCTCCTTTCTCTAATAGTTGGAATTGTGGCAGTCCTGAGTCATAATCATACCTGCCCACACTCCTTGTCTTCCATGCTGCATTGTCTTCGCCTATTTATTTCCATCCTGGCAATTCCCTTAATCTGCCTACATATGGCTGTGATATATTTCCTGCACTGCGCGATCGTACTTATGGTCGTTCAGTATATGGTGTTGGTTCTGGTGTTTTTTCTATGGGGACCTCTAAATCCAACTATTTTACCACTTTATCTACACTTGATTCTCTTGAAAATCCATATGCACCTGTTCTTTGTGCTTTCTCGTCTTCCTTCCTCTAGCCATAGGCATTGACATCTGACATTATAATGCCCCAACTCGTATGACTATTATCTTTTTCTACGTCATTAAGGTCTAACCTGGTTAAAGGCATTGTTCTATAATCATCTGTTTTGATGTCCCCTGATCTACCTTCAGTTCCCTTTTGTTCGATTCTTCTACCGTGCTCCCCCCAACCCCACTCAAGCCTACTTCTGCAGGAGTCTGTCCTGATGCATTCTGGTTTCACCATCACCGTCTTGTGGACAATGCTGGATTTGACTTTTATGGACTTCATTCATTCATGATGCGTCACCCTTTCTCAACTCTCATGGTGAACTTATTTTGCATCTTGTACTCATGGTGGCCCTGATTCATGCTGTTCCCATCTTCATCTTGTATCCTGGCTTACAACAGTATGTGTTACTACTGACTTCTGCAATTGTATTCACTCTCCCCTCTTGCTTCTCCACTCTTTTGACTGTAAACTCTCTGTTCTCTCCTCCTTTCCCTTCTTCCTTTTCCTATCTCCTCCCCTTACTTTCTTCTATGCACTTACTCTATCAGAATTGTCCCTGGACCTAGTATGATGGCAACCTCGTCTGTAACCTCCTCCCTCCCCTTACTGTTTTTTTCCTCCCCACCCCTCCTCCAGCACTATCTGAAATGTCGTCAGGCCTAATATGATAGTCGCTTGTTTTGTTCCTCCCCTACCTTTCTGCACCCCTCTCCCTCACCTCTTGTTTTTTTTCCGGCTCTACCAGAAATGTCGTCAGGCCTAGTACGGTAGTCGCCTGTCCGTTTCCATTTCCTTCCCACTCTCCCCCTCCCTTCCTTATCTATGTCTTAGCTCTTGCGCTATCTGAAATGTCGTCAGGCCGAGTACGATAGTTAATTTCACATCCTTGCTGCTCATGGCTTGTAAGAATGTCATTGTTTTTTCCCATTGTTCCCTCCCTTGCCTTGAAGCGCTTTGAAACACATTGTGTATAGGCGCTATATAAATAAACTATCATATCCTATCAATGGTGAACTTTGAGTATTCTCTTGAGTTCCATACCTTCCTCTATCCTTCATTTGCCTATTTAGGTTCCCAAGCCTCTGAGCTATCTTCTGTATCCTGCCCACCAGCCAATACTGATTGCAGCATTCCTTGCAACTGCCTTCAGGGCTGTTGGGACCCTTTTTCTTCTTCCAATCGCTCTTGTGCTTCTATGGGCACTATGCTCCTATGGCATGAATATTGAATATCATCATCTTTTAATCCCCTACTCGATTAATTTCTTTTTTTCTCTTTATTTCCCTTAACTCATCTTCCCCTCACCTTATTTGCAACCTATATACTTTCAATCTTTGGGCTTCTGTCTCTTTTTGTTTCTCTTCTAATCTTTCCTTCTCTTTTCTCATTTCCCATTTTTTCCGTTCCCCCCTTTGCTTATACTATTTGTCCCGTTCATCTTTATATAAATTCTCTTCTTTCTCGCTCTTCTCTTCCCCCTCTTTCTTGAACTCCATCAATGCCTTTGCTGTCTAGTTTAAGCAATATTTGTCCTCCAATCCATTAATGCTGTACTATTGTGATACCTTTAGCTGTATCCTTTGTTCCCTTTTGTCTCTCTGCATTTTCCTCTATCTCTGTCTGTCCTTTCTCTCATCACGCTGTTGGCCTTCATTGCGTGTTAATATATATGTGGATTCTCGATTCCCACTCTCTTCCTTAGTATCTTCACTGCTATAGGCAGGGAGCTAATATGTTAGATTAACATACCCTGCTGCTGCTTTTAATTCCTTGAAGAGATAAAATCCCTTCCCTTCAATGTTTACATCTTGTTTTTCAGTCAGTGGGAAAGGAGCCAAAGGTGCTAAATGTTCTCCTTTGTGCTGATTAAGAATCCACTCCATCTCAGCTGGATCTTCTTTCTCAGTCTGGTACATTTTCCAGAGTTCTAAAACAGCCAACCTTTTCGCTAACTTTTTTCCTTCATGAGTGGCATGTAAGTATGCCGTGTTGTGACGCAACACTGATTTCGATAATGATCCCTCTGGGGATCATGACATAAGTGTTTTATTAATTGTGCCCTTGACCCACTCGAAAATGTATTTCCTGATTTTGACTGCATATCTCGGCAATGTTCTGAATGGGTGTAAAAGAGGTGTGTCCTCCCTAGTGACAAGTCAATTTAGACTGCCAATACTTATCCAAATTATTATTCTTCTTCCTAGATTTATTAAATATATCGTTTCAATCTTTTTGAGCAAGCACCATCAATCGCCTCTCATAATCCGCAAATGAAAATATTTTAAAAACGTTGTACCACTGTTCTTCTTGCTCCTTCGTTTACGCTATCAATTATTTTTAATTATATCGTTCTTTGTTTTTTAGCATCTTAAGGTTAACTTCTTTATTTGTATATTAATTGAATCTAATTTTAGCATTCTGATTGATGTCAATCCTTTGTTTACAAAATGTACCAAAAATCACTTTTATTTTAGTTTTGCTATTGTTTCATATGTATCCTTTAAACATGCAAAAACATTATAGAAACATACAATATCCCCTACAAGTGATCTTAATCAATTTGTTGCCCTATGTACTTCTTCCTTTACTCTTAGTACATGTATCTCTTCTCTTTTATTTACTCCATCTCAGAGTTTAATACACACCCTTCTTATTGGCTGTATGCCTCAGTAATAACACTCCTTTATGGAGCTACAGTGTTTATTCTTTGCTCCCTTTGCATGCCCGTGAAATCGAGGTATCCTTCTCTCTCCTTTTAAATCCCAAAAATCCAGTTACTCTTTTTTTTTTATATATATTTATATATAAAACACACCACAATACAATACACCCCCCGTTATTTTTTACTACATTCAATGGTCTACTTACAACCATTATTCAGCTCGAGTCCCACTACATCAACTCTCCCACAATTGACCAGTTCACCTTCAGTCTGCGGGTGCGCCTGCGGGGACTGTGCAGGAATATCGTCAAAGAGGCACCTGCCAACCAAATTTGATACACATGCTCTTACGCGCCATTCTCCACAGGAAACTCAGCGATCGTCTGGCTAATGGTAGGAGCAGGCGATTGTCTGGGGTCTGGATCTGGGCCTGGATCTAGGTCATTAGACAACCATCCGCACTGCTACCAAATGTGCTGTAGCAGTTTGAAGCGCCCTCTATACGCTAGATGGAATTACCAATAAACATCTCAGACCAAATAATCGGACAGACCCAAGAAAGAAGGTAAAATACTCCTTTAATCTCAATGCAAGAAAGCAGGGCGTTGTATAGCTATCAAAATAGATGCTTGCATAATCACACTTCCTCTTGTGTGTACAGAGTTTATATATCTTTTTGTACATCATCTATGACATCACATTTTACAAAACCTATTAACGGAAGGGATTGGTTAATGGGAACATATCTTCTTATAGAATGTATACGGGTTAGTAGTTCATTTTTCTGTCCCTTATCTGTAGGACACACCCTGAGCTACTTATACATACGTATTTTATGTGAAAGTGCGTGGTAGGCCTTATGATTGGTTGGCAACCCCATACAACCTTGGACTTTCGGCTTGGTTAGCAGCACGTGAGTAGAAACGAAACATAGGGGCTCGAGATGCATCAATTAATTTCAGTTTTCCCAATTAGTACATCATATGTCATCGACCTGATCCTTTGCCAAGGCCTTCTGTTTGTAGTTGACCTCGTAGTCTGCTCACTATTCTGGAACATTGAGGGGGTATGAACAGACCACCATCTCCATCTGCGTTTTTAATGAAAAACCCTTGTCTTTGACTTTTGAGTCACGTGTTAGACCATGATTTTGTCCATTTCAGCCTCTTCTTTAGGACTATTTGATTTTATTAAACAGGGTGCCATTACCATCTCTAGCCTTTAGAGACCTGATCACTCCACCTCACATAGGCTTTTGTCCTTGTGATTGTTTAGTACTTGGCACTTGCAAATGTCCTTATTTCTCCTAATGTTAGCAGAAACATGTCTTACCCAGGTGGTCCATTCCTTTGACTCTGTGCCTTGCACCCATCTCTCGAAATAGCCTTCTTGATCCTCGGCCAAGGTACTCCCTGATTCTGCACATGAAAGCAGCTTCTTCATCAGTTCTCACGTTTGCAATCCTAGGCTAGTCTTTTTGAGGTAACCAGGATGATTCTTAACACAGGCCATCGTCCATTTTTTTCCAATGGCTGTCCTAAACATTGTTTGTATATCTCTTTCAGCAAGCTTCTATGCATCTTTTCTACCTTGCGTTACATCGTATTTACAGTTATTGGTCAGCACGTTATTTCATCTTCTTACATTCACAATTACTTTGTCTTTAGGTACATGTTTCTGTTTGTGCTTCAGTTACATTGTCTGTTTTAAAACATTTTGTATCTTTTCAGCATAGGTTCATACATCTCCTTTATGACATCATTCTGTCATCCTCAGACTTTGTTTGGAGTTCATCCATATTACTCATAATCACACCCTGACATCTTGGTAGTGGGGCACCCTTCCTGGTAGCATCCTTCCACTGTCTCAACATGAGGGTATCTTCTGAATGGCTGTCTGAGTGCATATTGTCTTGCATACAATCAACGCGTTATGGACATGTCACATAAGCTTGTGCATGGGTTCCCAGTTGTAGCTCTTCATCTGCTACTCCAATAAGATGGTGGTGAGGGGGAAGAGACTAGAGGAGAGGCATCCACCTGCTCCTCTGCAAATCAGTTCAAGGCCCTGCCCTTCGCCATGTGGTTGGTGGCCGCACATCTGCGCAGAAACCATGTGAGCTTCTATCCCTATCTGGATAACGACCCAATAAGGGTGCACCGTTTCCACCATGCTTAAAAAATGGTGCAGTACACTCTGGCATTGTTGTTGGAAGTCAGATTACCCATCAACCTCGACTATGTCCTAGTGCAGTAACGTCCTTTCAGGGGATCCATCTAGACACTTCAATAGCCTCGGTACATCCTTTGGAGAAAAGGGGCTTAATTCTAATTTCCATGGCCATAGGCTTTGCACAGTTAGGCAGTACAAGAGTCTGTTGTGCTTGATGTCATCTTGCATAGCGTTAGTGCCTCACTGCAGTCTTTGGGATGAGGCTTCAGCAGGAACACATGGATGCCTAGTGAATGCAAATCATGGACTATTGGGTGCACCTCCTGCCTCTTGATGACACATTCCACAAATCCCTTCTTTGGTGAGCTCAGGAGCTGCACCAAAGACAAGAAAATGCCCTTTCATTGTCCTTGTTCGAGTCTGAAGATCCAAACAGATGCTTCATTCTCTGACTTAGGGGCTTAACTTGACGAACGGTATATGCAAGGGCTGTGGTTGCCTTAGGAATGTTGCATGCATGTATTCATACTAGAGTTCAGAGCCATTCACCTGGTGCAAAATGTTTCCTGTGTTATGAGGACATCCATCAGGATTCAGATGGAAAACTCCAAATCCATGTTTTTTCTGCAAAAGTAGAGGGGGGAACAAGGTATACAGAGTTATCAGAAGTTCAGCTCCTGTGTGAAAAGGCCATTTGATCAATATCAATATTCTTGTAGAACAACATTTTTTCTGAAGTCCATCACTATAGCAAATGCCCTAAGCAGAGACAATTGCACCACTTACAAGTGAGAACTCCATGACAAGCAGCTGCCACTGGTCTTCAATTGGGACAATCCAGGGTCAACCGTTTTGCAACCTTGGACAAGACCAAACACTGTGTTAGGCAGCAACCTTTACCACCCAGATGCAAAGGTAATGATGTGAGGATAATCATGTTTTAATTATATAGCGCGTTCGCCAAAGCACTTTACAGAGAACATATTTACATATAATTATCACCCAACCGAAGTTGGTACTCTTATCGACCTCTGAAGGATGAAAGGCTGAGTTTGCCATGCCGGGATTCGAATCTGCGACCTGCAGATCGCAGCAGTGTGTGCTCAACCCGCTGAGCTATCTTACCACACCTTTTTGATTCCTTGGTTGAACAAGTTTCTCTACTCTTTTCTTCTAAACAACAGGGAGGTCTCCAGGATCCTGTACATGAGATGCACCATGGTCCTGATGGTCCCGACAACCGTAGCTCACGGACGTCCTTGCACGCGCCATTCAGCCTCAATTCAAATGGGCCCCCTCTTCACAAAGAAATGGGTTAAGATTCTCCACTACGTTCCAAAGTCTCTGGCGTTGTCAGCCTGGTACCTGAGATGGAACAGTTGACATCTAGATCTGCCAGAGGATTGTGCTCAAGTCTTGGTTGACGATCACCTTTCAATGTATTTATTTTTGTATTTGTAAAGCGCCCAAGCCCAGAGGCTTCAAGGCAGTGTTGCGAAGGCCAGTTAGACGCAGACCAAGTAGCTTACAATAATGCATTACTGTATTGATAGAAGTACAGGCATTTTCTGATCACTGTTGGCAAGGGGGCCAGGGATGCATAAACAATAGTTGGTGTAGGCGAAAAGACAGTTTTTCGAGCCTTACAGAAGGCCCAGTAAGATTCCAATCGGCTTAGATCATGGGGGAGGGGGTTCCAGAGGACCGTTGCCACTGTGGGGAAGCTAGAGCCACGTCCTCTGGCTCTTTTGAATTTCGGTAGTGCTAGGCGATGTGCGTGGACTGACCTTATCGTTCTGGTGACATTCAATCACGCAATTTTCTGAGACAAGTATTCCGGATTAGTGTGGGAAAGGCATCTGTGGGTGATGGAAAGTGTTTTGAACATGATTCTTTTGCAAATTGGGGGCCAATTGGTTTCTCTTCTTTCTGCAGAGATGTGGTGCCGTTTCGAGATGTTGAGTGCTGAGCGTAGTGCGTTATTTTACATTATCTGCAGTTTGATTTTTTTTGTTGAGGTTCCCCTAAAGAGGGCATTGCAGTAATCGAGTCTTGCACCAGTGACTGCTCGGGCAATGGTAAGGCAGATGGTGGGGGCGAGGAACTGTTTGGCTGTATTGATTAGTTTGGCTGTGTAGGCGGCTGAAGAAGCGATCACATTCACTTGTTTGGACAACGATAGAGATGCATCCAGACGGACTCCAAATATTTTCACTGAGGCAGAGCCAGGAATCTGGATCCCATCAAATGTGAAGGCAGAGAATTTAGGTGTTCACTTCCTCGGTGTCATTGGAGAGCCCACCAGAAGGATCTCTGTCTTATCGTTGAGGCATAGATGGAGGTGGTTCATGGATATCCAGTCCTCGATGGTTGAGTACATTTTGTTCATGTTCTGAGTGTCGTTGTCGAAGATGCCAGAGACAGGGGGGATGATTTGGGTGTCATCGGCATAGTTTCTGTAAAATATGCTGATATCATCCAGGAGGTCGAAGAGGGGTTTAGTGAATATTTAATTTCTTAGCTTTATTCAGCAGTAGTACCATCAACGTAGAAAACATTACATACAAAGCAGTATCAACATTTAAAATCACGAAATTAAACATTTATTACATATATCACACTTTAAAATGCTTAAAGATTTCATCAAACTCAACCTCCGCAACCATGCTGTGTGCAAATATTTGGCCACAAGGAACACCATATTGGGATCATCACTTTTCCTGAATAAATCCATGGCTTTCACTGTGCCTCGGATGCCCCTTAGCTTAAAAATTAGCTGAAGCTACTTGGTTCTAAGAGCTTTGTGTACTTAGGGCAGAGTAGCAAAAAGTGGAGTGCGGAATCATACTGTGCCCCTCACGCCAGACATTCAGTACTACTTTGTCCTTTCCATTTTCGTGTGAGAGATGCCAGGCGCAGCGTCCCTGCCCTAAGATCATAGGAAAGTGAGCGGGAAAATGCTGGCTGAACAGCATCCAGGTATTGCTCGTACCCAAAGGTCACCTCAACATGGATGTATTTCTGTCCACAGGAAAGACTGGTGCAGGCCACCTCCATCATTCGCCTGCAGTCCTGCCTGCATGCCAATTTTGCTGCGGTCTTAAAATCGGCTTGTATACTGGTCGGCCTTTCCCAGAACAATCCAACACCCAATCTCTTGCACCAGAATTTAATGCGTTTTAGCCACGGCATAGATCAGCTGGCATCCAGCACCAAGTAGTTGGTCAACAGCTCTCTAAACATCTGCTATCCCGGTGCTGTCCATATCCAGACCCAGAAAAGAAATGGTTTGGTAGATATAAGATGTTCAATCGGTCTTATATCACACTCCGTGTGCAATATTGCATTAGGGGCGCTTCTAGGTTGCAATAGAAGAGATTTTAGGAAGGCATTTTTAGCCACACATATGGTGCCGATTTCGGTGTGGCCCCAGATTTCCACTCCATATGTTGAGGCCAGTATAGCTTGAATTTTATACAACTCTAGGGCTGGAGTCAGAGACTCCTCCCATGTAAATGGAAACATTTTCTAATGCCCCCACTATACTTCCTCAAGGTCAGCCCAGCTTTTGTGGCCTGCTCACCCCAGGTTCCATTCTCAGTGAAGCATAGGCCCAGATAGTTATAAGTACTGACCTGCTCTACCTTTACTCCTTCAATTTCTATATCGATCTTGACATGCTTAGCCGGTTCCATGTAATAATGTCGCCACAAAAATATCGCCATACAAAAATATCGCCGAAAAATTGTCATTTTTTGTGGTGACATTATTGCATGGAACATGCGGGGGACACCCCTGCAACCCCCAAATTTTTATTTTTATTTATTTTATTGCCCCTGTCACCATATAGATGGTCACCCAAATAATATCGCCACGACATTTTCCCAGCGATATTATTTACGGCGACCATATATGTGGCGATATTATTACCTGATACCGCTTAGCCGTCTTGTGTCTAAACACATAGCTCTTGGTTTTAGATTTGTTTCTTTCTAAGAGCAATTCGCTGCACTTCTTCACAAAGGCAGCCATAATGTGCTTAATGACCGCAGGAATAGTTGACAGCAGTATAAGGCAGGAAAGAACAGTGGACCGATCTTTGGGGGAGGAGGGGGGGGCCATGGTATTGGTCATCAATTCCTCAATTAACCTGTTGATGTAAATACAGAAGAGGAGTGGGCCAATACACAACCCTGCGTTACTCCATGCTGCACCTCAAAGCTCTCAGCATTTTCTCCACTTAGTCCCCATCTCACCACAGCCCTGTTATTATGGTATAAGGCCTGGATTAGAAGCAGTAGTCCAGCCGGAATATTATATCCTTTTAGCGTCTCCCAGAGCTGAGATCTAGGGACCGAATCAGTCTCTTTTAAGGTCAGCAAATACTGCATGTAGCTTGTTGTTGTTCAGAACACTATATTTGCTGAGAGTAAGATTTAGCCTAAGCCACTGTTCAAGGGTCCCGTTCCCTGTTTGAAGCCTACCTTTAGCGTGCTGATGATTCCTTTACTGTCCATCCACCTAGAATTCCCTTAAAATACAGTTTTCCAACCCCATCTAGTAAGGAGATGGTGCGATAATTCTCTGGGGAATCTCTGTTACCCTTCTTAAAGATCGGGACGATTGCGGCCTCCTAACACGTCATGGGTACCTCCCCCGACTGGGCAACTGCATTAAAAAACCTAGCCAATGCTGGGCCCCATATGGACACATCATTTCTGTAGAAATCTATACGTACACAGGCGGGCCCTGGTGCTTTCCCATTACACAAGGCACTAATGGCTTTCACCACTTCTCTGCTGAAGGCAAAATCGCTTGCATGTCCCTGATGTTTGTGGGTTAAAACTGGCTCCCATGACAAATCCACCAAAGCCTCGTCATCCTTATACAGATTTTGGAAGTGGTTATGCCATGCGTTCCAAATCTATACTCCTCTGCTGGTCACAAGAGACATAGGCGCCATGTCAAGTACTAGCTTCCAGAAGGTGCATGTATCGTTATTCTTACATGCCACCTTCATAGTTTCCCATTTGGTCTGGTGATAGTTTTTTCTTTTGCTCGACCTTAGCCTTGTAGGCCAGCCTGAAGTTTCGTAGGGCTTTGGTGTCAATGGTTGGACCTGATCTTAAGCAGGTCACAATATTCGCTTTACTTTGTCGACACTCCTTGTCATAGCACCCCCAAGCTATAGAACCATGCAGCTTGGCCTTACTCCTTTTCCCCGGCTTGGTAAACGGGGGCTGCGTAGTCTCAATCAATGCAGCAAAGTCACTCATAATTTATGCTGGGCCAGTTATTGGATAAGACTATCCAGCTTTTTAGGTAAGCCATGGCTATTGGGTTATCACTAGAATAAATGCGTTGGTATGCATTTGGGAAGAGAATCCACAAAAGGGTGTTTACTATGCACTAGTACGAAAACATTTATACAATAATCACATTATATTCTCACCACTACAATGGGGCATGATCAATGTTTCTGGGCACTGGAATTTGCACTGGACCTTTTTAATTTCCTTGGCGATCCACAACTCTTTTTATTAATTTCTTATTTGTACACATCACATATAATTTGATTTGCCATTTAGACCTAAAGCAACTACTTAACACAGGAAGGCTATTGATTCATGATGAGACAATGACTAACGCTGACTTGAAATTGTACTTTTTCTTTTGTATGCATTTTGGCCATGATTTAATGCGGTCCTCCATGCCAACAACCTGTGTGGTATGTGTGACTTTAATTTCAATTTACGTTGTTAATGTTTTTTGTTCTTTCTTTCATTTTTGGTCTTTTCTTGTTTTCTTGAAATTGGGAATAATGATAATATACAGCCTTGATAACGACCAAAACAGGTTGAAACATGTGTCGGCTGCTCTGTGAAAATAAAACACCAATATCGCAATCCAAGACATTGCATATCTAAAGATTTTGCTGGTTTACTTTATGTATTGTGAAATAACCTTTGTTTTTGCGTTGGAGAAAAAAATTCCTGGAACAAAATATATATGTACCAAGCGCGGATATAGTCTTGAAATCACCACTTAAACATGATTGGCTTATGGTCACTTTTGCAGCGATCCACCACTTCAAAAGAGGTGATGAAGTCCCAGTCTCTGGCTCCTATCATGGCATAGTCTATTCTGCTTGAACAATTAAGCCCTTGGAATGTATTCTTCGCAGGTTGATCTTTGGCACAACGTGCATTGCATGCCCTAAAATAACACTCATATCAAAGACGTGCTGCCTCTGTAGCCATTGTGTGTTCTTTTTGGATAATCCGCCATTAGGGTTGGTATTCCCCAGGCAGCATCCTGTTCTTCTCGCATATCTTCGGTTGATCTAAGAGGTTCATACTGAAGGTTCAAATCACCCACCACCAAAGTTACTGATGTAAAATCCTCTTGATGGCTACAGTCAATGATCATCTCATTCAGCCTTAGAAGAGACTGCATCAGGAGAAGCCCTGTGAGTCTGTTATAAATGTTATATATATGTACCTTTACTTTACTGCTAGTAACAACCTTTGACTGTAGATCTGGTGAGTTGGTTAGATGATCAACCTCCCAGTTCAGTGCTGAGCTAACCCCGGTTAGGAGGCCACCACTAAGCCGGCCTCTTGCTCCCTTTTTCACGGGAACAAAATATTCCAAGAAGCCTGGAAGGCCTATAGATTCTAGAGCCCACGTCTCTTGGAGGCAGATGATATCAAAACTCTGAACGAAATTTCTCCAGTCAGGGTCCTTCATATGCTTGGTTACTCCACAATGTGCCAAGAGAGACATCTGATATCCCGGGTGGCTGGGACATCCAATGCACTATGCCAAGGCAATGGTCGGTCAACTTCATTCAAACCAGAGTCCGCCTGATCCTTTTCCCCCATGGTTTGTACCTTCGGTGGATCAAGGCATTACCACTGAGGCCAGAGTCGGGATATGGAGGCCTAATTGTGATATTTGTTCTATCTGCCGGGTATTAATGACATTCGATGCACAGCAGGCCATTTGCCAGGGATTCATCTCTCAGGTGCAAGGAGATAAAATCATTACTCCCTGTCAGTGTCCCAAACCTCGCACAATAGAGGATGTCCTCTCTTATAAGAGAGGCCCATCCCCTTTAGCTTCTAACCCAGTGCGTCACTTTGTTGCTCAGGGAGTCGTTTTCAAATTGTCCTTTAGGTAGCTTTGGGACATCATGAAGGTAAACATTACAGTCATCCCTTGGGTGTGCACTCTTTTTCCGTGGGTTCATAGTTCCAGAGTACGTGTACCCTTCTATCCCGTCTAATTGCCCCCGGGTGCCATCCGGCCTTTCTGCACATTGGTGTAAGAGATGTTAGTTTCTCAGCCTCCTGCACGGGTATGCTTGGGCAAACCTATCAATGGCCGCATTAATGCTGGATTAACCTCATTACCACTGGCTTGCTCGATAGTTCTGCATCGGGAGTACTTATCCGCATATGAGTCATTGCCCACAGCTTTATTTGCACTTTGTGCCAAAGGGGTCGATAGGCGCAGCAATCCTCTATTTGCTCTAGTTGTACTTCTGCCCCTGCCATAGACTTCTATTTCGAGTGCAGCTTTAATTGTTGATGGGGATTCAACATTGTCTCCTGTCTTTGGTCTTTCTACAGCTGCTCTGACTCCAATTTCTCCTTTATTACCACCACCACACTTCTGACAATTCATACCCTCGGATTGCTTAACAAGGCTGTCCCTTCCAGCCTCAGTGGCCATAAACAACATGTCTATTCTTTCGGGCATAATTTTGATTAGTGTCTTAATCTTCTCCCGTTCTTTCAGTATAGACATATTTTCTTGCCCTACGGGGCATCGTTAGGTGATATCTGTTGTTCACCTTGTTCCACCATTTCCATATCTCCGGTTAGTGGTTACCAGTGTAGTTTGGGTATTTGGTGTAGCCAGACTGCAGTGGAGAAGCCCTTATTGGATTTTTATTGGGGTCTTTTAAGGCTGGGTCTTGATCTTGGTCGGGAACACGGATACAGGTAAGTGCAAGCATGCCGCTTGCACTTAGACTTCTTGCTTGCATATGCAAATCCATGGTTTTGCTTTGGGGTTTTTTCACATGGTTTGCTTTTTGATTGGTAGAGTTATCAAACTGATTGAGGGTTTCTGCTGCCTTGATTGAATTTGATAAGAGGACGGTGTTTGGAGGAGGCAGGTGGGGCTCTTTAGATGGTATGTGCGCCTTAATCACCACCATGGTGCCCCCTTCGTCTCCCACTCCTGCGTTCCCAGGAGGACCTCCACCGCCTATTGGCAGTAAATAGTTCTTGCCCTCAATCTAATCAGGCATTTTGTCCACTTCGAAGCTGGCAAGAGTATCATGCCCATTTCTCCCCTTTGCGCCCCCGCCCATGCGACTGTTGTCATTTTTTATGCCCATACTGGTTACTGTGTCCTCCACTTGGTCAATACAGTCAAACCCCACAGAATCAATGACCCAGTTTGCCGATGCTCCATCTAGCACCCCTTGCTTCCCCTTCCAACCGGCTACCTCCAGGCCATCAATCTTTCAAGAAACCTTTCATTTCTTTGACAAGAATGTTTACTACATCGGTAGATTTTAAGATTTTGTAGGTTTTTTTTTTTTCTTGCCATCTATGGGCGAGATTGTCTTATTGGCCTTCCGTTTTACCATTTTTAGAAGAAGGGTTGAAGCAAATGCGTGGCGCTCAAAGGTAGTCCCCCCACAGTCGCTGTCACGCTGCTATAACACCAAGATGTTAGCTGTTACTATTTGGTTGTGCCTTATTTAAATTTCCCAGCCACTGGCTCTTTGCTTCCCTGCGATACATTAAATACCTGAGCCCTGTATCACTGGGTCTGCACAATTACCCATGTGCTTACTCGCGCTTGAGGTTTGAGATGTCTCAGGAGGAGAGCACAGGGGTCACACGTGGCAGAGCAGTGAGGTAAAGCACATACAGTATTTATTCATCTTCATATTGGCTCTCAAGCCTACAATGCGGGCACACTAAAAGCTTACTAGTGCAGGTGCAACAGCGTGGTTGACCGGGTTGACCTCACAGCTCCCGCAGCTTCTGTCGCTGCAGCAGGGACACACCACGGCTTACAATACACCACTCGCCACAGTACACTGCGACTCCCTGAATCCTCTGCAACCTCCAGCAGTCAAAAAAGCTAGAGGAAAGAACCTCTCAGCGTCAAGCCGAACCGTTTGCAGTACTCGGCAATCAGCGGCTGCTTCCGACACCCAACCGATTATGAAAGGCCAGTGAATGTTATATGGGGAGGGAGAGATGCAGGACCCTTGGGGGATGCTACATGGGATGGGGATAGGCGGGGCACAGGATGTGTCGAAGAAGACCCTCATAGATCTTCCTTCTAGGAAGGAGGAGACCCAGGTTGTTGCTTCCAGGGAGAAATTGCCGGCTGTTGTGAAGTGGTGGCTAGACCGAATAGTACATTTACTATTCGGCCGAATACCGAATAGTTGACCTAATTATTAGGCCGGGCCAAATAGTTACTGAACAGTAGATTACTACTGGAAATGTGTCAAGATATGCATAACAAGCCAAAACTGTTGGCTTTGCCAATGCTTGTTTTAACAGGACTTAAGTGAAGGACATGCTTATAAATAGGTCATAGTTGTAACTAAGTTTTGGAAGGGGAGAGCCCTTAAGGAGACATAATGGGCACTGCTAGTCGTGGAGAGAGCGCTGCTTTCAGTACAATTTGCCCCGGTTGTGTGCCCAGCAGAGCCCAGGTGCACAGTTTGATGGTCATGGGGTTTATGTCACACAATGCTAGCAGGTCGACTTACCTTCTGTCTTCCAGCAGATCCCCACATGCAGGTGTTCTTCTCCCCGAGTTCTGTGCCTTCTGAACTAACAAAGTAGAAATCCCAGACGGGGCGGACTGCTCCCGGCTGGTGGAGGTGCAAAATGAGGTACCCCCCTCGCCTGGGTGAAGTCTGTGCAGACGGTCTTCCTGGGTGTCTGGGTCTGGTTAACTTAATGAGCTGCGTGGGTAGCTCTCTACGCAGATCCCTGCGTTGTGCACCTGTCTGGGCACTGCTGGGTAGGTTGGAAGGGGCTGCTCCTGCAGCGAAATGGCCCCTGGTGCCATCATTTATGCTTGACCAACTTGAACTTTCCATTGAAAAAATTTGGATTGGTTGAATTGCTGTTGGATCACAGTAGAAAACTGGACTTTCTTTCTTTAACTTGGAGAGAGAGTATGAGCATCCAAACGAGTTACCAGTGAGCCTTCGGGCTGTAGGCATGCAGAAGTGGACTGTTTTTTTTAAAAGGTGGAGCCTCTGGCCCTGTCACTTTGGCCTGTATTGAAGGGACTCTGCAGTTTAAAAGATGCCATTACAATGCAACAGCTTCAGAGACCTCACCCCATGCCCCCCACAGTATGATCCCCTCTCCCCAGAGCCTCTCCTACATCAAATCAAGGCTTCTGTCAAGTTGAAAGTGTTGGGCCTTCAAAGGGGCTGCACATGAGAATATCAATCGCAAAAGAGTGAAGAGTCCACATGGCCCTGCTGGAAGTCGATCTTGCGAGTGCTTAACATGTTATCATCCCAGGCTTGAGCTTAGCAGAGTGTGCCACAATTGTGGCACAAGTCAATTTAAAGAACAAAAACTGAAGCACAATTGTGCACTTTCACACAATTTATGCACACTTATTGTTTCAGACGTACTGACTCGTACGTACCTGCTTCAAATCTCAAAAATACATGGAGCTAAATTGTTGCAAATTATTAGATTGTTCATGACACCCCGGTCATGTCTCCCCACATAATTGGGACTTGCTTTCCATAGCATATCGCTGTCCTGACCCACAGTGCTGCGGTTCACATCATGGAGCGAGATTGGTACCATCATGGGAGCAATGGCGGTGGGTGCTCAACCTCGCACAAGTCCCCAAGTGAGGCACCTTGCACTTTTGGGCAGGGTGCACGGCACCTGCCATGAAAGGATCCCCAGTCCTATCCTGCCTGCATCCCTGTTTGCACTTGCTCCGAACGGTATTGCCAAACAAAAATAAAAAAATATAAAATAAAATACCAGTGATATTACAAAGCTCTTATTGCCAGTTTCCTTGTGTCCACATTAACGGGAGAGGGGTTGAGTAATATAATTTTTACATAAAAAAGAAAAAAAAGTAATTCTTTGGCCGGAAGAGGGGTGTTTTCTACCTTAACCCTTCAGACAGTTGGGCCCAGTGTGTATTACACGTCAATGTTCGCATCTGATGTCCGGCGCTTTCATTGTGCCGCATGCCCCTTTGTTTAGTGAATGTGATGACCTAGTGTTCAGCCCCCTAAGGGATTGGGAGAATGCTGATTGCAGGGAATCTGGAATTCCTCCGAGCATGGTGGCTCTTGCTAAAAAAGGTCAGTAGGGCTGGTGCAGAGTAGGGGGTGTAGCTTTGGCTTCGAGTAAGCATTCCATTAGGTATTTTGCCGAATACCTAATTTTTAGCCGAATACTTACTTGAAGTCGAATTTCGGTACACCCCTAGTGGTGGCACAAGGTTTTGTGGTTCACGAGGTCAAAAGCAGCCGCTAGATTGAGGAGCATGAGGAGTGCTGGTTTTCCCTCATCTTTGAAGCTATCAAGCTGAGTTTTCTGGTCTAGCAGTGTAGATTCCGTTCCATGTCCTGGTTGGAAGCCTGACTGGCGCTTTCCCGGGATGTGGTTTGTTTCTAGGAAATGTTGTATTTGCATATAAGCACCCATATCCAAGATTTTGAGTAGGAAAGTGACTGCCGTGATGGGGCGGTAGTTGTTGGGTGCGACGGGTCGAGGGTGTTTTTTTTTATTTTTTTTGTTTTAGCAATGGGAGAACCCAGGATTCATTTAGGCAGGCTGGGACAAGGATCGTAGTGAAGGAGGCATCTATGACTCTTGTGATGACCGGGACTAAGGCTTCTGAGCAGTCTCTGATGATGGTGGCTGGGCAGATATCCCCTTTACATCTTGAGGGTTTAAGGCTTCTAAGAACCTTGGAGGTTTCGACTTCTGTGACTGTAGTGAAGTGAAAGGGTGGGGGTTGGAGATTCGTATTGGGGTGGTGTGAGCTGGTCGTTTTGATGGCAGCTTGTTTGCTGGCTATTTTCTGTTGTAAGAAAGTGAACTTTGCCCGCATAGCATTGTGGTTGTTTGAGCACCACTTCTCATCTTTCGTGATGGTTGTGGGAGGGCTGGATGGCATTTCCAATGCCCTAAGTATTTTGAAGATCTCTTGGGAATTTGAGATGGCATTAGTTCTTCTGGTGTGGTAAACAGCAGATTTGGTTGCCACGATGTCCTGTTTATTTTCTCTTTACAGAACATTGAAGGTGAGTTTGGTAGATTCGGTTGTTTTTTTTCTCCAGGTGGCTTCCGCCTGTTTGTGTTTCTGTAGGGCCTGGAGGTCTAAGGTAAACCAGGAATTGATGTGTCCTGTCGGTTTGGCCCTTCGTGGAGCTAGAGGGGCAACCAGGTTTACTGCGTTAGAGTGACTTTGTAGGAGTGGGGTTAGTAGAGTTGAGCTAGTGTCTTTGGTCAGTTGGCACTACGGAACCAGGTGGCTGGCATGGCCAGAGAGGGGCTGTAGATTGCTGCGTGGTCAGGGGGAAGGTGAAGGTCAGAATGTGGTGATCGGACCAGGGGGTGTTGGATAAGATATTGATCTGGCAGTTCAGGTCTGCTATCCAGTCTAAGATTGTATCCTTGTGTGTTGGGGCTGTCGCGCAGTGTTTGAAGCCTATGGCTGATAGAGCGGTTACCACTGCTGTGGCAACGTGGTCTGCCAGGTCGTTTAGACGAAGGTTGAGGTTCCCAAGAAGAATGGTTCTAGCGGTGGGTTTGATGTTTTCACACACTGTGTGGGTGAGGTTCTCATCGAAGGAGGCGGTAGGGCCTGGTGGGCGGTTTATAATATGGATAGTGATAGTCTGATGGGCACAAGGAAAGTTTGGCTGAGAGGATTTCCGTGTTCCCATCTATGGAGTTGTTAATGAGTCTGCATTTGAGGGAGTCTTTAAAAATGATAGCGACCCCACCCCCTGTGCCGTCTATACCTTTCCATTAAGTTTTACAATAGTTATGTTTTCTTTATTTGTATTAGAAATGTGACTTGATTGTGTTGTGTCTGGTTTCGTTGATTTTGCGCATATTTTTGTGATATGTTTGTAAAGTAAAACAATGCCAAACTATGCTATTGTCTAATAAAATAATTGATATTTAGTATAATTTACTAGTACAGGATATTAGTTACCACTAGTCACAATATTTGATCACTGCTGGTTGCCTGACATTTCTCATTCTGTGCTCAATTATACTGTTTTACTAAGTGTTCTGCTTACTAAGGATTTCCAATTGGGACAACCCTGTTTATGATACACGTCTTGGTTGCGATCCGGTCAACTTCCACCTGTTTAATGTGCCAGCGAAAAATGGAAGCGCTTTTGCAAGTGGTGCCCATGATACTTTGTTCCAAGAATCTCAACAATGAATACTTTTTAACTTTTTATTAGAAAAGAAATAGGTATTTGAAAAAGAATATAGAGATGGTCCCTGCAGCATATTTTGACCTCTAAGCAGCTTCCACCACCCTAACACATGCTTTCATATTCTCCACAATGCTTCTCAAATATAGAGTATTGCCAGGTTACCCCTTCCATCCAAAGCTATCCCTCACCCTAATAGGGTCCTAGAGGCTCTGTCCTTCTCCCTCAGGGAACTCCTAAGGGACCCCCTAGGTTGCTGGTTGTTCTGTCTATTTTTCTTTCAATGGTTAATTCCATGATTACTACTCACTCCCCTGTCCCCTCTATCTTTCCCCCTCCATCTCACTCTCGCGTGCCACACTCCTTCCAACACTGATTTTACTGGTGTCTCCCACTTCTCCCATCTGCACCCTCCAACTGACTGGTATCGCCCCTTTCCCAATGCTCTGCTTCCTTGTCTTACCGCTCTACCTTTTTCTCCCCTCACATTGTCTCCAATTCTTGTCACGCTCTCGGTCTTCACTCTCCCACCCCTAAAGCCCCCCCTTAGTCCCCCTGTATTTCTCTATCCGTCACTCCTCACTACCACCACTACACCTGCCTATTCTCACTTTCCTCATTTATTTATATATATATATATATATATATATATATATATATATATATATATATATATATATATATATATATATATATATATATATATATATATACATACAAACCAACTGTCTTTTTATAGCCCAGCTTCCCCTGTTGTCGAGTCCTCCTTAGCTTCCATTGCCCTTTACATAAGCTGATCTCCCTTAGCCAGTTTCTAGCTGAGCTAATCCCCTGGGAGCCCAGGTCTTCCCTGAAGTCTTTAAGAAGGTTCTGGCCCCAGCCCTTTTCAGTCTCCATTCTTGTTCAGACAGCCATGTGCTCAGACGGCTTCTTTTTCCTGGAATTATATCCAAGCTTTTGTAAGTAAGAGCTTTAAATTGGGTTTGTGGAGGATTTCTGGGTTTCCTCTATATTTCTGGAGTCTGTTTCCACTCAGTTCTTTTCTGATACTCCTCACCACCCCACCATTCGCTTGGGGTCCAACTGGGGTTGGTAGGTTTGGTGTCTTGTTCCTTTTGGTAAGAGAAAATTCAATTCCATATCTTCCCACGATTCCATTCCGCTGGGTCTGGTCTGCTTTTCCCCCATTGAGCCCAGGTGCAATCGTGCCATCTCAGCTGAAAGGGCATTATATATGTTCGACACCACGAGGGTGCTTCTCAACTTTGTCAATTGAGCGGCTGCCTCCAAGTGAACATACCAATTTTGTGGCCTTTCGTGTCTGAAATCAGTGGCAAGCACTTGTCAAGCAGATCACTTCCAGAAGGATTATATCCTACATCAAATTCTATCGTGAGGCGGCCAAAACAATGATGCCTTAATGCACATTCAACCAGAGGCAGGTTATACATGGCTGCATTCCGCGCCAGCATCATGAACAAGGACATCTATCAAGCTGAAACATAGAGGACAAAGCGCATATTCACAAGACACTTCTGCATGGAGGCCAATTCCTCAACGGCAGTGGATCAAATGGCGTTGCAGCATTAGTTTGGTTAGATGTTAGACTTTTTTCCTTTTAGATACTGCCTCTTCCATCATATCTCTTTATGTAGGCTGCTGTTTAATCTATTCTAATCATGCAAATCTTTAAGAGATCCAGTGCTGGAGAAAATAAAGTTACTTAACCTTTGGCAGAATTTGAAAGTGCTAGGAGCAGAGAGCTATTCAGCTCCTGCTTCTAGCCTAGGAGAGCCTGATTACCTTGGCACCAACAACAACCAGGAGCTACCTTTAGCTCCCCATGCCAACTGGTGTCATACAAACATAGCTAACTTACATTAACTTTGTGTATTTGGGAATGTTTATAAAGAAGCATTAGGATACATCTATTGCACATTTAAAGCACAGTACATCATATATAAAGGACACAAAGTTTACATGTGCATCGCATGAGACACTTATATTTGTGGTGCTCTATGTACTGGCTCCTGGTATCTTAGAGGTGGCTCCTTCCAACTGGGTGGTGCCAGATACCCAGGAACTGGCTAAGCCTGTGCTCATCAAATCTCAGTTTCGAACCATGCATGACCATAGTTCTCCAGTATTTGTATCTGCTATAGAATTGCAGGCTGCGGCCCACCTCTCAATTGATGAAGTACTGTTAATGCTCTATACAGTTTGTTAGAAATCTGAATATGGCTCCCTATGAGGGCCTTCTTCTAGCCACTTCAGTGAAAGGGATTCCATGGATTGAAATTAGGTGTGTGGCCTAGTAGCAACATGCATGCCGAGGATTCCTAGCATGAGCTTAAATTATTCTAAGCATGTGAATCTATGACAAATACCCATGCTGGAGAATTATAGTCACAGTTAAGTAACTTTTGTCTTCCAATTCGCTCCCCTGTTCACTTGTGGTGGCTTCCAGTTCCCACTCCGGTTCTCTTGTGCCTACCTCCCATCTCTCCCATGCTCCATCATGACTGCACCCCGTTCCATCTCCTGCTCACCTGTGCATGCCTCCCGGTTTCACATATGCTCTTAGGCCTGCCTCCTGTTCTCCCCGCTGATCTCTGGTGGTCCCTTCCCCACTGCTCACTTGTTGCTGCTTCACGTGTTCTATCCCCTGCTCATTTGTATTTCTTCTACTGGCCTGTTGGTGATTCCGGTTTCTCTTTCTCTAACCTCTAGTTATGTGGCTGCCTCCCTTGTGCACTCCATTACTGCCTTTGCCATAGCCACTCTGTTTTGTCATTGTTTCTCCTCTTTGTCTACCTTGTTTTCACTCTGTGCCTCCAATTCCCTTTGCAGATGTTCATGAACAGAGGCTGCACAGTTCTTGTCTGCCAGAGGCTCTGGAGGCAGAATGGACATTTGCTGGTGTGAATTACCGTTATGGCGGAAAGACTGATGGTAAAGTAAGCGGGAGCATCATAGGAGTAGGACCTGAGCTTTTTAGGTGTAGTAAAGTACAGTCGCTTGGGAATGCTCTGCATATGTGTGGTACATACATGAAAAATTGATAGCAGGAAAAGATAATGGCCATGGAAGTCTACTTGTTTTCCTGGCCTAGCAACACCTAAAGATCATACTTGAGCTTTAGGATTGCCCACCACAAAGTGACAGAAAATTCTTGCCTTCTGAGTGTCTCCTAGCACAGACAAGCTAATTTCCTATATATGGGTATTTTCCTGAAGGGTCTCAGCCCAATAACACAGTTGGGATGGTAACCCGCTGATGTGACAGGGAGAGTGTTGGCTAGTGATGGGTGCCGAAAGAAAGCTGGGATGTCTTTAGTATGATTGTACCCAAACTGAGGTATATCTTTAGTCCCGTTTGTGTGTATAGAGGTGCTTTAACAGAAGGGATTGGAAAATCAAGTGCAACATCAGGAACGTTCACACTGATGATTGTGTATTTCATGAAAGTGTAATAGAAATACTCATAAGAGACTATGAATTGATTGTTATGTGAATCACTGTTTGAGTTGCATGGTACAACTAGCCTCTCAGAAATGTTAAAGTTCATGTTGCTTGAAATCCAAAGTACAGTCCAATGATGGGGAAAATGTAAATGCAGCCATTAGGAGTAAGCCATCGCTGGGAGAAGACTGTCTGCAAACAGCACCGCCACCATGGAGCTAAAAGATTGACAGAACAGAGGAAGATCAAGCCATGAGAGGGTCACCCCACAGCACTACTATCAAGTCCTGGGGCATGATTTTCAAAGCATAAACATCAAGACTTAAAGCTGACAGCACGCAGCCCTATCATTGAGCTAAAGAAATGAAAGCCCACAACACAGCCTATAGCACTGACTGCACACAGCTGTTTGTAAAAACAAGGTGATTGGTTAACAGTGTTTTAATAGGGATCATATTAGAATTCTTAATTGCCTGATCCTTTCCGATCCACACATTTTTAAGTTAAAATAACTTGTCTTCACTGCCATGTGTTGGGAGTTGTAAAAAGAACCCAAACAAAAAGGACTTCCGTACATTTTACTTGTTGGAGTACTTAAGGTTATTGTGGTGATTGAATCACTAGAGTCACTTTTTAACCTTCCAGTTGAGACCAGGATGTTCCCAGGGGTGTCAAAAGTGTAAAAATGTGAGAAGTATATTCCAAAGCCATCCATAAAATAGAGAATATCAGTAGGTTGCTCATGGAAGACTTACAGAGGTGAGAGGGGAACTTTACAATATCCCTTCAGGTAGTGCTATGTTCATCGTAGCACCGCGAAGATCATTGAAGTGACATTTTGGATCATGTTTCTATCAGTCAAGAGTTTTTTTATAATAGTGATGGTCACTCTGGGTTCCTTACACTTAGTGTCTCTCAGCAACAACGTTCTTTTTACCTTCCACCACCCCGTGTATTTGCCTGCAGGAGATACCAGATAACTTTTAGCTTACAAGCCAACCATTGCCTGTCCCCTTAACGAACAGCTGCCATTTCGTCACTCGCCTGGGCGTTGGATGCATAGGGCAGATTAACGCAAGGGTAAATCATGTTTGGTTCTATTAGGAGCTGGAAAGTGCAGGGACCATTATGCCCCACACTCAAGGTATGACATATACTATGTGTTGCTCCTCAACCGCTCCAAAGCCCATTATCATCAACACACATCAACACACCACCCAAACACTGCACATTATTGCAGTAACATAGGCACCACACAAGAGCAACCTTCTCCAACTTCACTCATACCAACCCACCCATCATTCCCTACGAGAACCCAAAAGCTGATGTTCCTAAACGTCTGCTGAGCAATCTCCCATGCATTCCACATTAGACCTTCTCACCATCTATGACCTAGACAAACTCTTCACTGACACTTTACTGACCCCTGCCTCAATCCACATCATGCACGTCCTGACCCCTAAGAGCTACAGAATATAACCCAGAGACCAGTCCAAAGGAAGACTTGCCACCATCCACAAATCGTTGCTTGCACCAGGCTGTAACTTTCAACGTCATCTGAGCCTAACACATCCTTCATCAATGACTTCACCAGCCTAGTCACCATCATATCCTCACACATGCCAACATCTTCACCAGGGACTTCAGTCAACGCTTGCCACCAAGACCATGCACACGTCACTACTCAAACTATTGGACACACTGAAATTCACTCAACTCACAAGAAATAGAATAAAGAATATCCCAGAAGGAACTCATTGAAATAAACAGGTTGCAGTTGTCACAAGAGTAATAATTCTGCCATTCCATAAACAAGGGATCCAAATTATGAGGTGACTACATCATTTTGCCACAATTCAAAAACTATTTACTTCTGAATGTTGATAATAATAATAAAAATAGTATCCCATTTACAATACAACGCAAGTTGTAAAGGATTTGAACCTTTTCACAAACAGCGCATGTTTTCCATTCTTTTCATAACCTACTAATCAGAATTAAAAGCCTGAGTAATCAAGTATTAACAAACAGTTGCTCAATCTATGGACATTTCAGCGTACAAACACTGTAGCATCCTTCAAGGTGACATCCTGTTCAGATGCCCTCTTGACTGCCTTAATCCTCTCTATACTCCCCTCAACCTGCAAACCTAAATGTATCCCTCACTCGGGAAACCTTCATCGCCACCCTCAAAATTAAACAAACCTTCCCTTTGCTCAAAAAGTCTACAGTGCACTCTGACTATAACAAGAGGAGTCTGCGCTGAGTCCTTCTTGTCCGACACATTTCCCTTGCTGGGAGATGAAGGGGTTAACTGTTGGAGCCTGGAGGAGGAGTTGCCCTTTCAAAAGGGCTTGCACATGCGGAGTCCGCGCTGTGTCCTTCTTGTCCGACACATTTCCCTTACTGGGAGATGAAGGGGTTAACTGTTGGAGCCTAGAGGAGGAGTTGCTCTTTCAAAAGGGTTTGCACAAGCGGAGCATGCGGAGTCCGCACCGAGTCCTTCTTGTCCTTCCTGCTCCGACATGCAGCGTGTGAACACTGGGAAAACACTTAATGGGATAACGCTGTAAAAACAAAAGCCTCACGTCTCACGGGAGTTGCTTTTTGCTTGCCAAGAAAGAAGAGCGAATTTTACTGTGGCAGCCACAGTCGTTAGGACTCCTCTTTAACTCCATTTCACATCTACTCTACGAACAGGCAGAGGGTGGGGGGGAGAGTCGGACTCTGGCAGCTCCTTAAGCTGCCGGGCGTTCCCCACCCTCTGCTTTGCTTTTGTCACACTTTGCCCTGTGTTTACATTGCGGCATGGGTGTGGAAACTGTGAAAGTGGATCTTGACGTTCTGCACTACAGGGGTCATTCGAAACAATATCATTATTCTCCTCTCTGCTTAGCAGTGTCTGAGTTTGGGAGCTCACTGACTTGACATTTGCAGTTTACAAACCGTTCGCAATCGTGTTGACATCTGTTGACATTTGGGGGGCTGCGAAGTAGCTTCTCCCCCCTCCTCTCGGAGAAGGTTGTGTAGGGGGTTGCGAGTCAAGTGGCACAGCGAGTAGAGCGCTCGCTTTGACATCCGTGCAGAGCCTGCTAACGCAGGTTTGAATCCCGGCCGGGTCAAACTCAGCCTTTCATCCTTCCGAGGTCGATAAATGAGCACCACACACCGTGGGTAATAATAAGCAGCGCTCAGATACCTGAGGGTTCGTAGTGCTATATAAATGCCAAATTATTATTATTATTAATCTCTCCCCCTCCTCCTTTCTTCTTTTTTTTGCCCACATTGACTTTTTGCAACTGCTAACTAGAACTGGCTAAAAGTATATGAACTTCAGTGACTTTTTACCCTGCACATTTCAACACCTTAGCATTTTAGTATTATAGTGTATATCTATTGTGTCTGGCAAACTGTTGTACTTAAAATTGTTCGGTGTAGGGCTTTTTGGTAGCCTATTAGGCTCGGCTGGGCAATTGTTAGTCATTGACAGCCGTGGGAGGCGTTTATTTACTGATTTTTAGATTTTTTCTCTTTATGTTCCACTGTTCCTATTTTTATGTGTTTTTATCTGGTAGATGTTTTTTGTGTGGTTGGTAGCTCACATTGTGAGCCAACAGGTTGATTTTTACCCTGAAGCCAAAGCCCAATCTTGCCTTCCTAGATTCGAATAATGGGGAAAAGAAAAGCTGGAGATGAAGGGAGATCTGCAGGGGGGTAGAGGCCCGGGGAGGGGGGCGAAAAAACCCAAAAATGTTAAAACTGTAAAAACAGGCAAAGCCGGAAAAACCCCGGTGGTCACCACATCCTCACAAAAATCCCTTGATTCCTATATGGATGTGATGGCTAACAAAATTGTCAGCTGCATGAATGCTGCTGAGCGTGTCTCTAGAGAGGCCGCCCCGCTTTTAGAGGACCTTTGTCAAGGTAATAATGGGGCTATCGGCCCCGAACACTTGCAACTAGAGAAGAGGTTGGGGGGGAGGAGGGGAGGGTTATTGGGGGACAGAGGGTAGGTCGGGAGTATGATCAGGAACTAATCTCGATGGGTATCCCGAGGGTGAGTAGCCCAACACTTGAGGTGCATGATAGTCTGCCTCTGGACTTCTCGATAGCATGTGAGGGTGACTAGGAGTGGCTGGAAGCCAATCTCGACGAAAAACTTAAACCTTTACAGGTAATATTGCAATCCCTAAGTGGACTGAAGGAGGGGGTCCTAAACACATTAGCTATTATGGATGACTCCAGAAGAACCATCTCATTGAAGCTGGGTGATCTGGCCAAAGGAAGGTCGGATGGGGTGGTTGAAGGTAGGCCTTGTGCCATGTGTGAGCTAAAAAAGGGGGGCCGCCCCTTGAGCTGTGATAGGGCAGTAGAAGAGCAGGGTCAGCAGCAAACACCGGTAGCAGCGATAGTGGATGTGGAAGAAGGCCCTATAGCTATAAAGGTGGAGAGGGGGCCTAATTCCAATGTTGAGTCGGACAAAACCTTGAAAGCCACAGTACCACTACAAGGGGTAGGGGATCAGACAATCCTAAACCTTCCGCCTGAGGCGGTCCCATATGTGGGGATAATTACTGGTTTGCCTGCTCTACCAAAGGGTGGATATGAATCGGCCCTCTCCCTAATTAACAAGGCTTCGCATTGGCTTAACACCAACCTGATGGGGGCCAGAAGAGTGGGCTGGGTTGGCAACAGGCCTAAAAATCTGCAAGGAGACTGTGTAGTGGTGACCTTTTCGGATGTAATGATGACCATTCACCTCTTAAATTCTAATCTAACTCGAGGACTTAAGCCTAATGGAAGCCAACTATATAGTAAGCTTCTTCCCCTGAACTATTTTTACATGAGCGTAGGGGGGCGGGGGACATGGGGTCAGTCCCATGGGAGTAGGGCCAGGGAGGAAGACAAGGGGAAAGGAAATCTCACTCTGCTGGGCACACTCTTGATGCTCTGATCTCTTCTGACCTTCCCCTCTCCGTCCCTCTCTCCACTCCTCTCTCCTGGAGTGATCACTTTCTCCTATCCTCCCACCTCACCCTCCCTACCCCACAGGCAAAGCCACCCTCTTCACTGCCACCCACCTTCTCGGTCATCCGACCCATGAAGCGTGTGTCAGTTGAGGCTTTCGCTGCTACCTTCTCGCCCCCCCCCCCCTGCCCCCTCGGCTGACTCCCACCCTGACACAGCCCTCTCCATGCTCCACTCTGCTATATCTGTTACTCTTGATATCCTTGCCCCCGTCATGAGAATCCGCCTGAAGCCCAAAGCCAAATGTAACTCCTGGTATGACTCGGATCTCGTCACCCTAAAACGCAAGTGCAGGGTTGCAGAGAGGAAATGGCGTGCTTCATGTTCATCCTCTGACAAACTGGCCTGCCGCCTGCTCCAAAGGCAGTACCGGCTCTCCGTTCTCACCAAGAAGAGAGCCCTTATCCAAGCCCGCATCTCTGCGGCATCAAACAACTCCGCGGAACTCTTTAAAATCTGCAAGGAGCTGGCCAACCCTGTTGCAGTCTCTACCTCTCCTGTCCCCTCCCAGGCCCTCTGCACTGCACTGGCCTCTCACTTCATCTCTAAAACTCAGGACATCCTGTCCTCGCTCTCCTCCTTTCACCTCCCTCCCTCCCTACCCGGCCCTTCCTCTGGCCCTTCTGCGGTCACCCCTCCTCCCTCTTTCTCTGCCTTTCCACCTTTCTCTGCTGACGAGGTTTCCAGACAAGTCCGATCAATGAAAGTCTCGTCTAAACAGGTTCACCCCTGTTCCTCCAAAACTATCAAGGACCACATCGACTCCCTGGCTCCTGCCCTGGCTGACTTTTGCAACCACTCCTTCGCCTCTGGAGTCTTCCCTTCCCCCCTCAAGCACTCCCTTGTGCACCCTCTTCTCAAGAAACCCTCTTCCGACCCCTCCTGCCCGGCTAACTATCGCCCTATCTCCATCACTCCCTTCCTGGGCAAGCTCCTGGAGAAACTGGCCATCTCCCAGCTTAACCTCCATTCTGAATCTGTTGGTAGTCTTCACGACCATCAATCTGGCTTCAGATCTGCCAGAAGCACGGAAACTGCTCTCCTGAACATCCGTGAAGACCTGCTCTTGAACCTCGATTCCAGCACTCCGTGTGTTCTTATTCTGCTCGATCTCTCCTCTGCCTTGGACACTGTCAACCATGCCATCCTGCTCAACCGTCTCCGGGAAAACCTGGGTATCACTGGTCAGGCTCTGGCGTGGCGGACCTCTTTCCTTTCAAATCGACCCTCCCAGGTCCAACTGGGGTCCTTCCTCTCCGACATCTTTTTCTCCACCTGTGGTGTCCCCCAGGGATCTAATCTCTCTCCCTGGCTGTTCAACCAGTATCTGGCACTCCTTGCCCACCGCATCGCCGCTCTCTGCCCTAATTTCCAGTGCTATGCGGACGATACCCAGCTCATTTTCAGGCTACCCTCAGCCTCCCCCCTCTCCTTCCCTCATCTCTGACTGTCTGTCTGCTATCCAAGAATGGTGTGCCGCCAATGACTTCTGCCTAAATGCCAGTAAGACTGAGATTCTACTCATCGGTACTCCCACTCCCTCCTTCCCTGCAGCTCTCTGGCCTGCCTCCCTTGGCCCCCTCCCTGCTCCTACCTGCAAGGCAAAAAACCTTGGGGTCATCTTCGACTCCACACTCTCCTTCTCTTCTCATATTTCTGACGTCGCCAAGAGGTCACACTACCAGCTGCACCTCCTCAGAGGTATTCTTCCCTTCCTCTCCTTCCCCCAGAAGCTCACTGTCTCCCGAGCCCTGGTTCTCTCGAAGCTGGACTACTGTAACAGCCTCTATCTTAATCTGCCTGCCTCCACTCTCCGCCCTCTGCAACTCATCCAGAACAGAACTGCGAGACTTGTCCTTGGCCTCAAGCCCAGGGACCGTATCTCTCCAGGACTGAAATCTCTACACTGGCTCCCAGTGGCTGCGAGGATAAAGTTCAAAACCCTCTGCATTGTCCACAAGGCCTTCTGGGGCCTGGGTCCTAAATACCTTCAACTCTCTCTTCCCAAATATCTTCCTTCCCGAGCCCTTCGCTCATCCGCCTCCAACTCCCTCAGGGTTAGCCGCTTCTCGAAGCAACGAGCTGGGGGTAGATCTCTCTCCGTGGCAGGGGCCTCCTTCTGGAACAGCCTTCCTGCCTCCCTGAAACTTGAGGAGAACCATCTCCGGTTCCGGAAGCACCTCAAAACCTTCCTCTTTGCTTCTGCTTTCTCTCTCCCTCTCCCCTGCTGAACAGCTAATTCTTCACTGAAACTGCACTGATCCTGCAACTGGACCACTCTAAACGGCCTCAGTCCTGGGTCCAGCCACTCTCCACTTGCACTGATGCCCTGGAACCCCTCTGCACTGCGGGACTGTCTCTGTATCCCTACAGCCCCCCCCCCCTTCCCCAGCACTTATCTTCTGCACTTATCTTGCACTTGCCACCAGCTGGCCCTATTTATTTATTACTTTACGCCACTTACCTTGTACTGCATTTCCCCCCCCTCCCCTTCCCCTTGCACTTTCCCCCTTCCTCACCCCTGCACTTGCGCGATCTGAATGACACCTGGCCTAGTAGGATCGTTTGTCTCCCCTTGTTCCTCCCCTCCCTGCCTCGTCGCGCCTTGAAACACCTGTGTATAGGCGCGTTACAAATATCATATCATATCATATCCATCCCTTAGCTTGCCCGGAACCAGACTGTCAGATAGTGGGTGGTTGGAGTATGATACCATATAAGAGAGGGAATCCTACTGACAAAGTAAGGTGCACTCCAGGCGCTTTGGAACTGGCAAACCAATTTGAGATCCTAACCTCTTGTGAGGATCTGGATTGACAGACGGTTGCACCGGTTGGGCCCCAAGTCTTGGAAAGTGGTGTGGTAGAGCAACAGAATGTCCTAACCCTGGCAGACAAACCGGCTGAGTTCCGTCTGCTCTCATGGAACATTGCAGGTTCATTGGGAAAATTGAGCAATGGGTCCATTGTTGAATTACTCCAAGCGAACGAGGTAGTACTTTTACAGGAAACCGGGGCGCTGGACACCCAACCTCTTGATGGGTTTGTTTCCTTTGCAATCCCAGCCAAAAAGAAGCTGAGAGGTAGATGTTATGGGGGTTTGTGCATCTTGGTCAGGTCCTCCGTAGACTGTGGAATGAGGGTGATAGACACAGGGATGGATTTCCTACAGGTAGTGATCCTTTCCACAGGGAAGGGGAATTCAATCTGTATCATTAACTTCTACAATAATCCACACATTTCGGAGGTGGACAGATTGACAAAAGTGAAGGGGTTCATGGAGGACCTACTGTCTGCGGGCATGCATAAAAATGCATAAAAATGAATAAAAATGAATACTACATTTGGGGAGGTGATTTTAATATCAAAATGGGGATGGGCGTGGATAAGGATGCTCTAGACCCCCTGGAGGACATGTCTGTGAATATCCCGGTTCCGTGCATGATAGACGAGAGAGTGTGTTCAAAGGGATTGCAGATGTGCTTGTGGTTGTTGGAATGGGGGCTGCGCACAGTTAATGGCCGCCTAGCTCCAGATATCCCGGGCAAGGTGACATGCAACAACCAAATGGGCTACTCAACAATAGATTATTTTTGCATTTCTGTGGGTTTATGGGAACGCCCTACAAGATTTGAGGTGATCCCAAATGTGAATAGTGGTCATCACCCTATTTGTTTGTCTCTTGTGGGTCTGTTGGGGGCAGGTGCCTCGCGGGACGTGGCACCCTGCCCAATAAAAGGGGTGACCAGTGGATAAAGAAGAATCAAATGGAGGACTATTGCAGAGGAGAAATTGCACTACAAATCGATTATGGAGAAAGCACCTCTGGTGGGGGATATTTTGGGGATACTCTACCTGCAAAGGTAGTTGTTGATAGATTTGTAGAACAGAACTAGAGGGGGCTCTTACAATCAAGTTTACGAAAGCAATCAAGGCTAAGGCGAGATCATCACAGTAAGGCTGGTTTGACGAGGCGTGTAAAGAAGCAAAGCGAGCACTACTACTGATCCTCAAGGACCCTGCTTCCAGTACAAGAGCTCTAACTCAGGTGAGAGCCCATTATCAGAGTGAGCTCAGACATAGGAAAAAGGAAATTGAAGGGGTGGCCTGGGAAGGCTTTCTGGATGCCGCTAAAAGAAGGGACCAGAAGGCATTTTGGGAGTTTGTGAAGGGCGGCCCAATTGGGTGTGGAACACAAGCAGGTAGTGGGACACATGTGGAAGGAGCTTGGATAAAGCATTTTGGGAGCCTTTTTGGGGTTACTCCAACTAAGGGGCCTGCAGCTATAGCTGTATCCTCCCTAAAGTTTGTAGTGGAGGAAGTCAGGAAGGCCATTCTTCAACAGGCCCATAATCGGGCACCAGGCCCGGATATGATTCCCGCAGATATGTTTCAGGACCCCTTGGATTTGTGGGCCCCACTTCTAACAATAGTATTCAATGCTTGCATGAAATCCGGTAACTATCCCAGCTCATCGAATAGGGCCATAATCTTCCCCATTTTTAAAAAGGGGGATATGGCGGACCCGGGGGCTTATAGGCCAATTTCACTGTTGGACTCTTCCTTTAAAATATTCGGAAGAGTATTGTTAGCCCGCATTGAATCCTGGCTGACAGAACAATCCATCCTTTCAGATATTCAATTTGGGTTTCGGCCTGGAGTTGGCACCATGGAACAGAGTTTAAACCTGTACCTGTTAGTGGCCAACTCAGTCTTTTATAAGGGTGAGGCGTGTATCTGGCATTCATGGACCTGAGCACGGCCTTTGACAAGGTAGACAGGGCAAAGATCTGGGCCGTGCTCGGGTCGCTGGGTTGCCCGGGGGATATCTTGAGGGTGTTGGTCGAAATCCACACGGACAATGAGGCATGCGTGCGCAGTGGACCGGGGGTCACTGTACGGCCTGCTTCAGTGTCGGGTGTGGTGTGCGGCAGGGTTGTGTGTTGGCCCCCATATGTTTTTGTTTGTATATAAATGGTCTTTCTGGAGTCCTCATTAACATTTTTGCTGACTTTTTAGTTTTGGGGGAGTGAGGGGGGCCTTCCCTGTCCTTGCGTACGCAGATGACACAGTATTGATTGCCAGAACACCAAGAGCCTTACAGACCCTGATCAATGCATATACAACATTCATGTGCGAATTGGGTCTAATAATTAACACCAAAAAATCTGCTGTGATGGCGTGCGTGGGCAGGAAGCGGCCTGTGGCCATGAGACCAATGCTATGTGGGGGTGAGGTGATACCCAGGGTAAAGGTATTTGATTACCTGGGGATAAGCTTCTCGGAAGCTTTATCGGGAAAGGCACATTTGGCTAAACAATCTATGAAAATGAGCCAGCAAACTGGGGGTCATTTCCGTTTTATGTCACGGTGTGAGGGGGAACCACTAGAAGTGATATCTAAGATTTATAGATCCCAAACAATGGCTGTTACCATCTATGGCGCCCCAATATGGAGCTTCCAGAGGGCTGAGGAAATGCAAATAAAAGAGAACCAATTGATTAGGAGACTACTGGGCCTCCCAAACTCGGCTGCAAGTATTGCAATTCACCGGGAAATGGGAATGGAGTTTTGGGAAGACCTGTGGGCGTTGGCCCAGATTTTGTTCTGGGTCCGGCTATGGGCCAACGAATTTCCCTCCCTTTTCCATTTTATAATTCGATCTGTATTAGGAAAGGGGGGTTGGCAAAAAATTCCTTGGCTGGACTATATTTCCAAAGCCCGTGAGGAGGCCAACCTAGGCACTCTTCTTCCTCCTCGGGCATTAATCACAGAGGTAGAGGGGAAAAGCCATAAATTGGTGTTGAGGGAGGCTGTTACAAGGAAAATAATATTATTGGAATATGGAATCAAATCTGGCCAACTACACTAATTGATCAGCAGGCCTGCTGTGATTCAGCCATACCTAATCTGGGAGTCTCGTAAAAAAGACTGGTGGTTAATCACAAGGGCAAGGTTTGACTGCCTTCTTTTGCAAGGAAATGCAGTAAAATGGAGAGGGTTCCCTGACTGCTAGTTGCCCAGTGTGCGGTTACCAGCGTGAAGATCTGGGACACATATTATTGTTTTGCATTGGCTATGCTGGGATACGTAGAGCCACATTGTTACCGGCTCTAAAGAAGACAGATTCGTAATTATAAGGCAGCACTCATCTTTCTTTTGAGTGCAGACACCATTTATACTGCCTGGGCATTGCTCTCCTTTTTGAAAAGAGCAATGTATTTTAGAAAGGGGCTGATGAGGCTCCAGGGAGGTGGTATAGCTTAATGTAATGATGGAACAAAAGCAGACGTGCTTCCTCAGCGACCAAGTAAGTGTTATATTTCCTCTCGGGGAAGGGATTTTTGGAACAGTGTTTTTTTTTAATCTCAGGTTTTACTATGAATAGATACATCATTGTTCTTTTATGGATTTTTCATACATGTTTTTTTAAGGAGATTCTTTTAAAACATTAAATAGAATATTGGGAAACTGATGTTGTTCTATTGTATTTGTATGTTTAATGGATCTTTGCATCCGAATAAACTTTTTTGACTGACTGACTATAACAACTACTACCTGATCACCCACCTTCAAGCACACATTGATGTCAATGCCTTCCAACAGACCTATATATTAGGCTTCAGGACCAGAGCCTACCACCATCCAAGTGGTAGACTTTGCACTCCATATTATCGAACACCCATGCCTCTTGCTACTTCTCATTTCTCTCTGCAGACTTTGACAACGTAGAATAAGCCCTATTCAACAACACCATCGTCTCACCCATGATCCTTAACTTGTACACAGAGCCTCTGGGAACACTTCTTGGCAGCCACAACAAACACATTACATGATTGTAAAGACTGGAGGGGGGTATCTGTACTTCTGCTCTCTATGTATTTGAATTTGAAATATTTGTAACGCACTCACAACGAACTTAATCGAATCCATGCGCAGATTATACCATGAATATGAAAAAGGAACCTTGATCTGGAGAAAGTAACTTCGAAAAAAGGAGGATGCTGTAGAGAACCACAGACACTCGGTTTATTTAAAAAGATAGGTTTTTAAACCTGCTCTGAAGTTCAGCATAGAGTTTGCCTGTTTTAGGCTCAACAGAAGACTATTCTATAGTCTAGGTCCAGCCACTGAAAAGCACTGTTCTCCTCTTCATCTACAGTTTGTCCTGGGAACGACAAGGAGGAGTTGGTCATCAGACCTAAGGGTCCGAGTAGATTGATAGTGCTTCAATTTAATTATCAAGTAGACTGGTGCCAATCCAGCCAGACATTTATAAACCAGACACCGGATTTACTTTAAAAAATCGGATCTTCCAACGCCAGTCAGTGTAGCGATCGGCGGAGACCTGAGATGTGGGTGTTCTTAGCTGCATCAAACACGAGTCTTGCACCCACATTTTGCACTTTTTGAAGGCGATGAATGTGTTTGCTCGGTGCTCCAATCAAAAGTCCATTGCAGTAATCTAAGTTGACATTGACCAGTGCCCCGATCACAACAGCGCGATCAGTGGAGGGGACGTAGGGTAATGCTTGACGCAGAAGACGGATGTTGTAAAAGACCGATTGAACTTTGGCTGAGACCTGGGCACTGCATCCCAGGTCACTCTGCCAAATACAGCGTAGGTTCTTTACTTTAGCGGCGTACTTAAGGCTGGTTCCTAAAAACTGGGGTGGTGGAGGACATCTATTTCCTTCAAGAAGGTGCTTCGGACCAAACAAGATCACCTCTGTTTTTTTTTAAAAATTTAGTTGTAACCAATTTTCTTCCATCCATATTCCTATTTCTTCTAGGCACCTACTTACCAGGGCAACCGCTCCCTCTATTTCATCAAGTCTAATATATAGCTGGTTGTCGTCAGCATAAGCATGAAATCTGAGTTGGTAATTCTCCAGAATATTCATTAGGGCACAGAGATAAATGTTCAAAAGAAGTGGATACAGAGATGAACCCTGCGGCACACTGCAACATTGAAGGAGGATTTCTGAAAGAAAACCTCCAACCTGGACACACTGTTGATGACCAGTGAGGAATGAGGTAAAACACTGTAGTGCACAAGGGTCCACGTTTACCAGATATGGTAGGGTAAAGGCACAGAACATCCCAGCCAGGGCTCTTAATTCGGTAGCAATCGACGAGCAGCCAGTCTTAAGCTTTCAGGAGGAGATGCAGGCAGGTTCTTTAAGTACAAGTACAGTGTGTCCCCCAAGCCCCCACAAAGGAATGTCCACACACTGTTAGGTGATAACACAGCTTCTTTATATAAAGTAAGGGTTCAGGAACATATACACACATAAAAAATAACACTTTGTACTTGCAATACTTCTTCAAAGAATGGCAAATATATACACTCTGTGGTACCACACATTACTTAAATCCAGTAATAGATGTACTTACTACAGATAGTTTTAAATAGGCAGGCATATTCTTAGGTTACGTGTAATAGCATAGAATAGGAAAGAAAGGCCTACATATCCCGCTGGATGGTCTCGGCCATCAAAGAAGCGTTTGAGGGCCAGCACAAGCCGCTCCCGGCCAACACGCATGACAATAGCCTCGCAACATGATGGCGTGGTGGAAAGAATTATAAGTTACCCATTGTAGTGACTAATGTACTCTTAGTCCATAGTCCCCTTTCCTCCATACGTCCCACCAACCTCCCCCCTAATAATACTGGTGTCATTAGGCAATGTTAAATCTATTGTCGACACGTCAGCGCATGCTCCCTGGGCCGCACCCTAGCGCGCCTCTTAATTTAAAGGGTAAGAAGATTTTTTCTGGTGAAAAAGGTTCCGTCTTCCGTCCTTTTGGAAGGGACGCCCATACAGTACGGAGGAAAGGGGACTACGGACTAAGAGTACGTTAGTCACTACGGTGAGTAACTTATAATTTTTTCCATCATGTTGTGAGGCTATTGTCCTGTGAATGGAAGTTGTTAAATTCCTCTTTTACTTGCGTGCTGTTTTGCTCTTTCGTCTGTCTAAATGCCGGTTGAATGGGTGTATCTTTAAAGTTCTGAAGCACTGGAGTTGATGTCATTGCTGCTTCCAATGCAGTAGGCTTCTTTAGGTTAGAAACATTAAAACTTCTTTTCGCTTTTCATGATTTACCATGAAGTCCTCTATTTCCGTTATGTCTAAAGAAAGACCTACCATACGTCTGTTATGTAATGTTGATAAACGCGAGGTTGATAATAATTTATTGTGGTGTTCGTAATTGGATTGCCAGTTACGTTTCCCCTTCTCAGCTTTAATCTTTCGACTCATTGCAGGCGTGTCAAAAGATTCTTTCTGATATGGTTGCAGTTCTTTTCCACTGATGTTATTTCTTTCTTTATGAGCGTCAGAATGCTGTTTGTGCGACTGGAATATTGGCTGCGTGTCTTACCTGGAGTATACAAACTGATTGCTCTCAGGACATAAATAAGGGTCCTTAGTCTGATGAACAAGTGAGTGTTTGTCAGCGTTCGCTGCATTCATATCTCTGTATTTAGATTCAAAGGATATAACTTCAATGTCATTTGAAGGGGCTTTCTCGTTCACAGCTTGCAAAACTTCTTCATTTGCATGCTGAGCAATGTCAAAGCCTTGATCTTGATTCACCGGTGTTAAAAGGTCTTCTCTAATTGTCACGCTAGAGGAATTGACCACCCCCTGAATCACAGAATGTTCAACGTTCTAGTCTAAAGAAATAAATGGTTGTGTCCTTACTGTAATTCTTGGTTGCCGTATACGCTTTAGAGATGCTTTCTCTCGCGGCTGATTGCATTGGGACAGTGGTTGTTCCAACAGAGGGGGCGATGCGGGTGAAACGGGCGGGTCTGTTGCATAAGATGTCTTGACGCGCTGCCGAGTGCGCGGTCCTGTTGAGGCAACCATGGCCTCTGGGTGCAATTGCTTTTCTCACTTTCACAAATGCAATGCAATTTACTTGTTCCTGGGCTGGGCCGTTTGCGATGCCTCCACACAGCCTCCACACAGCCTCCACCCAGACTCCATGAGACTCTGCTGACTCTGACTTCGCTCCACGGATCAGCTAGGGTTTTGATCAAGAGTCTCCGCCTTCTGGAAATGGAGAGGGTTGACCGACTGCACGCTGGTAGTTGGGCTGGAAGCACAATGTTCAGGTTGCACGCTCTGAAAATAGCGTGGACTCTACAGAGTCTATACATCCAAATGCTGCACCCAGATAACTTCCAATAATTCTATCGGCCTATGTAGGGGGTGAAGCAGGTAATCTACAGTGTGTTGTAATATGATGGTAGTGTAGAAGTGGCAGGGTTTTAATTGAGTACAGTAGTGGCTGTGTTCACCGCCCGTGCCACCTTACCTTGGTTGTAGCTGTAGGGTGTGCAGACTGGGAGGTTAGCTGCCCAGCAAGGAGCTGCCCTTTGCCTGTGGCCCTTAGCCGGCTGCCCATGCAATGCTTCTCTTGGTTCCTGTTCTAAGAGTGCAGCTTTTGAGTGAGGCCAGCCACTCACAGGGAGGGGAGGTGGGAAGAGGAGTATAGGGGAGGGGTCTGGGAGGGAATCCAGGTAGGAGGAGCAGGTCATTGAGGCAGAAGGAGAAAAAGGGGGAAGAAACGAAAATGGATGAGGGCACAGTGGAGGCCCTTACCTGGGCCAGGACGGAGCAGCAGGACCTGCTTTCACTATCTTGTACCGTACACTGCGGCCACTTGCATGGTCTCTTGGCGACCTGGCGGGTCCGAAAAGGAAAGAGGACTGGGGGCAATTTGTTAGTGGGATATGGAGGGAGAAGTGCAGGGAAAAGCACAAGAGTGTTGTGCTGTTAGTAGCTTCTGTTTGGAAAATTGGTCCGTGTGTGCTAGTTTGCAGGTTGTTGTTGCTAGGCGTGTCCCCAGTTTGTGCGTTTGGCCCGTTTTCTTGTTTGATGTTGTGTGGTGTATGTGACTTGTTGTGGCATGTGATGGTCTTGTGTTGCAGTAGGGGAATGTTATATATAGTTTTGCGTTTAAAGTGAGTAGGCAAAATTATTTGGGGGTTGTTAGTTGGTTCAATGACTGTTGTCACCCTTGCACTCTGTGAGGTTCAGGCATTCGCTACCTACAGGGTGCATCCAAATTCGTTCTAATGGCCCTCCACGGTTAAATCCAGATTCCACATAAAGGTTACCTTTTGAATTATATCCAGGGCCGCCACATTGATCACCCTCAACCATATCCAAACTCAACATCGTACTCCTTCTACCACATCCACTGGGCACCCTCAAACACACATAGGCTCATTACATTGCCTGCTCAAGGAGTTTGTCTGAAGCCAAGTATGTCTCTATGGCAGTTTTATTCTCGTATTTATCGAGTTTTGTAGTGTGTGGAAATATGGTGCTGGGGTATTCTTACTAAGGATTGTTAAAGATCCATGTTTCTAACAGCTTCCTGAAGTTGAGATGATCCTCTGTTGTTCATACTTCTTTTGGGAGTGTGTTCCAGAGCTTCTGTGCTATGCAGGAGAATGCAGATCCTCCAAATGTTGGTTTTGTGCATTGTTTCAGTATAAAGTGGATTGTTCCTGGATCTTGGTTTGTAGATGATGAATTTTCCTGTATGAGGTCTGCTTGTTGGCCGTGTATTGCTCTGTGTGTTATGCACAGTGTTTTGAAGATTTGCTCTTTGAATGGCAGCCAACTCAGCGTTCTTAGTGCCAGTGTTATGTGGTTGCTCTAGTGAGTTTAAGGAGTAGTCTTGCCGCTGCGTTCTGTATCCGTTGTAGCTTTCTCAACCGGTAATCTGGCATTCCCAGGAAGATGCTGTTGGCGTAGTCTATACTTGACATTACAAGAGAGATGATGGCAAGTGTAGTGTTTCGTGTGTGAAGGAAGGGAAGTATCTTCTTAATTGTGTGCAGGTGGAAGAAACATTTCTTAACTAACGCATTGACTTGTGGTTCTAGTGTTAGCTCTTTGCCCATTAGGATTCCCAGGTTTTTAACCACCTTGGATGGCTCCAGTGGTTTCCCAGCTTGGACCACCAAGCAAATGCTTGTCTGCCAAGTCGTTGGGTTTGATCATGATTTCAGTTTTATCCCAATTTAGCTTAAGGCTGGTGGTCCTCCTCCATTGGCTAAGTTCCTTGATGCGTGTTGCATTTTTCTCCATGCCAATGTCGATTTTGTAGATACATTTGGGTGTCGTCTGCTTAGTTGTAGCAGGTGAGGCTATGTCTTTTGATAAGGTTGATTATGGGTGTCATGTAGATATTAAAGAGTAACGGTGATGGCGATGAGCTTTGTGGAACACCACAAGTGGTTTTTCGAGGTGTTGATTTGAATGGTGTTAGCCACATTGTTTTGGTTCTTTCTATCAGGAATGCTTTTTGCCAGAGGGATGTGTTGCCAATCCCAATATCTTCAAGTCTTTTGATGAGGGTGTCGTGGTTGATCGTGTCAAAGGCTGCTGAGAGATTGAGTAATATTAGTGTTGAGTTTGTGTTGGAATTAGCGTTGGTCTTTAGATCCTCCCAGATGGACATTAGGGCAGTTTCCATTCCTTTCATAGGTCTGAAGCCGACTTGTGCCTGATCTAGCAGATTGTTGTTTTCCATGTATTCCATGATTTGTTCTTATACATGACTTTCTAGTAGTTTTGTTGGGTATGGGATATTTGAAATGGGTTGGTAGTTGGTTATGGTCTTGCACATTTCCCATAGTGTCTTTAAGGAGTGGTTTCATGTAAGCTGATTTGAAGGCTTGTGGTACTGTTCCTGTTTCTAGTGAGAGGTTGAAGAGACTGAGCTAGTATGTCTGTGTTTTTTGGGAGAGGATGGTTTTGTAGATGTCTGGTGTGCAGGGATCGGCTGGGGCGCCTGCTTTTTTTGCTTTTGCTGACCAGGATGTTGAATTTATCTGTTGTGGTTGGGGGAGGCGGTTTAGTCTAGTTGTTGGTTCCGGTGCTGGCTGGGTTGGTAATTGGGGTTATTTGACCTGCTTAGTATGATTTGCAGAATGTTGCTGATTTTGTTCTCAAAATTATTGGCAAGGTCATCAAATAGTTTTTGTGTAGGTATCATTGAGTTGTTGCACCTGAATGGGTTTCTCATCTCATTTATGATGCTGAACATTTCTTTTTGGACATTGCCTGCTCTTGCAATCCGTTCATTGTAGTATTTTATTTTTTGCTTTGAGTATTTCTGCTTTGTATAATCAGATCTGCCTTTGATATGTGTTTTTTTTTTTTTTGTGTTGGTCATAGGTTTTTCTTCTAGTTTCTTCTTTTTTTCATTGCTATGAGGTGGGGTGTGGACCATCTCGCACCTAGAAACACTTGCATACAGACACATTATAAATGCCATATCACATCATATCTTGCCATTGTGTATGTGAAGGGAAGAGTTTTTCCGGTGCAATGTCAATTGTTTCCGTGATCCATTTTAGGATTGCGTCTGTTCTTTCTTCTATGCCTGTTGCATCTAGGGTGGTGGGTGACAGTTTTGTGGCTACTAATTTGGCGTTAAGGTCCACACTGTTAATGCTTCTGCATTTTCTTTTCAAGGTTGGGGGATTATTAGCAGGCTGGTGGGGTGTTTTGATGGAGAATGGACCACGAACGATCGAATAATGGGGTCCCTCCAGAGGATTTGTATTGGTGGTGCGGTTGCAACCAGATTTTTCTTGTTAAAGGTTGCTTCTAGCCTGCTGTTTGCATCAATCCTTTTAGCATTTGCTGTTGCATTTGGGGCTAGCTGGTTGGTTAGGGGGTTTGGACGGGTTCATGATCTCTTCTTCAAAACAGATGTTGAAGTCTCCAAGAATGATTAGGTGGTCTTACTTAATGGCCCTGTTGGTGATTGCTTCCACAAATGTAGCGTTGTAGGTCGGTGGTCTGTAGAAAACATAAGATTTGTTTAAGGGTCTGGGGCTAGGTTTATGATGAGTGATTTGTGTTAGGGATGTTTAGTGGTTGAGCTGTTATTTTTAGGTGGTCCTTTGTAAGCCACAGCAAGTCCACCTCCTCTTTTTCCTTCTCTGTTGGCTTGTTTGATTTTGAAATTGTGGGGTAGGCAGTTGTGCACTATGACATTGTAGTTTTGAGTCAGCCAGGTTTCGTTGAGGACTAGGATGTCTATCCCTCCGTCGTATAGTAGATTGTACATTTCCATCATGTGATTTGACATTGATATGGTGTTGATAAGGCTACAGTGTGTCTTTTTATCTGTGGTGATCTGTTTGGTCTTTTACTGCGTCCTTTGGTGTTCATGTTGGTGTTTGTTGATGCCGTCCGTTTGCGTGTTTTGGTCTGTTTCTACATTGAGTAGTTTGGTTAGGTTCTGGATTGGGTAGTTGTGTCTTCTTTGTGGTCTTCTGCTTGTTGTGGTTGGTGGTGCCTTCACCTGGGCCCGTTTTTGGTGATGAACGATGTGTTAGTGTTGCTTCCTTCTGTTATGTTTCGGCGTGTTTCACATCTTCCCCTAGTTCTGTGAATCTGCTTGTAGTTCTTGAGTGTCGGTGGTTGTTCAAGTGGATGGTGGGTTGACATGTAGGATGTGAGGTAGAGCGACTTTGGTCTCATTTGCACAAATTGACTTATTTCCGTTAAGTGTGCTGATGTGTAGTCCTATAGTGTGTGTCTATTTCCTGGTGTTATTCTCAGATTGCCCCATTTCATTAGTTCTGTTTTGGATGTATGTTGTGCGTTGTTTTCCCTGGTGTGTGGCATATTGGACAGATATTATCTAGAGATAACAGAGTTTTCAGTTGAGACATTCTGTTACAGCGGGTCTTCGGAGGGGTTCGTTCTGGCATTATTGGCCGCTGCAGCCAAAACGAGACTCTGTACCTCCAACATGGCACCTGTAACGCGAAGGAGCGGGATAGTTCATCGGTAGGAAGACGAGAGCGAGGCTCCTCCTCTCTTTCCGGAAGCAGTATATGAACCCAAGCCGCCTGGACAGCGGTGCGTTGCTACGGTCTACAGCAGCTCCGCTCCGTGAGTTATCGGTCCTAGAATACGAATCCACTCTGCCTTGTTTTTGGCTCGTTATTCTCTCCTTAACTCTGCCTACATTTCTCTTTAGGGAAACACCGCCCTTTCGTTCCCTTTCCTCCGCCCTGCCATCATCCACCTGCTCTCCTACACGGATCAGATTCTCTTCAAGCTCTTGTAAGAAAACCCCCTACACCTGACATTGAGTCCGTAGCCAGATCGCATTTCCTTCTACTCTTGATTGATTGCCTTTTTTTAAAAAATATTTCCTATCAGTACACGGCATTCACCGGTCACGTCCCGGTCCAGTCACTACTTTTCCTAGGTCCCGCCTCCGAGATCTGTACACAAGCACACTTCCAGGTAGGACCCTCTTTCATTTCAGCCATTCCTTCTTTCTACCACTTAGGTAATTCCAAAAATAATCCCTTTATTTTTTTCTTTTCTTACTCTTTGTAAGAGAGGGCTATTTTCGCAACTACCGGATAACTCTTCACACTAGCCCTCGGGGACACTCCCCGGGTACCTTCACATTTATTTCAGGACACTTAGAGGAGTTCCTAAAAAGATTTCCGGAGTAACTCTTTTCTTTCCATCCCTCCAGAAAGGGCCACACGACTAGACCATTCAAGGTGACTTACCTCGTCACTTAGCTGCAAGACTTCATAATCCATCGCGAGGGAACAGCGAGACCAGTAACTTCTTCAGCACTTGACAGGTGGGTTTTCTTCCCAATGAGGGTTTCCCGGGAGCCTCCTTCCGGCACCTGTGTTTGAAGGTGTCGCAGGAGGGTTTTCCGGTAAACTTTCCTAATCTCCTATATTCGAAGACAAGGTAGGAAGAGTTTTCTTGTTGTTGTCTGCAAAGTTGTTTGTGGGGTTTCTCCAGAGGCATATAGGAAACGTAATTGAGGTAACAGTTTATAGATATATACACAGGTCATCGCAGGGAGAATGTGTTATATCAGTTCACAGTTGCTAAAGCCTACCTGTGATTATTTAGGTTTGACTTTCCCTAGTGGGGGTTTGTGGTTATGCAGTTAGGATTCACAGTTGCGAAAGCCTTCCTGCTGTTCACTGGTTTTGGTGTTTCCTTGCTGAGACCTGTAGTTTCCATAGTAGTTGTAGGGGCTTGTAGAGGCTAGAGGCCCTCGCCTGTGGTGATTAGAGGTTTGAAGATGTCTTTTGGTAGTTCTGTTTAGGATTTGGTTGTTGTGGGTACCTCCTTTGATCACCTCCAGTGGTCAGATTTTTCTTCTGTGGAGTCATGTTTACTTGTCTTTCCTTCTGTTTTATTTTTGGTTTGGTCTTGTATACGGCACAGAGGCGTTTGTCTCCCTGTGGTGATGTGTAGAATGGTTTCTTGTTGGTTCTTGTATGCTTGTTTCCCTTTAGAACCTTTGTTATTGTATCTGTTTCTTTGCTGACCTGAGGTGCTAAGTTTTGCTCTTGGGATCAAGAGTCACTGTTTCTCCTTGTGGCTCTTTTTGTAGCGTACTGTTGACCGATTCAGAGGTTGTAGCCTGTGGTGGCCAGGTTCTTTTTTTGTTTTTGGTCTTTAGTCTGCTTTGTGGAATGGCGGAGCAGGGGAGACTGCACGGAAGGGCCTTTTAGTGTGGTACGGATTGTCCACTGCTACCAGTGTCAGTTGAGCAGTGTGTGCTTTATGACAATTCCCCTAGGTTGAGAAGGGCTATGCTCCAGAACTGTATGGGTTTGGCGATGTCAGATCAATGCGTTAGTATGGTAGTGATAATATAGTTCAACACAATGGGAGACTAAGAAGCATAGCAGGCTCAATACAATGGTCAACTAGGGGCGCGGCAGGCTTCAGCCCTGCGTGGCTGGCTTGAGAGTGGGGCCAGGTTTGACGCAGTGGCTGAGTGTGGGCGCAGCAAGGTTCAGCACAATGGATAACTGGAATGCGCAGCAAGGTTCAGTACAGTTTCTACCTGGAAAGCGTGGAAAGATTCAACACAATGGCTGTCTGTAGGGCACAGCAAGGTTGAACACTGTGGCTATGCAGGGTTTAACACAATGGCTAACCAGAAAACGCAGCAAGGTTCAACACAGTGGTTATATCTAAGCACAGCAAGGTTTAACATAATGGCTAGCTGGAAGGCCCAGCAAGGTTCAACGCAGTGGCTAATTAGAAAGTAAACCAAGGTTCAACACAGTGGCTATCTGGAAAGTGCAGTACGGTTCAACACATTGATTTACTAGAAGGTCCAGCAAGGTTCAACACAATGGCTGGTGGGGGGGGGGTGCGTAGTGAAATTCAGCACTGGATAACTATGAAGTAAGGCACGGTTCGGCACTATGGATGACTGGAAGGTGCAGTAGGTTTAACACAATGGCTAACTGAAAAGCACAGCAAGGTTTAACACTGTGGCTAACTTGAAAGAACAGTGGCTATATGTAAAACACAGCAATGTTTAACACAATGGTTAACTAGAGAGCAGCGGGATTCAGCGCAGTGGCTAACCGGAAGGCGCAGCACAGTGCAGCACCATGGCCAATCAGGGGTGCAGTGAGGTTCATCATAGTGGGGAAGTAAGGCCAGGTTCAATAAAATTCCTAATTCGGATGCGCCGGATGTAAAAGGGTACAGAAACCATAGCTATAGCTAAAATTGGAGTGTGAAAAGCAGTTTCTGCTATGTTGCTAGTCTCTGAGGTGTAAAAATAACCACAAAGTAGAATGTGCCTAAAATGCAGCTATGATCGGAAGGCAAGGCAGTGCTTAAAAAGTGGCTGGATGCAAAAGAGTGCAAAACCTTAATTGAGGTTAGAATTTTAGTAAAGTGTTTAAATGCGACGAGTTTCCGAAATATACTCTTGAGCAAAGTACACCTAAATTCAAAACCTATACTATGAACGAAGTACACCTAGATTGAAAACATATACTGTGAGCTAAGTACACCTAGATTCAAAACATATACTAAGAGCGAAGTACACCGAGATTCAAGATATATACTGTGAGCGAAGTACACCTAGATTCGAAACATATACTGTGAGCAAAGTACACCTGGATTCGAAACATATACTGTGAGCAAAGTGCACCTAGATTCAAGACATATACTGTGAGCGAAGTACACCTAGATTCAAAACATATACTTTGTTTAACGTATATTTAAATCAAACACAGACTGTGTGCGAGAATTTTAGTGTGGTAGTAATGTAATAGTGATGAGGTTTTCTGGAGCTCAGTAATGGCCTTGCTCCCGGCCTGTACCACCTTACCTGGTTGTCGCTGTTGGATCTCTCTTCGGGCTTCCATGTGCTAACGGGAAACGGGGGTGGGAGCTGCCCAGAGGGGAGCTGCCATTTGCCTCTAGCCCTTAGCAGGCTGCCTGGCCAGACTGCCCTGGGGCCTCCTGTGAAAAGGGCTACTCTTGTAGGAAATCCTCCAATCACGGGCTGTGTGGGCGGGAGAAGTTTGGGAAGTAGACCGGGACCGAGTTGGGCGGGATGCAGGCAATGGGAGCTTGGAGGAAGGGGAAGAGACAAAAAAAAGGATTGGCGGTCTGGGCGCTACTCACCTACATAGTACGTCAGCTCAGAGGGTAGGTCCCGCTCTTGCAGGCTTGCCGAAGTTAGACACCACGCCAAGCTTGGAGGCGAAGGTGTTTGGACCTCCTGGAGGAAATCCTCCAATCACGTGCTGGGTGGGCTAGAGAGGGGCGCAAAAGGGACCGGTGTGGGAGTTGGGAGGGATGCAGGCAACAGGGTAGTGGTATTGAGCCCCAACCGGCGCTCCAGGGTGTGACCGAGGCCATGACATTTTTTAAGATTGAAGCATTGTCCTGCAGGTTTCAACCCCCCTCACTATTTCACAGCACCTCTGCCATCTCTACCTTTAAATCATCTAGGTCACACAGGCGATGCACTCGTCCTAGCTGAGTGGCTGACCGTTGGTTGTTTCAATGTACATGTTTATTTTTCATTGCATTAAAACTTTTTCTCTCTGTATTGACCTAATTGTGCATGATCTCTTTTCCTTTCTATATTAAATATGCCCTTTTATATAAATATTTGTTCAAAAACATAAAATGGTCTGGCTCTTTATTACGTGTTCCATTTGATTATGTATAACAACACCCATCGCTGGTTGATTTTTAAAAAGTTATTTTCATTCACAGGTGTAACACTAGGATGTAGTGGGGACCAGCAATCCAAAATGGGCTAAAGAAACTGTTTCTATGTTTTTAATCACACCTATGTTAAGACATAGAGTACAACTCTGTTGCTGTTCCAGATGCTGGATTTTTTATTGTCACAGATGATGCTGCAAGCTCTTAACATCCTTCCATACCTGTCAACGTTCCTTTTGTCTTAATATATCTCCAACAACTGCATGTTTGACCCATAACGGCTAAACATAAAGATGCAAACTAGGTGGTATAAACAACACATTTTTATTAACATTTAAAACAAACACCATTTTTATTCATATTTGATTCACAATAGTTTAGGTTATCGGATGTTGTACGATCCTGTCGGCTACAAAATGCACGGTAGCAGCAACCACCACATGGCATGTTCCTTCTGTACTTAAATATTTTTTAAAGCTAACCTTTCTATACAAATGAATAATAACTATGCATAGTTTCATTTAACTCCAAGCCCCAAACATGTTACCATGTCACAATGCCATGAAAAAATGTACATTTATAGGAGGATGTGTGTAAGCATGCACAATTATCTCTCAGCAAGTCTGCACAAAATGCACCTGTTTTTACGTGTACATACTTGTAAAAGTATTTCTCAACTTAGTTTGCAGTCTAGCCAGATGAATGTGGCCTTAAAATTCCCAGAGAGGTTGACTTTTTAAAAATTAAAGTGCAGAAGGAACATGCCATGTAGTGGCTGCTGCTACCGCACATTTTGTAGCCAATAGGATCGTCGTACAACATCAGATAACCCAAACTATTGTGAATAAAATCTGAATAAGAATAGTTGTTTTAAATGTTATGTTCAGCTGTTATGGGACAAACCTGCCCGGTCATTAAGTTGTTCGAAATATATTAAGACAAGTGGGTGTCAAGAGCTTGTAGCATTGTTAGGCAGAACCCTGTGCAGTTCCCTTAGGGACCACTGCAAAAGATTTAAGACTACAGGTGTTTGGCAGTAAACCCACTTGGTAGCAGTCTGTACCACACAGATTCACTTGGTAGCTGTGGCTGAGCAGTCAGACTTCCCTCAAGAAGAGTTAGGCAGTATACAGAGCATACAAACTAGGTACAGAAATACAATAGCACAAGCAAACACTGACCATAGCTTGGGTGTAAAAGTATATAATTATTTAACACACACTTATAAAACACACTAGCACTAAATTGGTAAGATCAGTTCAAAACACAATCACTATTATCATATGTACATCCCTGATTACTTGTTGGACAAGTCTTAGTTAACACCACTTATTTCCAGACAGAGGTGAGCGCTTCACGTTCGATGGCACTCCAACAAGTTAAATAAAAAGGTAGGGGCAAAGCAGAATTATGGAAGCACACACAAAATACTTTTTTAAAGAACCACAGCAAGTTCGGAAGGCACAGTCTACTGGTGAGCAAGGAAGTTTTAGGTGCCAGGCCCACTTTCAAGGGAGCCAGGCGTAAGGTGCCCAAGATCAGACAGTTACACAGAGTCTTTGAAGTTTGTAGAGGTAGCTCGAAAAAGGTTTAGTGCAGTTCAGAAAAGTTAGCTAGGGCTAACCCAGGTTCGAGAGACGAGGATTTAATACACCCCGTTCAATCGGTTGCAAGGGAAGCCAGGCGGAACATGGTACCTTAAATGGAGAGGATCCTCCAGGGGGGCAGTTGTTCCTGGCAGCGGGTGCAAGTCGCAGCGTCGTCCAGAGGAAGAGAAGATCTCGTTGTGGAGGAAAGATGAAGGTCGTTGCACTGCCAGGGAAGAAACCAGCCGCGGAGTTCTCTGGTACAAAGGTACTACCCTTTCGGTTCGCGGTAGAGGTGAAAACGTGGTATCCCGGTTGCCGGGGTACTTGGCACAGGCAAGGCGGCCACGAGATGCTCCAGGAAAGTGAAAAGAAGGTAGACTGGTTATCCCCACCAGTCGAAGGAAGAAGACTCTCCGGGCTGGAGATCTCCTCTGTCGTTGGGAAAAGTGGTGAGACGGTTCAGCAGGGCTCCACCGGTGGTGTCGTTGCAGGCCGGCTCAGCTTCTCCCTCCTCGGATTCTTGGGTACTGTGGTGACTTCTGAAGTTCCAGTCCCCAAAGCCATGCTTTTATGCAGTATACCCCATTCACTCAGCCTAGCTGTCAATCAAACCTGCTAAGTGGTGAGCCGGCCGGCTCACCACTTGGGCCAATCACACCAGAGTGCGACTTGAGTTACCAAGGTAACTCAGTCCAGGGTGCCTAAACCCCCTCTAACACCCCCTGTGGTACCCAAACAGAGTGGCACCACTTTTGGAGGCTTCTGTGGAGAAGCCCGCCAAAAAGTGGAACAAAGGGCTCGACTTGGGTTGGAGTCACAGAAGAGAACACAAACGCCATTTTAGAATCGAGTTCTGGCAAAAAATACCAACCGGCAAATTAATATTAAATAAATAAACCGGCGGTATGTTCGAGGCTATAAGAATTAAAGAATTAAAGTTGGTTGCCTCGAACAATGGGAAAATCCCATAGAGATATATTCGCGGTCGAATATAAAAAGTAGTATCCACTGCCACCAGCCAAAACTCGATCAGGGGTGACGGAGATGTTCCCCCTCGAACAACAGACCCCGGGGCAATCGAATTGCCCCGACCAGTACGTCCACAATATGATTTGTACTGGTTTCTGTTCATAATTTGGGACTAGCAAAGCCAGTGGTGACTTTACATGCCCTAGGAGACAGTAGTCAGTCCCAGGGTATGGAGTTTATGTTGGGGGGTCGCTACGACACCCCTGGGTTACGGCACAGAGGGTGCTGTGTAACCCACATAAAAAAAGACATGAGACCCTATGGAGTAAAACACCCCATAGCCCATAAAACACATGGAAAGTCAAAGGAACACCTCAAATCATGTTTAAGAGTGGGAGCAAAAGAATCTCACTCTTAGAGGAGAGAAAAAAATAAACCCCAAAAATCCAGCAAAGCTGCTGGGGGACTCACTAGGTTTGGGAAATTAGCCTTACAGAGAATTCTCCCTAACAAGCATCTGTGAAAATAACAAAAAGCCTGCATCTGGAACAGCAACAGAGTTCTACTCTGTTCATTAACTTAGAACTTGTGATTAAAAACATAGAAACTGCTCCTTTAGCCTGTATCAGATTGCTGGTCCCCACCACATCCTAGCCTTACACCTCTGAATAAATTAACCTTTAAAAAATCAACAAGCAATGGGTGGTGTTATACATAATAAAAAGGAACAAGCCATAAAGAGCATACCCATGTTATGATTTTGAACAAATATGTATTTATATAAAAGTCCATATTTAATAGAGAGGAAAAAAGATTATGCACAATCGGGTCAATGCAGAGGGAGTTTTAATGCAACGAAGAAATAAACTTGCAGATTCAAACAGCCAACTCTCAGACACTAACCTAGGATGGGTGCATCACCTGTTTGACCTGGATGATTTAAAGGTAGAGACAGCAGCGGTGCTGTGAAAAAGTAAGGGTTTTAAACCTGAAGGATAATGCTTCTCACTTAAAAACTGTTGTGGCATGCATGACGCCCTGTAGCGCCGGCTGGGGCTCAATACCACTACCTATAGCATTCCATTAGCCCTGGTTGCGGTGCTGTCCCAAATGTATAATCTCTTGTGACAACAAAGCAGCAAATCTGTGGCGGTTCCTTAGTCTTGCATCCATAAGCCGAGACATCCCTGCAACACTGATTACGAGCTCCATTGAGAAATCAAAAAAACAATCTCCTTCTTTGAACTGCCCCATCCATTCACCAGTGTTAGTGTCACAATTGGTAATTCTGAAACTGTGGCTGACCCCATCATCGTTGGGTCTTGCTGGCCCCTAAACCAGATGGGATGTGTTGCATTAGATGAATCATTTGCCATCAATTCAATGGCTGCCGGTTGTTGGTTCCCAGAATCCACATCCAGGGACTCTGGCGGCTGTGCCATCCATCTATTGGTGTACACGATGTCACTAAAAATAGAAGTAAAAATATAAATTCAGAATAAAGCATCTTTTACACATTGAGCATCAGCGCATTACAATATTCACCAACAATATTACAACTGTAGCACAACTGGCATAACGGGGGCCCTGCTAGCACATGTCCTGGGAGGGGGCCCCACTTGGAGAAAAACAAATGAAGTCAAATTCACTTTTTTTTTAAATATTCTTTTTGAATTCACTCTGCATTCATAAAGACATTAGTTCTGTAACAGAAATTATTTCTTTATTAAGGCAGAGTGACTACAAAAAGAAACGTTCTTTTTGAAGTCTGAGAGCTGCCCACACCCCATTACATGGAAGACCCCAGGCTGGAGGTCTCCATGTCATTGGGTGGGGCGAGCCCTATGACTTCAAAAAGAAATTGTTTATTTTTGAAGTCACTCTGCCTTCATAAAGACATTATTTCCGTTATGGTTCGGTCCTTAACGGAAACCATTTCTTTATGAAGTCATAGGCTCCCCTCAACCCCATGACGTGTGCATGTGTGAGTGTATTTTGAAAGGGTGTACACAAATGTATGAGTGGCTGGGTGTGTGTATGGTGAAAGGGCGCACACACATGTATGAGTGGCTGGGTGTGTGTGTGTGTGTGTGTGTGTGTATGGTGAAAGGGTGCAAACTTAAATGTATGGGTGGCTGCCTGGGTGAGTGCATGGTGAAAGGGTGCACACTTAAATGTATGGATTGCTGCATGAGTGTGCCTGTATGGTGAAGAGTGCACACTTAAATGTAAGGATGGCTGGGTGTGCGTGTGTGTATATGGTGAATGGTGTTTGTGCGTGTGTTCAGGGGCGCAACAAAGCTACATTTCGGAGGGGCTAATCCTTCAAATGTTGGGAGAGGCGCTAACTTCACTGGCGGTGGGGGTCGGGGGGGGGAAACCTATTTGTGTGGGGGCATTGAACTTCTTTACACATTTTAATGATACTGTTCTAGTGCCGCTTCAATGTTACAAGCAGTTAACTCTCTCCTTTAAGTCTGAAAGCACCCACTTATGGACTGCTGTGCTAATGAGCGTTCTCCTGTTCCCCCTCTACCCTTCCAATCACTCCCCTGGCATGTAAGTACTAAACCCACATCACAATTGAAATTGCCTAAAAAATGTGGCATTTGAATGTAGGTACTAACATTGGAAATGCTTTACGTTAGTAATTGCTGGCCCATTAACAGTGAAACCCAGGTGCCGTTTAACATCTGTGTCCTGTTCTGTCCGGCAACTGCTCTGAAGGTCAGCCAGGTTGAGTCAACATAGCCCAAAATATTATTGGGGGGGGGGGGGGCGGGAGTGCTGAAGCCCAGTCAACTCAATGGTGTTATGCCACTTCTTGTGTTTAATGACTTGATTACTTATTGGTAATTGTCATTACTCTTAGCCCTGTTCTTCTTCGTCCATGTACTTGTGTATGAGGCAGTACTTGTGTATGAGGCACTTACTAGGATGTGGTAGAGGTACATGGAGGTAATGCCTTAGCTACCTGTAATCTTCATTACTCCTAGTGCCACTCTTCCTCATCTAGTACTATAAGGCAAGGAGCATCATACGTATGCTCTGGGACAAGGAAGAGGGACGTGAAGGTAATTAAGGGCCAAGGAGCTGATTTTGGAGGTTGGGGTAGGGGGTGGGTGGGAGGGAGAGGGGATGTGTGGGGGCGGGATTGTACGATAAATCATAATGGTTGTCCATGTCCAGGCTAAGCAGGCAAGATCTGTGGTATTAGTGTCTAGAGATGCATTTTGGTGCAGCCAGTCTAGTCATTACTCAGTTTGGCATGACTTTTTTTTAACTGCGCATTTCTGATAAAGCAGTCCTTCTAAGTGTAATTACCTGGCTAGACTTGCATTTGGGTGCTGCCAGTCCAGCCGTTTCTCCCTGCGACATTGTATATTATTCTGGGCATCTGTGATAAAATTATATGATAAGTCATTTATAACCCGCCTGTACACAAGTGTTTCTAGGCGCGACAAGACAAGGGAGGGAAGATAGAGGGAGAACAAGACAAACGATCTTACTAGGCCTTGTGTCATTCAGATCGCACAAGTGCGAGAACGAGAAATGCAAGGGGAAAGGAAGGGGGGAGTGCAAGTAAGAGGGGAGGGAGAAAAAGGCAGTAATGCTTTCAGTAAGTGCTGCTAGGGCAGGGTGGCTCAGGGTAGTGCAAGAAGAACAAGGGACAGTAGGGTTACAGTTACAGCCCCTAAGTGCATCGTAGGCCCAGAGGCAGTGCAAGGGTGACTGATCAAGAAAGAGCCTGAACTCAGTGAAACTCTGAGGGTAACCAAGCAACCAGTCATTACAGCAAACAGGTAGGTCCGCAGGGGAGGCACAGAGAGAAAGCAGAGGAAGGTTTTGAGCTGCTTCTGGAACTTCAGGTGGTCCGCTCAAGTTTGAGTGGGGTATGGAGGCCATTCCAGAGGGAGGCACCTGCAGAGGAGAGAAATCTGCCCCCACTCTCTGCCTGGAGAAGCGTCTAACCCTTAGAGAGTTGGAGGTAACTGGGGGAAGTGCTCGAGCAGGAAGGTATTTTGGAAGAGAGCGTTGGATGTAGTGTGGGCACCGACCACAGAAAGCTTTGTGGACAATGCAAAGGTTCTTGAACTTGTTCCTTACAGCCACCGGGAGCCAGTGGAGAGATTTCAGGGCTGGAGAGAAGATCCGTGGGCATGAGGCCAAGGATAAGTCTCACAGTCAGAGGGTGGAGAGTAGAGGAAGGCAGATTGAGAAAGAGGCTATTGGAGACAGTGAGCTTCTGGGGGAAAGTGAGAAAGGGAAGAGTCCCTTTGTGGCGGAGCAGCTGGTAGTAGGACTTCTTTGCGACGTCCGAGATGTGAGGAGAGAGTGGAGTCAAAGATGACATCAAGGTTTTCTGCCTCGCTGGAAGGTGAAGGAAGAGAGCCCAAGGTGGGCGGCCAGAGTGAGAGGGAAAGCGGGGGCAGGGGTCCCAATGTGAAGGATCTCTGTTTTATTGGCATTAAGGCAGAGATCGTTGGAGGTGCACCAGTCCTGAATCGCGGTTAGACAGTCAGGAATGAGCAAGAGAGGAGAGGAGCCTGAAGGAAAACTGAGTGTCCTCTGCATAAAACTGAAAGTTGGAGGAGAAGTTAGGTGGCGGAGAGAAAGGGACCAAGTTGGACCTGAGAGGGGCAGTCCAAGAGGAAGGAGGTCAGCCACTCCAGGGCCTGATCCATGATGCCCAGGCTCTCACATAGTCGATTGATCAGGATGGCATGGTTGACTGTGTCGAAAGTAGTGAAATATCAAGGAGGATTAGGACAGAAGGAACGCTGGAATAGAGGTCAGAGAGCCGATCTTCACGGGTGTTCAGGAGAGCAGTTTCCATGCCTATGGCAGTTCTGAAGTCAGACTGATGGTCATGGAGACAACAGATTCAGTGTGGCGAGTAAGCTGGGAGATGGGCAGCTTTTCCAAGGGTTTGCCCAGGAAATGAGTGATGGAGATTGGGCGATAGTTTGCCGGGCAGGTAGGATTGGCTGACGGCTTCTTGAGGAGTGGGTGCACAAAGGAGTGCTAAAGGGGGAGGGGAAAGTTCCAGTGGTGAAAGTGATTACAGAAATCGGCCAAGGCTGGATCAAGGGTGTCAATATGGTCCTTGATGGTTCTGGAGGAACAGGGGAGCACCTGTTTGGATGACGCTTTCATAGATCGACTTGTCTAGAAACCTTGTCGGGTGTTGTCAGAGAGAAAGAGCAGATACGAGGAGGAGAGGTAGAGATGGCCAAAGGGGGGCAGAGAGAGGGAGAGGAAGAGGAGATGGAGGACAGGATTGCCTGAGTTTTAGCAGAGCAGTGCGAGGCCAGAGCCATACATAGGGACTGAGAGGGAACAGAAGAGGTAGAGACTGCAAGAGGATTGACCAGTTTCTTGCATATTTTAAAGAGTTTGGCCGTGTTGTTAGAGGCCAGAGAGACCTGGGCTTCAATGTGTGCTCTCCTCTTGATGAGTGTTATCGCTTTGACTGCCATTTTGGTGCAACCAGTCTAGGTATGTCTAAATGTGGCCAGGCATGCTTTACTGTAATGTTATTATGTGTCTACACTGGTCTTCATTGTGCAGCTAGTCAGACATGTTTTCAATGTGGCATGGCATTTTTAATAGCAAAGCATTAATGTTCCTGTGCACTGTTGGTGACTTGCATGTATTGGATTGGTGTTACCCTACAAAACTATTGCAAACACTCTGGCTTTTTAGACAGATTTTCTCCGAAAGTTTGCAGTATATTGCATTACAACACATTTATATCTTTCTCCTAGTACAGTGTGCGGCATACCCCGTCAGGCAGCACTTGTGTGCGTATTGTTCAAGCGTGATTATCTAGGCCGGCCCAGAGTGTGGCACGATCCGTGCTTTGTTGCGGAGTTGGGGCGGCAGCATGAATCTCAGGGGAGCCCGTGCATTTTGTGTTACGCCACTGTGTTGCACCACACAGTGTGTTGCAATGTCAGAGTCAACATATTGAATCTATTATAGCAACCAAGTGCAGGGCCCTAAGAATAGAAATAGAAATTTCAATCAGTTTATATGAATGAATTGCAGCTACACCACTTCACCAGATGTCATCTTTGACACATACTCAAATCCACTGCATCTTGGGGCATGTCAATATTGTACAAAACATTGCAAAAGTAAGAACCGTATTTTAAAAGTGCTAGCATACAATTAACAGAGCGCTGCTTTAAAAGGTGTAAAGATGCCTGCCAACACTCTGTGCCACTGTGCATGCAGAATAAAATAAATTGTAGCCCCTACTTGGAAGTACAAAATGAATCCAGCACAATCTAAAACATGCACTGGTACAGTCATTGGGACTTGAAAGAAGCCAACTTTTACACATCCCCAGACATCTCGAGCCTGGTATAATACCCGGACACTTGTAACCCTTTAGAAAATCCACATTCCAGCTTTCTTTTATTAAACACAGCATGTGTGAGCTTTGGCGCATACTTATCCCTCTGTGCTGAATATTTTACACACACACAATATTTTATCAGCGCTGTGAAACTACAACACTGCATTGTGCGCATGAAAATGTTGCATCACAAAAAGCCCTTAAAAAGGGTTTATTTAACGTTTAAAGTTTGTGGTGGCTATTTGGGCAGCGGTGAGCTCATAAAAAAATAAACTAGGAAAGCATTCTTTGCAGAAGATGAAAATGTTTGCACTGTCAGAGTGAAATTCCAGATTCTGAATACTGTGTTGCTGACTTTGCTGTCTTAACCTCACACTTTCCAAGCTTTAAAGTTGAAGTGTCTGATTGCGTAACCGTGCTATAAACACTTACAAAACCCTCTAAACATGTTCAACTTGTTCCCAAGCGCTGTAGTCAAAATCTCAAAAACTGTTCTGGAACATAAGCTATCTGCCCATGTGATATCACACACACAGAGAAATACAATCCGGGCCTACCAGCGCCTCAGCGTTATCCAAGCTGACATGCAAAACCACAGAGAATTCTAAGCAATCTTTACATCTGCTTCCAACCGTATGTTTTCTCCCTGATAGACTCTCTCCCTGCCTTGACTATACGCTCTTGCTTATAGTCTCACTCCTTTACTGATGAGCCACACCCCCTTACTTGTGATGGTTTTGAATCGAGGTGCATTTTTACTACTGCTATAGTTTTGAATATATGCACATTTTTGTTACTGCTATAGTTTTGAATCTAGGTGCATTTTCATTACTGGTATAGTTTTGAATCTAGGTGTAGTTTTACTAGTGCTACAGTTTGAATCTAGGTGCATTTGTAGTATTGCTATCGTTTTGAATCTACGTGCATTTGTAATACTGCAAATGTGTTCGATTTAGGTGCATTTTCACTATGGCTACAGTTTTGAACCTAGGTGCCTTTTGTATGTCTGCTATAGTTTTGAATCAAGGTGTATTTTTAGTACTGTTACAGTTTTGAATCTAGGTGCATTTTTATTACTACTATATTTTTGAATCTAGGTACATTTGTATCCCTTCATATGTCTTGATTCTGGGTGTTTCCTTAATACCGCAACTTCTCTTATTCTAGTACCTTCCTTTATCACTGTTATTTTTGCAGAACCTATGTCTCTCTCAGTACTGATTATGCATATAGTATGAACCTCCTACATCACATTTGTAACATTCTCCATTCCCTGCTTTTATGTAAACTCGCAGCACCTTTAGTCTAAACTCCTCGCCTTCCACTACGCTCCCTCCCATTTGAAGCCTACAACACATAATTCTCTCCCATCATGCCCAGCCACAGCTCCAAAGTGAGTGCTCTCTGCCACTCCAAAAATCCTTCCACCACCCCCTGACTCTCCCCCCTTCACAACTCTTCCCTGCCAGACCCCCTCAACCCCTGCCATCCCTTCATGCCCCCACACATGCTCCCCCTGCATCTCCTCCACGCATCTCCTTCCCAGCACCCCTGCCCTCCCTCATCCAGCCTTCCCATCCCTAAACGTAACTCGGGCTGTCCTTACTAAGACTCACCAATCGGCAACCCTGCCAATCCTCACACATACACCTCAGGCACCCTCACACCACCCAAAATCCAAAGCCAACACTCGCAACAACCTCAGATCCTTCCATTCCTCTCCTATCCTCCCCATAACCCATTCCACCCCACTCCTATACCTCGTCAACCTCCCACCCCACCCCTCCTCCCAACCCCACCCATTCACTCTTCTCCCTGCACCTTAAAGTGCACTTTTCCCTCTGTGAGGGGTGTGAGAAACCTGACAGTCTGCTCCTACCTACTTCCCCGGGATCTTCCATTCAGGTGGCCAGGAAAGGGGCATCACTTTTGGATGCCGACCCTGGGGGTGCACAAGTGAGGGGGGGGGGGAGAGAAATCACCTGAGTGGAGGGTCGCAGGGGATTGGCAGGAAAATACCCAAGGGCGAGACATGGTATTCCCCCTTTCCCAATTGCACCCCAACCGACTCTCCCTCAGTCTTCATTGGGGAATGTCGACTCTCACCCCATCTCCGCCTTCCACAATTTCGAATGAGTACTGGGACGAGGAAGAGGCGATCAGGAGCAATGAAGAGTATCCATACAAACAACATAAGGATACAAAGTGAGGCCTACCATCGAACACCTTTGAATTGTCCCACTAATAGTCAGGCAAGGTCAGGCACATTTCCCCAACTGTGCACACCCGACTCAAATGGACTGTCACCTGCAGTATAAAACGGGCGCTTCTGTCAGCGGCAGAAAGCGAGCTGGGGATGCGGACTGGACCAGAGGAGCCAAGGAGCAGAAGGCTGCAGGAAGAATAGCCCAGAAGGACTGGTGGAGTGTGGGACGCTGAGACGCTGGCCCAGTGTGTTTTGAAGGGCTGCAGTGTGGCGAGGGAGCCATGTCTCCAGGAAGCTGGAACGGAAGGCAGTCGATTGGCCTTGTTCAGACGAGTACTTGTTCCCCTTGGATGTGTGCCGGTCCTAGGGATGTTCGAGGGGCAGATGGTGACACCCTGACCTCGACCCAAGAACCCATTGACCTGCCCGCCAGCGGCACGCTACCATTGGTAATTTTCGTGAGCCAGAAGGAAACTGAGTAGCGTGTGGGTGGCTGGAGCGGGAGCAGGAGCGTTGAGAAAAGTGAACAGCCTGGTGAGTGAAAGCTGTGAAAAGCAAAGTGATGCAAGAGAAAGGAAAACGCAAAGCAACATAAGCGAAGTTGGAAAGCAGGAAACACGCAAAGCAGAGTAACAGAAAAGGGCGCTAGAGGCGCGGAAATAAAGAAAGACAGAGCAAGAGCGCTGGCAGCGGGAAACAGCCGAGAGTGAGTGCAAGCGACTCGAAAGTCGGCAAAAGAGTCCAAGTGACCCTAAACCGAGAAAGACCGCAGAGAGACAGAGAGAAGAAAAATGGACAACGAAGAGAAGGGTGAAAGCAATCCGAAAGTGAGAAAGAGGGTGAAGGGACGCAAAATAAATGCAGAAGGTGCAAGAGAGCACGGTGAGAAAATTAAAGTGCAAGAGAGAACAGTGAAAAGTAAAGCTGCAACAGAGCACAGGGAAAAGTAAGAAGCCTGTAAGGGGTACAGAGAAAGGTAGAAAGAAGGTTCAAGTGTGCACGACAAAAAAGGTGTTCAGGAAGCACAACAAAGTGGAAAAGGACAAAGTAAAAGAGGCACAGAAGAAGAAAAGGTGCCAGAGAATAAGGAGGGGGGGGGTTTGGACTTACAGACATAGACGACCCTTAAAAGTATCAGTTGACAGAACAATCCTCTTAGAGTTGGGGCCAGGTAGGTATTACAACAACTCCACAAAGTTTGATAATAAAGGTTTTCAAACTGTTACTTTTGAGTCTGTCTCTCTCTTGATACCATGCCTGTTTCACAGGGGTCAGAAATGTGATGCGGACAACTTTGTAAAGGTTTTGCAACATTCACCATTTTATTAAATAAAAAGGTTGGATAAACGCCTCGCTATCTTTTTATTTATTTTTATATTTGTATAGCGCACAAGGCAGCCCCTAGGCATCGCGGCGCTGTTACTTGTAGTTACACTTAGTTACAGGAACAGTACATTACATTATGCATTTATCCCTACCCGGACGAGGATTTCACTGCCTAAAATTAACTAAGGAAACACTCTAACAAAGGATATCTGTCCTTCACACTTATACATTCAATAAATCAATAAGGAAATGCATAGCAGTCAGCTCAACAAAATATATTATAACAATTTAATTTGTAATATGACCACAGTCCCTTCTTATGATCTGAGTGAACTCCCTTTCCCCAGATTCAAGCAGGATTCTGCTCTAAAGTTCAAAAGGAAATCCTAATTTGTATCAAAGTTCCAACACAGTTCCTGGTAACTTCAACTTCACAACAAAATGTTCTGACACTTCAGTGATATGTTAGGCAGAAACCTGTGCGTGCAGTTACCTCTGGGACCACTGCAAAAGATTTAAGACTACAGGTGTTTGGCAGTAAACCCACTTGGTAGCAGTCTGTACCACACAGATTCACTTGGTAGCTGTGGCTGAGCAGTCAGACTTCCCTCAAGAAGAGTTAGGCAGTATACAGAGTATTCACAATAGGTCAAAAGAACACAGTAGAACAAGCAAACACTGACCAGAGCTTGGTGTAAAAGAGATATAATTATTTATTTAAAACCACATCTAATAAAACACACAGGCACTAATATTAAGCAATTCAAAAACGCGGTCACTAAAAGATATACACTCCCATCAACGATTAGTTAGACAAGTCTTAAGTAAAGCAACACTTATTTTCAGACAGCGGTGAGCGCTTAACGAAGTTGGCACTCTAATCAATCGGTTTACAAGGGAGAGAAAGGCAGAGCAAAGATAGAAACAGATCGCAACACTTTCCGAAGAACACAGTAGGAGAAGAAGGCAGGCTAAAACCGTAAAGTCAAAGTTAACAAGGCCGAACCCACTTTAGGAGGCTCCGGTCGAAATGTGTCCAAGTTCACACGGTTCAAAGTGCCCAAGTCTCGAAATCAGTTCAGAAACAGTTGGACCAAAAGAAAGGGACCAGTTAGATGGTCAAGGCGGCCAGCCCAGTCCAGAAGGTTAAGGGATTATTATTACCTTGTAGCAATCTTTAGAAAGGGAGGCCTGGCGGACACGGTACCTTAAAGTGGTGAGAATACTCCAGCGGGGGCAGTTGTTCCTGGCAGCGGATGCAGGTCGGTGCTTCATCTGGGGGGAAGAGAGGATCTCGTTGAGGGAGGAAGACAGGAGTCTGTTGCACTGCCAGGGAAGAAACCAGCCGCGGAGCTCTCAGTTAAAAGGAGCGGTCCTTTTATTCGCGGTCCAGTGGTAAGTGGCTATCCGGTTGCCGGGGTGCTTGGCACGGGCAATTCGACCACAAGACGTCCTGGGATGTGAGAAAAAGAAGGTAAACTGGATGTGCCCACCAGTCGGGGGAAGAAGACTCTCCAGCCGGGAGATCTTCTCTGTCGTCGGGAAGTGGTGAGTCGGTTCCGCAGGGCTCCACCGGTGGTGTTGTCGTAGCAGGTCGGCTCAGCTTCTCCCTCGTCGGATTCTCAGGTCCTGTGGCGACTTCTGAAGTTCCAGTCCCAAAAGCCCTGCTTTTATGCAGCACACCCCCATTCACTCAGCCTAGCTGTCAATCAAACATGCTAAGTGGTGAGCCGGCCGGCTCACCACTTGGGCCAATCACACAAGATTGCGACTTGAGTTACCAAGGTAACTCAGTCCAGGGTGCCTAAACCCCCTCCCACACTCCCTGTGGTAGGTACCCAGACATAGTGGCACCACTTTTAGAGGCTTCTGGGGAGAAGCCCGCCAAAAGGTGGAACAAAGGGCTCGACCTTTGGTTGGAGTCACAGAAGAGAACACAAACGCCATTTTAGAATCGAGTTCTGGCAAAAAATACCAACCGGCGAATTAATATTAAATAAATAAACCGGCGGTATGTTCGAGGCTATGAGAATTAAATAATTAAAGTTGGTAGCCTCGAACAATGGAAAAATCCCATAGAGATATATTCGCGGTCGAATATAAAAAGTAGTATCCACTGCCACCAGCCAAAACTCGATCGGGGGGACGGAGACGTGCCCCCTCGACTAACAGACCCCGGGGCAATCGAATTGCCCCCACCAGTATGTCCACAATATGATGGTTTGTACTGGTGTCTGTTCATAATTTGGGACTAGTAAAGCCAATGGTGACTTTACATGCCCTGTGAGACAGTAGTCAGTCCTAGGGTGCGGAGTCTATGGTGGGGTGTCACTATGACACCCCTGTGTCACTGCACTGAGGGTGCTGTGTAACACACATAGTAAAAACACATGAGACCCTATGGAGTAAAAGACCCCATAGCCCATAAAACACATTAACAGTCAAAGGAACCCCTCAAATCATGTCCAAGAGTGTGAGGAAAAGAGACTCACTCTTGGCAGGATAAAAAAACAAACTCCAGAAATCCAGCACAGCTGCCGGGGGACTCGCTAGGTTAGGAAATTCAGCCTAAACAGAGAATTCTCCCTAACAATATACCAAAGAAAATAGAATCTTCTTTCTCTTCATTGAATAAGAATGAGCCTAGGATCTATCTATCTTCTTCACATAAGGAACAATGATTGTCTTTGTCAGGATGTTTTGCCACAACTGAATATTTCTGAAGAAATGCAACTCAATAGCAGGTTTATACAGTTCTTCCTTCAGCACCACAAACAACATAGATTTTCATTGTTGGGACCACAGTACAGCACTTCATCAACTGTTACCCGGTTTACTTCCATGCCAGGCCTACTACCCCCATCACACCTGGTTTACTCCCAAGGCAGGTCTACTACTTCAATGATTTGCAGCGTTTCACAAAACAGAACGTGCTTGAGTGGTAACCTTCAATGTAGAACAACTTTACAACAGCTTCATAATGTTCGTTGTTTTGAAGCATTAAACATTTAGCAACTCTTTAGGTAAACAAGATTCATATTGGTGCTTTTTAAATTACTCTGCAAATTATGCTCCTCTGCTTCTGAATAACCTTTTCCAGAAGGACGGCCATTTTGCCACTTTCGTTTCCCCACTGCACAAGTAACCAAATACTGACAAGGATAGACTCTTAATCGGCTTCTTTCTTGACTTTGACAATGTGTGTTTATATCAGCTGTGGTTATACGTTTCACAAAGCATGAATAGCAAGTTTCACAACCCTTCGGTCTTCCATTACTCCCCTTTCACCTTTGGCAATATCTGTTGGGCTTGTATTGCTTAAGTTCTGGCTTCTCTTGGCTTAGATAATGGTTGTATGCTTTAGCTTTTTACGTTTGCCCCACCGGGTTGTTGGATTCTCCATAAACTCACATGCTTACAGTCACTTGTTTTCAATAAATTCAACTTTCGCTGATCTTCTGGTAGTTCGGTATTCAAAAGACTACCAGCTGCCCTTGGACCTCCTCCTACTCCCACCTGTGAGGCTAAGAACCTCCGGCATCTTTGACTCCACACTCTCCTTCTCTGCCCACATGTATGTCTCAAAGTCAAACTTCCTACTGCACTGCACCACCTCAGAGGTATTCTGCCTTTCCTCTCCTTCTCCCAGAAGCTCACTGTCTCTCGAGCCCTGGTTCTCTCTAGGGTGAATTATTGTAACAGCCTCTTTCTTAATCTACCTGCTTCTACTCTCCACCCTTTGAAACTTATCCAGAAGAGGACTGCAAGACTTGTCCTTGGCCTCAAGCCCTGGCATCGTATCTCTTCAGCCCTAAAATATCTCCATTGGCTCCCAGTGGCTTCAAGGATTACATTCAAAACCGTTTGCATTGTCCACAAGGCTTTCTGGGGCCTGTGTCCAAAATACCTTCAGCTGACCCTCCGTAAATATCTTCCCTCCCAAGCTCTTCACTCCTCTTCCTCTAACTCACTCCGTGTCAGTCGTTTTTCAAAGAAATGAGCTGGGGGTAGATCTCCATCTTCGGCTGGGGCCTCTCTCCGAAACAGCCTCCCTGCCACTCTGAAACTTGAGGAGAACCATCTCCAGTTCCAGAAGCACCTCAAGACCTTCCTCTTTGCTTCTGCCTTCGCTCCTCCTCTCCCCTGCTGATCTGCTCTCTCAGCACTGTGCACCTGGCTTACCGTCTGACTTTTGGGCCCAGGTACCTGCTCACCCTGCCACCCACCCGCACTGCCTCCTAGCGATCCCTTGCACTGAGGTCTGTATCTGTAACCATACAGTCCCCGGACCCCCTTTTTTTCTGCACTTATCAGAGACACCCCAACTTGCCACTTGCTGGCTGCACTATCACTGTTTATTGCTTTTTACTATTGTTTTTTTTCTCCTGCATGGTGTCTGGCATGGATTCACATGCTCATGATTATTCCCAGTCATCAGGCTGGGAATCCTTGGTAAAAGAAAAAACTGTTCAGTTTTGTTTCTAAACTGTCTTTCTCCTGTAAACCAATCACTGAGCTCTGGTTCCTACTGCCTCCAACCAATGACTGCCCTCTACCTAAGCCCCTCCTCTGGCAGCCATCTTCAGATTTTTACCGCACATTCAAGTTTTGGGAGTCCTCCCTTTTTGATAGGTAAACTGTTTTTCGGTCAATCGAGCCTGTGTGCTCCATCGATTATCCTTCCGACTGACGGGGATCCGTTTTTCAGCTGTTTTCAGTGCACCTCAAGAGCTAATTGTGTTGAGGGTTCTTCTTGGAGGCTTCCAGTAGTTGCTTCACGTCTACACAGTGTGCATCATGTTGGACGAGAAGGACAGTGCTTACCTCTTCAAGCTTTGCTCTGACTGCGGTTTGAGGAATGTGTACATGGACGGCAAACATTCCCAGTGTCTGTACCGCCTGCACCCAACACATAAGGAGGAAGATTGTATGATTTGCTGTGGCTTCACGAAGCGCACCTTGAAGGATTGACACAACGGTTGGAGTCGTGGCTCAGGCCAGGGCCTCTGCCCCGGGTGGTACCCAGGGGCATGCCTCTCCCGGATCCGGCAAACCTGAGCAGGCTTCTAAGTCCTTTGAGGGCGCCCAACACAAGGCCAAGCACCGCATGTCTGTTTCCGTCAGGGTCGCCGCGGCTGCGGGTCCCACAGTGGTCAGGTCGCGATCGTCATCCCCATCTGCATCGATCTCTAGTCACCACTCTGGTTCTTCGTCCAAGAGCAAGTCAGCTACTCCAGGGAAACTGAGAGAACCTGCAGAAGGCCAAGCAGGGTATGGTGTCTGGCCCACCCGTGACAGAGTAGGCCAAACTAGACAAGGGGTCTGACCCAGCCCCGAAGGAGAAGGCCAAACGGGAGAAGGCCAAGCAAGACAAGGGAGCAGACATTCCCGTGAAGGCCCAGGTACACCAGGCAAAATCATCACCCTCCATCGAGGTGGTGGTGGCGTCCCTCTTGAAGGCCGTAGGGGTCGACCCGGGCCATGGTACTGTAACGCTCACCTGATTCCCGTAGAGGCGCCGGTCTTGACTGGGTGTATACCGTATCTTCAAAGGTGATGTGTAACACACGGCTGGCTCTTTGGGCTGGACCTCTGTGCACTGTATGTTTGACTCGAAGGGTAAAATGTCTGCAGATAGAAAATATGGGATTAAGGAACTGGGTTTTTGAATGTCTCTCTCTTCTTCCCTTTCTCTTCTCCTGTAGAACCCCAAAGGTTAACGCTCTCAGCTTAGGTAAGTGAACGCCGTGCTCTCCATCTGCCTCGGGGCAGGGTGCTATAACCAGTTTCTTCACTGGATAAGGGGAGCAGGCCTCTTGACTTCAGAGGACTGCTGTCCGTCGTTTACTGCACGAACGGTAAGTTTCGAGTAATTCTAATGTCTTTAAAGTCTTTAGTAATGATGTTTCTTGTTTTGCAGGGTTCCAGCGATGGCGGATGACGGGCTGAAGTGAGTTGAAGATGGAGCCCGTGTGATGAATAGAAGCGCCTGGAAGCACGTAAGTAAGCGCTAGTTGCCTGCTTCACGATGCGCTCTAACTGTCTTTTTATTTTGCAGGTACAAGTTCGGAGCGGCTGCAGGGTGCCGGAATACCCACTGGGTTAGATGTGAAAGGAGTAATGGCACGTGAGTATTAAAGTTCCCCAATGTCTTTAAACGCACCTTGTTTTGTCTTTCAGATGCCGGAATGCAGTGTGAAGACCTCCGGAGCGCACGAAGAGTAGGTAAGCCTTTGTCTTTCAGATGCCGGAATGCAGCGCGAGGCGTTGGTGACAGCCGATGGACCAGGTAAGTGAAGAGCTGTCACTGAAGACCGTAATGCTAACCTGTTCTTTCTTGTCTTTATAGGTGTTGCTGAAGACTGGATTCAGGATGGTAAGCCTTTTTCCTTAGGCCCAGGATCAGATGCAGAAGACACGATGAGCGTTCTGCTGCAGAGGATGCAGGATAACGCAAAGCAAGATTCATCCATCGGGTGTGGTTTAAATAGCCTCCTGTAGTGCTTAGGTGTCTCCTTCCACAGCCACGCCTAGGTAAGAAAAGAGTTCCTGCTTTCCAGAAGAGTTCCAGTGTTCTGAATCTAGGGAGTGGCTCCTGCCCCACCCAACAGGAAAAGTAGTTCCAAACCGAAGAGGATCAGAGGCTCAACTGGCAGGCAAGTAAGCAGCATGGTCTGCTGCAGGTAAGTCCACCCAAGCATTATGAGCCCGGCGCTTCCAGCGCTGGGACTGGGCATGTTTATGAGCCTGGTGCCACTGGCGCCAGGACTGGGTCCAAAAGGTCCCAATTGGGACTGGTTGGCACTCGGAACCTGGGTTATGGATCTGCTTCCAAGGGAGTTGGGAAAACCCTGACCTTTTGGAAGCAGAGATCATGACAGTACTCCGACAACGGCCAGGGTGTCTCTTCCTCCCAGGAGGGAGGCTTAGAGCTAGCCAGTTGAGAAGACCCCGGAGCAGAGGATGCCAGACCTCAGCCCGAGACTGACCCCTCAGGACCTGAAGAAAAGGAGGGGGCCTCCAAGGAACAGACATTTCGTTGGCCGATGAGGATGAGATCCTTTCCGTCCACACCATCCAGGAGGGCGATGATGGGGGATCACCCCAGGATGGGAGCAACGGCGGCGACAGGGTTACCATCTATGGAGACGACTAAGGGCCCCAAGAGGAAGACACCTCACGCCTCCATGCCACCCATTGCCCCCGTCTCCCCCAAGAGACAGTCGGACAGGGCGACGACTGGCACGTATGACAGTGGGATGGGGAACTGCCCACGCCTCCGCCCAGGGGCTCTCCGCCGGACAAAGTAGGATCCTTTCATGCAATGATCGTCAGAGCTTTTCCAGCTCACGCCGGAGGAGTAGGAAGGCTTCTTATATCCGCACCGGGAGGCGAAAAGGAAGACCGTCCTTTAGGTCCCACACCTGGACAATGTTTGGGATGAAGGGCTGGCTCTGAAGATGAACCCCAGCAAAGAGAGACTGGCTAGAGAAAAAGTAGAGTGCCGAACTCTGCACCCAAGTGCTTGCGATCTCAACCCCTGCCGGAGTCTGTGGTCTCGGCGGCCGCCAGGAAGAAATAATCGAGTTCAGCATCATCTTCTTCACACCTCCGGACACTGAGGGGAAGAAATTGGATTCTATGGGTAGAAAGGTTATTTATTCAACAGCGACGACGGTCAAGGCAGCCAACGCCCTCGTGATCGTGGCCAGATAGGACCGGGAGGTGTGGTTTAAGTTGGCTCCACTACTGGACTTCCTCCCCGATGACAAGCGGGTAGAGGCTTTGGAGATCCTTCAAGAAGGCATGGTGGCGTCGGACCATGCCATCATGGTGGCCCTGGACATTGTGGACACTGGTTACCGCCAGATGGGAAACGGCATCTGCCTTAGCCGTCGTGGCTGGCTCAAGGCCACCAACTTTAGACAGGAGGTCCAGACAAGGGTTTTGGACATGCCCTTTGACTGGCACAACCTGTTCGGGAAGGCTGTGGATGAATCCCTCCAGGCCATATGACGGACACGGAGATGGCACGTGCCCTAGGCACTCTACAACGACGACCGTCCTTTAGTTCCTCAGGAGGGAAGTCTATCCGGTCTTCCAAAGGTTTTGGTGGGGTCTCTTACCACCAGCCCTCCCGCTCCTCGACCCAGGAAGCCAACAGGGGTCGCTCCAAGGCCTTCGGGGGCGGATGCCGTTGTTGTCTGGGACCGCAAGGCGGCCCTTCGACCTCCAAGCAAGATTGAACCGGGGACGTCAGGCCCCCACCCCTGCACCGCGGTGGGTGGCCGGCTGGTGAACTTCGTCGGCATGTGGGAGACCATCTCCACAGACAGATGGGTGCTGGACGTTCTCGTGCACGGACACACCTTTGAGTTTCAACTAAAGTGTCTGCGAATACCACCGATTGCCAGCCAGGAACTACACATCCCTCAGCTGCTGCTGGAGGTCCGGGCCATGTTAAGAAAAGGGGCGATAGAGCTTGTTCCAAAGTGACACCGGGGCTCTGGGGTTTACTCAAGGTACTTTCTCGTAAGAAAGAAGACTGGGGGATGGAGGCCCATTCTCGACCTATGACAACTAAACAAGTACATCAACTCCCAGAAGTTCAGGATGGTCTCGCTTCAGCACATACTTGGCCAGCTGGAGGCGGGGGACTTTCTGTCGTCGTTGGATCTAGAGGACACGTATTTCTCCAGCATGGGGTCTGGCATGGATTCACACGCTCATGAATATTCCCCGTCGTCAGGCTGGGAATCCTCGGTAAAGAAAAAACCAGTATCAGTTTCGTTTCTGATCTGTCTTTCGTAGTAATAACCAATCACTGGTCTCTGCGTCATACTGACCACAGCCAATGACTGCCCTCTACCTAAGCACCGCCTCTGGCAGCCATCTTCAGATTTTTACCGCACGTTCATGTGTTGGGATCCTCGTGCTATTGCTCTCGAGCGTTAGTGCTATTTTTTCACGTTTTTTCTCAAAAACTTCGTTTTTTCGGTCAAAAGAGCCTCAAGCTCCACCGACTCTCCATCCGATCAACGGGGACCCGTGTCGGATTCGTCTGCGCCCCTCAAGGGTGAAGATTTCGTCGAGCTACGCTTTTGGAGGACTCCAGAAGCTTCTCAGGCCCGGACATGGCCCAGGAGAAGGGAAGCTCGACGCCCGGAAAGCTGTTCAGGATCTGCCCTGGATGCCAGCTGCAGAACGTCTTTAAGGAG